>NC_134056.1:13106126-13416891 GCF_965140245.1 Athene noctua | reverse complement strand
CTATGCAAAGATTCTTTTTGTGCAACAGGAAGGGGGAGATGTGGGGCTGGACTTGAAAGAATCAGACAGGACGGCGCGCACTGCTTCACTGTTGTTATTAGAAGGGGATGTACTGGAACTTGCAGGCCATAAACCTTGGGAAGCCTGATAAGGGGAATAAAGAATTGCTGATGTGGGGGAGACTTATTGCCCCCGTGAGTCATGCGGTGCAGGAGAGAAAGAAGACTTAAAGTCTCTGCAAAACAACTTAGTCGTAAACAGTCCAGTTGTTAGAGTTTAATTAGCTATCAATCAATGAGCTCTGTTAAAGAATGTTGAAGTATAGCAGCCAATCAATGTAAAACACGCATCTTCTGATTTCTTCTAATTTTCCATATAAATTAGTGTTTTCTGTAATAAACTCTCTGACTGACTCTGCTTTCATGAAGCTGTGTCCCGTCTCTCAATCGTGGCATTTTTTATTCAGTGATGATACAAACTATATGCCTCTGGACTGACTATGGCACATGAACTGCATGCAGAGAAAGAGAAGAGATTCAAGGCCCTGAAATACAGAGCTGTCTTTGTTATCATACCAGACCATTTGAAGCCTTCGTTTTTACTTTTCCAGGCACTGCAACTAGTAGGGAGTATTTATGATCTGCACAGAGTCTGACTGTTCATGGAGATTGTGGGGCAGTAGGGAAGGAGATCTGAGCCTTGGATGTGTCTGTGAAGCCTAGAAGAGAGGTGGGTGCAGACTATTTTGAAGGAAGGTATTGTGTAGGAAAGCACTCTACATAGAGGTATCGGTGTGAGGAAGACTAAGAAAGAAGATTAATCGTAGCTCAAGGGAAGTCCATGTGTGTGAATGACTGTTGCTATTGGGTAAGAAAATAAGAGTTTAGAAGACTGGGGACTAGAGAAATGTAGTAGAGGTTGTACTTGGAAGAAAAGATGGGTAAGATGACATGCTGGAGAGAAGAAGAGAATCTGGAACTTTCAGACAAAATTAGACAGATGTTTTTTACACATACTACTTTGTCTTAGTTTTTAAATCCAAAATAATCTATTTATAGAGGCCTAGATATTATTTAAAACAGGAGTGGGTGCTTAGGTTTTGTGTGTCCTGGTTGGGAGGGGAAATGAGGGTGACGAGGAAGAAAACCCAGAAAGAACAGAATCTAGTCATGCTTCAGAGCAATAATAAATACTTGGTAGAGATAAAGCAACATTTATGCTGCTTTTACACTTTCATCACAGTTGATTCTTTTCATCTAGTAAAGATAATAATAAAAAAAAAAAATATTTGTGTTTGAAAGTTCCTCTTTGGTTTTCACGGAGTATTTATTTTCCATCAGTTCACTACAGTGTAACATTGATCGGTGCATGTAATACTGTTCTAGTTTCATCCCATTAGCAACGCCAACTTTATGCTGAATTCTGCAGTGGTAATCTTGTGTGAAGAGTCTTTGTACAGCAACTTGTGCTGTGGTTCAGATCCTGTTTCACATTTAGTGACAAGACAGAGTGAACAGCAGCTTTGTTCCCCTCAGGCTTTGTTCCCCCTTCCTCCCCCCAGTGCAGTGAGAATCGTAAATCTACTGTAGACCTATAAACCAGACTGTGAAAGGCAGAACATGTATCAGAACTGGTTTATTTTTCGTTCTTGTATTATATATTTGTTTTCCTGATAGCTGTCCTGGTTCAGCTAGGATAGGGTTAAGCTTCCCAACAGAGAGAGAGAGGGAAGGGATCTCCAGCCGGGTTATTCATACCATGCTGGCGTCAGGTCCAGGGGCGGAACCTTTTTCACTTTGCTCTTTGGCGGGCAAGGTGGCGGGAATCCTTTGTCCGTAAACCAGCTACCGGTATTTCTCTGTATATCTTTTATCTTGTTCACTGTTACTGCTGTTCATTGTTATTATCATTGATACCGTTGTTGTTCAGATTGTTCTATCACTCTGTTGTATTAAAGTCCTTGTTACTTTAGCCCGGGTCTGTGCCTAACTTCCAGCCCGACCGGCCGCGGGTGGGGGAGGGGCAACGGCAACGTGCTCTCAGATCCCGGCAGGAAATAAACCTGCACAATAGCCAATGTCTTTAGGAGAGCCAAATAACTAAACCCATCACATAAATAGCAAGAACAGAATTAAAACCGGCCTTCAGATAAAATAGTCTGGCATTTTTGTCCAAATGTATGATCCTACGGGTCTAATTTTGATCATGTAAATTGTTGTGTGTAGAAGTGATTTAAGTATGTGCTGAAGCCAAAGGCTCAGCATGGTTAAGATTACTGAAGGTCTGCCTAATGCTAGTACAAAACCCCCCAATTTTTTTATTTGAATCTTTAATATTTGGTTCTTTAACATCTAGTACAGGGACATTTTTCATGTGCAATAGGCACAACTCTGTGTCCATCAAATTCCGTGATACTCTGTTCACTGGCTGAATTATGTGAGCCTGGTCTGGTTAGGTGAATACTTAAGTTTGGTTTTTTTTCTCTCTCTGAAAAAAATTAACTTCTCCATACATTATTCTGAGACAAAATTGAAATCTCTAGACAGATGAATGAAGATTAATTTTTTTAAATATCTTAGTTCCTAAATACCTAGGATGTGGGACTACAAGGAAATAAAACTGGAAGTTTGAAGAATGTTTTATTCAAATGTTTTCATTTTTTAAAACAGCTGTGTAAACAATGAGACAATGTCTTCTTGGCATGAATACTTAAAAAAAATCCCATACTTTAAGGTGGATATGTCATAAAGGAGAAGTGGATGGCATCTGTGAAACTGTATTTCTTTGGATTTTTATCTTTGGAGGAAGGGAGAGCCAGAGCAGAGTTGGGAGGGCTGTCTGAGAAATGGGAAGCTTACAGATCAACCTGCCTCCCACAATTCTGAAAGAATGAGATGAGGGGTGGCAAAGACTCTCAAGATTTTAAGGGATAAATAAGATTGAATGAGGGAGACAGACAGCTTGAGGTATGAAATGAATAGATTCAATAGTCAGGGAAGTGTATACCAAAGGAGTGGAAAACAGTGACGGTGAGGGAAGGTCAGTATTGTTGTTTTAAGTGAGTGCTTATTCCAAGAGGCATGGTTGTACATGCAGAGGCAGAGTAGTTCCATCTGAATGCATTCCAGTGAATATGACAGTTATGGGGAAAGAATTTAGTCTGACCAGAAGAGGATATGACATAGCCAAACTGCTCAGTGGATTGTAAGATATTTCTTATCACTGGCTTGCAGTTTGTGTTCTTTCTTTTCTGGCATTATAAATTTTGCATTCCCTACTTCATTCGGGTTCAACTTGGAGGGTCCCATCCCAGTGTCTTTTCATCCCAATGTTTAGGCAGTTTAACAGGAATTAAGGAGAGTTGGGACCTGGTATCACACTTCCTAGGGCAGTGCCTTAACCCCTGTGTAAAGGGCCCTGTGTGAAGGTACGCAGCTTCAATTAGATGCCTTCCTGGATTTGTCTTTCTGAGTCTTTGGTGGGTAGCAGGAGCTACTGCAAAGCCCCACACTACCATGAGCTTGCCAGGTGCGGTGTGGAAAGCCAGCAGTAGGTGAAGAGAGTATAGGCATTAGGTGATGTTTCGCACTGGAAGCTGCTGGTCGGTTATGATCCCAGGAAGAAAGGCACTCAGACTCTGTAAGGTATCATTCACGGTGCTGTTTATTTGAGCTGAAGTTGTAAGAAGCATGATCTTATGTCCCTTTAGGTCCTGGGAACCCCAGGCAGTGTAGCATCAAATGCACCTCTGTAGGGAGAGGCGCTCAGAAGATCTCATGATGAAGGGGAAGAATAGGGAACCAATCAAACATGCCAAAGAAGAATGTTACCAAGACACAGACACGCTTAAGGTGGAGCCCTTTAAGGAGCATATATAAAGCAATTGCACAGCTAGTAAGTTGAACAAGTAGCAACCATCATATTGGTGTCTGTGCTTTTGTTCCCACAAAGGTTTTAACCTCCTGCAAGGGTTAGCTGTGATCTGAGAGCCGCATGTCTGTGGACTGGCAGGTACGAAAAGACAGCTAATGCCTTACCACAACAAATGGTGACCCTGACGTGAGGGCAGTGGTGATTTCGGTGTGCGGACCGGTGGCGGTCGGCGGCACACGGCAGGAGGTGACGGAGCTCCACGCAGGACGGGAGACTCCACGGCACGCCATGGAGGCCAAATCAAGGTACTTAAAACATGGGGAATGCAAAGTAAGACTTCCATGAAGTCGAGTGCTTTAAGAGCTATGCTACAAAGATTATTAAAGCTTGGCGTTTTGGCCGAGCCGATGGATTGCATGAAGTCAGAGCTCTGGCCTCTAATAAAAGCTGATTTAACAGAGCAGGCAAAATTGGGAAAACCAGAGCACTTGATGACTTGGGATAGGGCAAATGCATTGATGAAAGCCACCCAAGCCGAACAATATCCATCTAAGGATGCACATCAGGGACTGCAACGTTTCTCAGAGGAGGCTACTGAGACGGAGGAGTCCGCGGGGTCCAGCAGCGGTCAGGGCGCGCAGTATGGAGATGGCAACGGCGGCCCGGGGCCTCCCCGAGCCCCCCGCGCCACGGAGCGGCCGCCTGCGGATGAGCCCGGCATCGCGCGCTCATATGTTCTTAATGGAGTCCTCGTATTTGTAATATTTGTCACTTTATGTTGTCTCAGTAATGAGTGTCAGGAGCTCCTCTGTGTGCCCGTGTGAGTGTGTGTGTGCCAGACGCGGCCGCTGCAGCCGCGGAGTTCTCCGGCCAGGGAAGCGGCCGGCCAGGAACTGCAGGGTCCTAGTGCCCGCCCGCTGGCGCATCGGTACGGCGGTTGGTTTGGGCTCCGTGTTCTCAGTGTTACAGGTGAAATACCTCCTCTAGCAGGGGGCAGTCATTCTCTGTTGATTGTTGTCTTGAATTTAGGTGCATACTCTGCGGAGAGAGTGCACCTCTGAACCATCTGCCTGATGAAAATATTGTCAAAAGGTCATCTACCACCTGACAGGGGCTGTTTGTTTTACCAGGGGTCATAGATGCTGGCTATGAAGAGAAAAAAACAAAATTATGGTCTGTACCCCTGTGTTCAGTAACAAAAGGGTCAAAAATATTCAGCTTGTTACTTTTACTGCAGCTCCCCCTAATACTATGCCGAGAAGCCGCAATGACTCAGGATTTGGATCAGCAGGTACCCCTTAAATATTTTTGGACTCAGACAGTGACACAAGGTTAACTTCTGGTAAAATGTACTCTCACTAAAGCTAAAAAATCTGTTGAGCTGACAAGCATTTTAGATACTGGTGCAGATCTGACCATAATATCTGTGAGCAGATTGGCTGTTGGCTCCGGTAACTCAAATGCTTTTCAGGGGTTGGTGTCACGCTGTAGCAATTCAAAGCAAGGATCTCATTCATGTAAGGGGCCCAGAAAATTGGGTAGCAAATATTCATCCATTTCTATTGGAAACCCCTATTACATTTTGGGGTCATGACTGTATGGCTCAATGGGGAACTCAAATTGGATCAAATTTGTCTTAATCACCACTGTAGCACAAATCACCCTGAAACCCACCCTGACACTAACCTGGGAAACGGAATCACCTGGGTGGTGGGTCAGTAGCCCTTGCCAAGGAAAAAGTCGTGCCACCTTAATGACTTAATTCAGGGACAATTAACTTTCATATTGTACAGAAAAGTGGTAAATAGTGACTTTTACATGATGTCCGACATATTAACGATACCATGGAGGATAAAAGTACTTTACAACCATGAATGCCCTCCCCAACAATGATTATCCGAAACTGGCATCTTGTAGTAATTGATCTAAAGGATTGATTTCTTATAGCATTCCCTTGCATCCAAATGATGCACCTAAAATTACTTTTTCTATTCCCACTATTAATATTAGTAAACCTGCAAAACAATACCACTGCGTTATTTTACCATAAGACATAAAAATCCCACTAGGTCCCCCAAGCTGTTATATATCATTATATGGACGACATCCTTATAGCAGCAGAAACACAGGAGATCATGGAAAAGGCTCTTGCTTTAACCAAACACTCACTATCTCAAATGGTGTTGCAAATAGCACTTGAAAAGGTACAGATATCATCACCAGGCAGTACCTGGGCTGAAGAATCTGTGAACAGACTATTGTCCTGCAACAACTTAAAACTGCTATTAAAAGATTTACAGAAACTGTTAGGAACCATAAATTGGATACAGCCGTTGTGGGCCTAACTGATGATGATCTGCATAGCTTGTTTGATATTTTATGAAAAGATCCTTCACTGACATCACCCAGAGTACTTACAGAGAAAGTGAAACAAGATCTTCACCGCATAGCTAACCCCATCGCAAACAGACAAGCATCGCAAGTATACTGCATTCCCCCACGGGACAAGCCATCGTAGAAAGAGCACGCCAAACCTTGAAAGCGCTTTTGCAAAAACAAAAAGGGGGAGAAGTCTTGGCTTCAGGTCAACCATATGCTCTGCTGTTTCAGTGAGATGAAAAACACATGCATTTTTTCCACCAGAATGCCAGGGCAATACAAAAACAATTTTCTCTATCCACTTGCCCTGAATACCAGACAGACTCCATCTCTTCAACAGGGAAGTGGTGTCGGCCCCTGGGGACTCACCTCCTCAGAATTACAGCAATCTGTTGTCACTCACTTAGCTGCATTTCAAATGTTAAAATATGTACATGTGTCTATAAATACCTTTTCGGGAGCACTGTTTGCATACTACCATACAGTGGGGCATTCCCCACTCACCGGCCCATCAGGCCATTGTGGACCATACATCGATTAAGCTAAAGCATCTATTACAACAACAACAACAGCAACAACAAAGGGGCAAGATGCAAGATATCAATCTACACCTCACAAAAGGCTAAATAAGGCATTATATGTCATGAAATTTTAAACATTCCCCTGCGTTACAGGTGTCACCAATATTGTGTCATTCCTCATCACAGATACCAGATCAACAAGAAGTCCAGAGCAAGGCTCAAGTGTTAACAAAAACCTAGAAAGGGGTAACTGGGAAGGACCATTTCCTTTAATAACCTGGGGAAGAGGTTATGCTTGTGTCTCCACAGGTCTCAGTCTCCAGTGGTCACCGGCAAGGTGTGTGCAACCACACGTGAGGGTGAGAGGCAGCCAGCACTCAGGATCCAGCTGTGGGTGCTGTGGGTGCCCCTGTGCTGACAGTTTGCGATCTCTTCGACTGATAATTTCAGAAGAATGTCTGGGTAATGTTTGCTACTGCAGCAGGACAAACTACACTACAGTCGCCAATTCTTTTAAGAGAAAATGTTAACATTAATGGCAACTCCTTAATGAGATATATAGGCTTACTAGTCACTAGTGAAAGATGTAGTTTAGATGGAATGTAGTTATTAATAAGGATGAACTGCTATAAGAATGCATGTATTCAACTTTCTTTGCTTAGGAATATTAAGACTTAAGAGCTTAAGTGTTTAATCTTATTTAGAAACTCCCTTGGTTTTCCCCCTGGAGTACTGGCCAGGCTCTGGGTGGAACCCAACAGGAGGATGAAATCAGATGTTTCCACTCAAAGAAAAGTGCCAGTTATTTTGGCCTGTTGATTTAGAGGCTGGACCTGCTTGCAGCAATGTTGGATGCCTCTACCTACGGATGGACGCATCGCGTAGGATTTCCGGATTGTGAGGAAGGGCACTCTGAATTCTCGCTGCATCCAGGGTTCCCTAGCAATTGTGCATCTGAATGTTAGTACTTCTATTAATTAAATATGCTATTCCGTACTTTCCTTACTGTTTATTTTGTAGTATTTAGTCATATCCTTTATTTATAGGTAGTGAAATTAGCCTACTCTTTTTAATTAGTAATTGTAACTGCTGTATTGTTTTAGCCTTTCGTTGAACTATTCTAAGTATGCTGTGTTTTGAAGTTTATCTAACCCTTAATTGATAACAGCTCCCAAACAAGTCTTGCAGGTGCAACTGCAAAACAGAGAAAGGGGAGATCTGGGAGGCATCGGCCTTACACAGCCTCTGACAAACAGCTAAGCTTTGATGAAGAACAGGCCTCGTAAGATAGATAAGAAACTGCTGAGTTGTGCCAAGGTGGCAGGGAAAAATCAGTCAAGACAGCAGACATTTTGCCTGGGCTTAGCAACTGCTGCTCACCCATCCCAGACCTGTTTGGTTGGAGTTAGAGCTGAGAGGCTCTCTTCCCCAGCAGCTGGGAACAGCATGTTAGATTAGGCCTGGGGATGTATATAGGCTAGGATGGCAAAACATGACTCCTTCAGCAGTACCAGTAAATGACACTTGGTTTTGTAGTGATGCTTACACGATGGGTTTACATCTCGAAGAAGAAAGAATATTTAATAATGATTCAGCTAAAAGGTTACCAATTACTAGATGGTTAAAGGATATGATTTTATATTGAGTAACAGTTTTGATTGTCATTGTAATCTTTTCACGATATTAAGCTGTGTGTGGAAGTGTTTTATGAAAATGATGGACTGAACAATAAAAGGGGTCTAGATTGCTCAAAAACAAAAAGAGGGACTCGTGGACTGGTTAAAAAACAACAGACATATTATGAGCGATCCAGACCGAATGGCCTCACTGTAATGACAGGCTGTAGCTATTGTGAAGAACACCTGCAAAGCCAAGGGGCTGACAAACAGTGTGCGTAGAAAAAGGTAAGAAAGCTGTACTGTTGAAAGCAAGATGTTTGCCCAGCAGGAGAACAGCGCATGGACACCACGCCGGGACCAATCATAGAGGGCAAAAGGGCAAGCAATAGTGGAACATGCGCATTGCACCCTAAAAGCAAAACTACAACAGCTTGGGCAGGGGGAAGGTCATAAGGGGACAATACCCACAGACCGACAGCAGACTCTTTTGTCCCGCGCCCTGTATGCTTTAAATCATTTTGTTAGAGGGGACGAGTCCGCACCTCCCCTGTAGAAACACATTATGCCAACCCAGGCGACAAAAAACTATCCTTTGTTTCAGGTCAAGGAACCGGGAGCGATAGCGGCAATCAGGCTTGTCACTGCGAGTGTTTGGGTGTGGGTACACAGCAGTGGAAAAGGATGGTTTAATTAAATGGATACCTGCATGATGTATAAAACCTGAAATAACCATTTCTTCTTAAAAGTTTTTGCAGATATTTCTGTGGCCTTTGGCTACTTGGATCTTTCGCTAGACGAACCATCTTGCCCAGACCCAACGTATGGGCAAGCACTACAGAGAAGCATGCAGCAGCGGTGGTGAATACAGGAAAAGAACGAAGAGAAAGCAAAGGAAAAAGGGAACGGATATAAAAAACCTACATATGAAGAAATAGAACAACAAGCACTTCAATTATGACAAATATAGCTATATAGCATGGGGACGGGGAAGAGTAGGGAGAGGCACTCGGAAGACCTCACGATGTCTGGGAAGAATAGGGAACCAATCAAACATGCCAAAGAAGAATGTTACCAAAACACAGCCATGCCTAAGGTGGATCCCTTTAAGGAGCATATATAAGGCAATTGCACAGCTAGTAAGCTGAACAAGTAGCAACCATCATATTGGTGTCTGTGCTTTTGTTCCCGCTAAAGTTTTAACCTCCTGCAAGGGTTAGCTGTGATCTGAGAGCCACATTTCTGTGGATTGGCAGGTAGAAAAAGACAGCTAATGCCTTACCACAACACTCCTCCAACCCATGTACAGTGTGCTGGGCAGACACCATCTGTAGAAGAGATTCTCCCTTTTGGTCATTCAAGCTATTAAAGGATTTTCTAGGAAAACAAGGAAACAGCTCTTTATCGTTTCTACAGTCAAAAAGGAACAATGTTCTCAGAAGACCTTGCTGCACTTCCAGGTAAACGGAAGGTCTTGCAAGTGGCGTAGTTGGTGGTGTGGAGGTGGAGCTGCCTACACGCTCCTCTCTTACAGCCCGTTGGTTGCTTTTGCCCTGTGGCCAAAGGAGTTGTGCAGCACAACCCAGGTCTGAAGGCCATGCTGGGCTTCCAGCACAGCCCCAGCCTGGGCCTGTGCAGGTGAACTGTTGTGTGGATCATGAACTAACTCCACAGGGTGCCATGGTCTGCAGTCAGGATCCATACAGATGTAAAACTCAAATGAAGCACAGTAAATGAGATGGCTTTTAACTACTACTCAACTCAATGAAAATTAGTGTTTCGTTTTCAAAGTAATTTTACATAATCCGTATCTACATCACGACAGCATTATGCTAGATATGAATGACTTAAAAATAAAGTAGGTATTAAAATATTAATTATTCCCAGCTCCTGGAAGCTGAAAGCTTATTAATGTAACACAAACTGATTGCATACACACCTTACCAATATGATTTTAGCAAATACCAAACAGTGAGGGAATTTAACAGCTAGTATATAGTTCTGGGTTCATTCTGTAAACATTTTCTCTTTTCTTCCAAGTTTAATATGCTTAGGGCCAGGTTTTCCTTGCTTACTTCAAATTGATAACACAGCAGTAGAAAATAAATAATTAGTTCCAGCAGGCAATCTCTGTCACTTCGATGTTTAGGATTTATATATCACGTGTAATTGTGGCCAATGTGATCCAGTGAATATACTATGAGATCTGGTACTGGAAGATCTAGACTGTTGGGATTCTAGAGGACTTTCTGCGAGAATGGACATGTGAGCAATCCTGCGTGAGAACAGGACTGATAAGAGCCTCAGCTGAGCAAGAATGCGATAAGGACGTAACCCTGAATGAGGGGGGAGAAACTCGACGAGACAACCCCCGGAAGGGGTTGGGACGGAAGAGGAAGTTCCACAGGGCAGGAAGCCTGGCAAGGCTGATGTGGCACCTTTTATCCAATCATAAGAAGGTTTAAAGCGCGGGCTAAGTTAACTGTCCAGTCTTGAGGACTTGTACTGCATGTTACTCACGTGTGCGGGAGAACATTATAAAAGGGCTTTCTTAGTTGTAATAAACGGGCATTGCTTGATCCCATTGGTCGTGTGTGTGCTCAGCTCTCCCGCAAGTGGTGCCCAATGTGGGGTACGAACCCACGACCCTGGGGTTAAGAGTTGCGTGCTCTACCAACTGAGCTAGCCGGGCATTTCAAATGCAGAAATCTTACTCCAGCAGCTTGTAGACAAGCTTGAAAAATTGACTGTAACACAGGAAGAGAAGATGGGCCACAAATCATATACCCTTTCATTGGGTGCACAACAGCAACCATCTGCTCCTGACCCCCCCTTTGAGTATTCAGTTCCAGTACCTGCTACCAATCCGTTCCTGTCATTGTCACAGGCAGTGGCTGTGCCTTCACCATCTCACCCTGCAACTTCACACCTTTTCTCCTCACAGATGTGGAGTGCCTCTGTGGCCGCACACCGATGGAAGGGGGTTATCAGAGTTGCTATTATGGAAGGGTCTTTTATTCCTGAAAGTGTACAAGCATTTCCTGTTTCTATTAACAGTGCTTCTGGTACTAATGAGTGGGATCCTTTAGATTGGAAATTGCTTGAAAAGGCTAGAGCTTTAGTAATGCAAAATGGCCTTCACCATCAATTAACAAAGCAAATAATTTTTTTTTTTTCATCAGCACTGTTAATTCCAAAAGATATTGATCAAAAAGCAGCAGTTGTATTAACTCCATCTCAAAAGATGCTGTTTGACAGTGCATGGCTTAAACTGGCTAATAATGAGCAAGTTTGGCCGTGACCACAAGGCGATCCACTTCATCTCATTCAGACACAAATGTTGTTAGGTACAGGACCCTTTGCAGCAGTAGATGTGCAAGTAAATCTTTCTGATGCAGTTTACAACTATCACAGTCACTAGCTTCTCAAGCCCTGCTGTCTGTACCTGATATAGAAGGGAAAAAGCAAGATAAATTTGTAACAGTAAAACAAGGTCTTAATGAGCCTTTTTCCAAATTTGTAGACCGCCTTTATGACTCCCTGAAACAGCAACCTGATTTGACTGTAGAAATGAAAGAGAACATGTTTGAAATAATGGCCTTTGAGAATGCCAACCCAACTACCAAGCGACGGTTAGCTACCCTCCCCCAAGGAGCGCCTGTAGCCGCCATGATTGTATTAACCAACAGAGGAACACAACAGGCTAATGTTGCAGCTTATGCAGCTGCTGTGCGTGAGGTGGTTGCGCCATTTTTCCAGGTTTAAAAAGGCAAAATAAGGGGAAAGAAGTGTTATAACTGTGGCAAGGGAGGTCATCTTCAAGCACAGTGCAAAAGTCTAAAGGTTCAAAGATGGCGTAGTAATTGAACATGATTGCTCACCACACCCATGAGTGCAGAACAGGTTCGGGAAACATGAAAAACCGCACGGATCCATCTCGTGCTCAGACACAAGTAAGGGGTGTATGGCAAGCTCAAAATCAGGGACAGGAGGTGGTTTCCTGTCCACTCACACCTCCACCACAACAGGGAGTGCCAGAGTGGACGTGGAAATGGCAGTAGACGTTACCATACAAGATCAGAAGGTCCACTTATGTCCTGGTTCAACTAGGATAGGGTTAGGTTTCCCCAGCAGAGAAAGAGGGGGAAGGGATCTCCAGCCGGGTTATTCATACCATGCTGACGTCAGGTCCAGGGGCGGGAAACTTTGATTTTATTTTCTCTTTGGCTTTTTGGTGGCGGGACCCACGTGTCGGCTTTGTTCCATGACCGTTTGAGGTATTTCTCTGTATATCGTTTGTCTTGTTCACTGTTATTGCTGTTTATTGTTGTTATCATTGCCACTGTTGTTGTTCAGATTATCACACTGTTGTATTAAATTTCTTCTTGTTTTAACCCGGGTTTGTGCCTAACTTCCAGCCCGACCGGCTGTGAGTGGAGGAGGGGCAACAGCAACGTGCTCTCCGGTCCCGGCAGGGTTTAAACCATCACAGCCTTAATTGGTACACCAACGTGGGGGCTGAAATAAGAATAAAAAGGGACAGACCCTGACCAGAGTGTGATAGAGCAATCTGTTGGGTGTAATTTTTCTGTTTGTATTTGTTTGATAAGAAAATGTTTGCAATGCTGGCCCACTTGCTTGCATAGTGGGGCTGGATTACTCCTTATATCCAGTGTATGATCCCTGTGCTGGCGTTTGTTATAGGTGGAAAATGTATAAAGGGTCTCATGTTGTTATACGGGCTATTGAATGCTTATGCTGCCTTTGTATCGCTGGGGGGGGGGGGGGGGGGGGCCGGTACCTGTTTGCCGTTTGGCCTTTTGTTAGGGGTTTCACCCCCTCTATGGGTGAGCCAGGGGAAGAGGTGCTTTCGGCTTTGGGGAGTTTCAGTTATTCTTGGAGCCTGCAGGCCAGTGTGATTGTGGCACAATGCTTTCTAAATGTCTGTCTGATTTCGGTTTTGGCCATGCGGCACTTCTCTAACAATAGCAGTGCCCGGAAACCTGCCCCGAGGTCAGATAATAGTGAGTGGCAAGGGGTGTGGGAAAAGACGGGCAAAGGCCTGAGTCGGTGGGCACCTCCAATGCTTTGGAATTTCACTCCTGAACAAATGCAGAGCCCTGAGAAGCTGATGGAGTGCTTAGAAAGGGTGTGTTACCAAGCTGGCAAAACTCAGGAGGCACAAATCGCTGCAATGTGTTGGGGACTTGCCCATGCCTACTGTGTCCTCTTTAATACCACCCGCTGCCCTCAAGGGGAAGAAAAGGCCACAGAAGCTAAAACAATATCTGAACTGGGGGCACAAGCAGAGCCAGTCTCAGTTGCCTCCACCAGCACAGCGACTGAGCCAGAGAGCCAGGCAGTGCCAGTGTCAGTCGCCCCGATACAGAAAACAAAATATACCAGAAAGTCAGTTGGCAGAGTGAGGGATGAGGATGAGCCAGGCCCATCAGGGGAACAGGAGGAAGGGCCAGAGGCGATTGTCCGATCTCTATCCCCGACTGAGCTGCAAGATATGCAGAGAGATTTCGGCCGCCTGGGAGGCGAGCAGATTTGCACCTGGCTGCTCCGATGCTGGGACAATGGAGCCGGTGCTTTTGAGATGGAGGGGAGAGAGGCCAGGCACCTGGGATCTTTGGCCAAGGATGCTGGCACTGATAGGGAAATAGGGAAACAGACTCAAACCCTCAGCCTTTGGAAGCATCTCCTGCTCAGTGTAAGGGAGAGGCACCCCTACAAGGATGATATCCTATGTCAGCTAGGCAAATGGACCAGCATTGAAAAAGGCATCCAGAACCTCAGGGAGCTGGCTGTGTTTGAGATGATCTATGGTGATCTGAATAATGAACAGTCACCCATGGACCCAGATCAGGCCCCTTGCACACACCTGATGTGGCGAAAGTTCCTGAAGAGCACACCAGAAGCACACTTGAAAGCACTGGCAATAGTGTCCTGCTGTACAGACAGACTCTAACAGTGGATGGAGTGGTTGGCAAGCTCCGGCAATATGAGGGAAATCTCCCTTCATCTCAATATTCCTGGGTCTCAGCTGTGGAGGAACTGTCTCAGAGGGTCCAGAAAATGGAAGAGGACATGTCCCACGTTCCACCTGCACGGGCTGATGTCTCAGCCATTAGAAGTAAACGTTTCCCCACCCAAGAGAAAGGAAGCAGAAGGTACACACCACGAGGCACCCTGTGGTTTTTCCTCCGTGACCATGGAGAAAACATGAGGAGGTGGGATGGACAGCCCACTGCCACCCTAGCTGCACGAGTAGAGCAGCTGAAAGGGAAGACCATCACAAAAGGGGAGTCCTCCAAGAAGAGTGCAGCTCCAGTGTCCAGTCAGAAATCCCCCAGGCAGAACAGAATGGTGAACGTTATGTCTGACCCTCTTGAGGGGACCAATAAATCATTCTTGCAAGAAGTGAGTGATGCTGAGCAGGATTAGAGGGGCCCTGCCTCCAGCCAGGTGGAGGAAAGGGATAATGGGATTTACTGGACAGTGTGGATCCGATGGCCTGGCACGTCAGACCCACAAGAGTATAAGGCTTTGGTGGACACTGGCGCACAGTGCACCCTGATGCCATCGAGCTACAGTGGGATTGAATCCATCTGCATCTCCGGAGTGACAGGGGGATCCCAGCAGCTGACCCTACTGGAAGCTGAAGTGAGCCTGACTGGGAAGGACTGGCATAAGCACCCCATTGTGACTGGCCCAGATGCCCCGTGCATCCTGGGCATAGACTACCTCAGGAGAGGGTACTTCAAGGACCCAAAAGGGTACCGGTGGGCTTTTGGTGTGGCTGCCCTGGAGGAGGTTGAACAGTTGTCCACCTTACCCGGCCTCTCAGAGGATCCCTCAGTGGTGGGGCAGCTTAAGGTTGAGGAGCAGGAGTGCCGATTGCTACCAGGACGGTGCACCGGCGGCAGTACCGCACCAACCGAGATTCCCTGGTCCCCATCCATCAGCTGATCCGTCAACTAGAAAGCCAGAAGGTGATCAGCAAAACTCACTCACCCTTCAACAGCCCTATATGGCCAGTGAGAAAGCCTAATGGTGAATGGAGGCTGACTGTGGACTACCGTGGCCTGAATGAAGTTACGCCAGCAATGAGTGCTGCAGTGCCGGACATGCTCGAGCTCCAGTATGAACTGGAGTCAAAGGCAGCCAAGTGGTACGCCACGATTGACATTGCTAACGCATTCTTCTCCATTCCGATAGCACCAGAGTGCAGGCCACAGTTCGCATTCACTTGGAGAGGCCTCCAGTACACCTGGAATCGATTGCCCCAGGGGTGGAACCACAGCTCCACCATTTGCCATGGACTGGTCCATACTGCACTGGAGAAAGGTGGAGCTCCAGAACACCTGCAGTATATTGATGACATCATTATATGGGGGGACACAGCAGAGGAAGTCTTTGAGAAAGGGAAGAAGATAATTGAAATCCTCCTGAAGGCCGGCTTTGCCATTAAGCAAAAGAAAGTCAAGGGGCCTGCAAGGGAAACTCAATTCCTAGGAATAAAATGACAAGATGGGCATCACCACATCCCAATGGAGGTGATAAACAAGATAACAGCCATGGCCCCACCAACCTCTAAAAAGGAGACTCAGTCTTTCCTGGGTGCTGTGGGGTTCTGGAGGATGCACATCCCGAACTACAGCCTGATTGTGAGCCCTCTCTACCACGTAACCCGTAAGAGGAACGATTTTGAATGGGGTCCTGAGCAACAACAATCCTTTGAGCAGATTAAACGGGAGATTGCCCAAGCAGTAGCCCTCGGGCCAGTCCGGGAAGGGCAGGAGGTTAAGAACATGCTCTACACTACAGCTGGGGAGAACGGCCCTACCTGGAGCCTCTGGCAGAGAGCACCTGGGGAGACCCGAGGCCGACCTCTAGGCTTTTGGAGCCAGGGATACAAAGGCTCTGAAGCTAATTACACACCAACTGAGAAGGAGATACTGGCAGGGTACGAAGGAGTTCGGGCTGCCTCAGAAGTGGTCGGCACTGAAACACAGCTCCTCCTGGCACCCCGACTGCCGGTGCTGGGGTGGGTGTTCAAAGGAAAGGCCTCCTCCACGCATCATGCAACCGATGCCATGTGGAGTAAATGGGTTGCGTTGATAACACAATGGGCTCAAATAGGGAACCCCAGCCACCCAGGGATACTAGAGGTGATTACGAACTGGCCAGAAAGCAAAGATTCCGGGATGTCACCAGAACAGGAGGTGACACGTGCTAAGGAGGCCCCACCATATAACGAGCTGCCGGATGAGGAGAAGTGATATGCCCTGTTCACTGATGGGTCTTGTCGTATTGTGGGAAAACATCGACGATGGAAGGCTGCTGTGTGGAGTCCCACACGACCGGTCAATGCAGATGCTGAGGGACAGGGTGAATCAAGCCAGTTTGCAGAGGTCAAAGCCGTCCAGCTTGCTTTGGATATTGCTGAGCGGGAGAAGTGGCCAAGGCTCTACCTCTACACCGACTCTTGGGCAGTGGCGAATACCCTGTGGAAATGGCTGCAGCAATGGAAGCAGAACAACTGGCAACGTAAGGGTAAAGCCGTCTGGGCTGCTGAAGTATGGCAGGACATTGCAGCCTGTGTGGAAAACCTCATTGTGAAGGTGCGCCATGTGGATGCCCATGTACCCAAGTGTCAGGCCACTGATGAACATCGACACAACCAGCAGGCAGACCAAGCTGCTAAGATTTAGAGTGGCTCAGGTGGACTTGGACTGGCAGCGCAAAGGTGAACTGTTCATAGCTCAGTGGGCCCACGAGACCTCGGGCCACCAAGGTAGAGACGCAACATACCGGTGGGCTCGAGATCGAGGGGTGGACCTTACTATTGACACCATTGCAGAGATCATCCACGGATGTGAGATGTGTGCTGCAATCAGACATGCCAAGTGGGTGAAGCCCCAGCGGAATGGAGAGCGATGGCTGAAATAGAGATATGGAGAGGCCTGGCAGATCGACTACATCACACTGCCACAGACCCGCCAAAGGAAGCGCCACGTGCTCACAATGGTGGAAGTAACCACTGGATGGCTGGAAACTTACCCAGCGCCCAACGCCACGAAACACCATCCTGGGCCTTGAAACCCAAGTCCTGTGGGGACACAGCACCCCAGACAGAATTGAGTCAGACAACGGGACCCACTTCCGAAACAACCTCATGAATGCCTGGGCAGAACACGGCATCGAGTGGGTCTACCATATCCCCTACCACGCACCAGCCTCTGGGAAGATCGAGCGCTACAATGGACTGTTAAAAAACACATTGAAAGCACTGGGAGGTGGGACCTTCAAAGACTGGGACATGCATCTAGCAAAGGCCACCTGGCTAGTCAACACAAGAGGATCTGCTAGTCGAGCTGGCCCGGCTCAGTCAAAACCTCCACATGCTGTAGATGGGGATAAAGTCCCTGTGGTGCGCATGAGGAATATATTGGGAAAAATGGTCTGGTTTAGTCCTGCACCAGGCAAAGGTAAAGGCAAACCCATCCACAGGATTGCTTTTGCCCAGGGACCTGGGTGCACATGGTGGGTGATGCAGGACAATGGAGAGGCCCGATGTGTACCACAGGGGGACTTGATTCTGGGTGAGAACATGCCGTTAACTATGCTGTGCCTTTGTAAATTATTGTTTTGTTATTGTTAACTGCTAAATAGCAGCTGGACATGACGCAGATGGTATAGAATAAAGGGATGGATTATGTCCTGGTTCAACTAGGATAGGGTTAAGTTTCCCCAGCAGAGAGAGAGGGGGAAGGGATCTCCAGCCGGGTTATTCATACAATGCTGACGTCAGGTCCAGGGGCGGGAAACTTTGATTTTACTTTCTCTTTGGCTTTTTGGTGGCGGGACCCACGTGTCGGCTTTGTTCCGTGACCGTTTGAGGTATTTCTCTGTATATCGTTTGTCTTGTTCACTGTTATTGCTGTTTATTGTTGTTATCATTGCCACTGTTGTTGTTCAGATTATCACACTGTTGTATTAAATTTCTTCTTATTTTAACCCGGGTTTGTGCCTAACTTCCAGCCCGACCGGCTGTGGGTGGAGGAGGGGCAACAGCAACGTGCTCTCTGGTCCCGGCAGGGTTTAAACCACCACAACTTAGTAGATAGAAATGTGGAAGGACCGTTAGGATTTGGACTAAGTGCTTTTATAATAGGGAGATCATCGGTGACTCGCCAAGGCATTCAAGTATTGTTGGGTGTAATTGATGCGGATTATATTGGTGTTATAAAAATAATCGTTCAAACCCTAACCCCACCTGTGTTTATTCCCAAAGGCAGCAGAATTGCCAAGCTTGTGCCATTTAAAGTGTGTGTTCCAAATGTAGGGGAGGGTAATCGAGGCACTGGTGGATTTGGATCATCCGGACAACCACAAGTATATCTGTCTCTTGATGTACACCAAGGAAAACCAGAATGTGAAATCGTTATTCAATCTCCTGACAGGGATTGCAAAAAATTTAAAATGTTAGTAGATACAGGGGCTGACATTACCATTCTATCAGCCCAACAATGGCCTGCCTCATGGCCCACCACTGAGGCGGCCACAGGAGTGTTTTGCATTGGGGGATCCCAAGCTACCAGAACTAGCACAGATCCTATTGTAATTAAATTTCCTGATGGGGCTCAAGTTACCATAAAGCCTTATGTGATGCAAGTTCCTATCACATTACTTGGACAAGATGTCCTAAGCCAAGTTTGAACAACATTGGTTACACAGCCTTTTCAGTGATGGCCATTGATGAGCAGCCTATCCTCAAACTTAAATGGAAAACAGAAACACCTGTGTGGATAGATCAGTGGCCATTGAAACAAGAGAGGCTGCAAATCATCCATCAGTTAGTTGAAGAACAGTTGCAAACAGGACATATTATCCCATCACAGAGTGCTTGGAATGCTCCAATTTTTTGTTGTTCCTAAAAAGAACAACAAATGGCGATTGTTACGTGATTTGCATGAGGTCAATGCAGTAATGGAATCAATGGGATCTTTGCAGCCCGGATTACCATCTCCTTCCATGATACCAGAATCTTGGTCGGTGTTAATCATTGATGTAAAAGATTGTTTTTTCACCATTCCACTTCATGAGGATGATGGGGAAAAGTTTGCATTCTCTGTCCCATCTATAAATAAGGCTGAGACAGCAAAACGGTACCATTGTGTAGTGTTACCTCAAGGTATGAAAAATTCTCCTACTATGTGTCAGATCTTTGTTGCCTGGGCACTAGAGCCAGTCAGAAAAAGGTTTCCTCAATTGATTATTTACCACTACATGGATGATATATTAATAGCTGGGGAACATATGCAATCAGAAACTATATTGGGTCATTTGCAAAAGGAACTGTCCAATAGAGGCTTGAAAATAGCTCCCAAAAAGGTACAGTCTATCTCCCCTTGGAAGTATTTAGGGTGGACAATCACCGATGCCACTATTCATCCACAGAAATTAAAAATTAATACAGAGGTCCACACATTCAATGACGTCCAAAAACTAATTGGAGATATCCAGTGGGTTAGAAAGTGATTTGGTATTACCAATGATGATATAAAGCCACTAATGTCACTGTTGAACACTACTATTCAAGCTAATAGCAAAAGAACCCTGACACAGGAACATAAAATTGCCTTGCAAAAAATTACAGACAAAATAGAATCATGTCATGCACAATTAATACAACTGGAACTCCCAGTGCAATTGATGATTATCAATAGTGGAGGAAATAGACAATATCCATTGGCCATCATTATGCAATGGGACTCAGAACAAAAACAACCTCTACAAATTTTAGAGTGGGTTTTTACTGTGCATATGCAAGGAACTTTTTGGACTTTCAGTATGTCTCAACATCTCTGTCTCCACGATGACCACTTCCTGAGTCAGCATAAAGGAGCACATCTTGAAGGAGACACATAGTCCCCGACGAAAACCACATCCGCCCTAGACGAGAACAGCAGCAGTCTCAGCAGTCACCCATCGAGCTGCGCCTACGCGTGAGCCGGGTGGAGGGGAAACCACGGCGAGACAGATCGGCCCCTCGCCAGCACGACCACCATGGACACCCGGGCATGCGCGCATGGAGGGCCACGGGGTGGCACCTACAACAACGAGCCCCGTGGAAATGGGCAGACAAACCGTGGGGACGGGGACTATAAAAAAGACAGACAGCGTAGTCCTTTGAAGAGGGGAACCAACTCGGAGCCAGGAACGTGGAGCATCATCGGACCGACAGAACATCGCCGGATCCCTGGTCGTGGTGGTGGTAATTAGTTGCGCCTCTACCGTGTTCTTGCTTAGGGATTCCGACCTTTTCCTTTCTTTTCCTCTCTGTCCTATCGCTCTTATTAGTTGTTATGGAAAATAAAGTTCATAAGGTTATGCAGCATCTGACCTCGTTTGTGTCTTAATCTCACTCTCGGGATTGTTTAAGAACCCTCCCCCGATACTAGATCGGGACATTTTTTAAATTGGCGTCACGGACAGGATCCTTTGAGACAAGAGTGCTGTGTTACCTTGTTGTCTTGGATGCAAACCTCTCAGGGTGAAAAAGTTCTCTGTGTTTTATATTAAGTTGTGATCTCCTGAGAGCGAACAGGGAGAGCATGGACAGTGATGTTGCATTTGTGTTTGGGTTAAGTTGTGATCTCTTGAGAGTGAACGGGTTAAAGTTATTTATCAAGTTGTGGCCCTCTCAGGACGAAAATCCCTTTGCATTGCTTTTGTGTGAGATTCACATTTGGTCTCCTGGGAGAGAATAGGGGAAATGTGACATTAAGGTTTGACCCTCTCAGGACGATGTCCCCTTTGTATCAGGAAAAGGGAAAAGGAATGGGCTGGGATGATGTGCCCTCAGAGGCTGAAGGAATAGATATATGATCTTTTGGAGGCCCACAGATCCCGTCCCTCAATTCAGGGGCGAGACTGGGCGAAAAACCACTGGTTCCAACCACAGAGTGTAGTGGATCGGATAAGGGTATTGCAGAAGGAAGCTAAGGTTAGAAAGGCGAAAGGAAAAGCTATAATTTGTGCAGTGTTAGGAGCAAGTCTGGCAGCTGCGGTGGAAGAGAGAAAGAAGTCTAGTCAATGTTGCTGTAATAGACTCGCTGCAGACAGTCATACAGACCCTGCAGAACCAATTGAGAGATACTAAAGAGTTGTTAGAGGAGGAAAGGGATCAAAATAGAATATTGAAAGACGAATTGAGAGAATACATTTTGGCAGAGACAGATACCCATGCCAAGGCAGAAGTGAAACTTCTGGAGAAAGGGATACGTCAAATCTATCCCCAAGGAGATTTGCAGAAGGCAAAAGAAACTTTAGAAAGTCACCCCCACATGTATCCACTGGTTAAAACAGAGTATCTATATGAGGACGATAGTGATAACCGTCCTCAGGTTATCATCAAAGAAGTCCCATTTACATCAGTTGAATTGGCAAAACTGAAAAAAGATTTTTCAAGGACTGCAAAAGAATCAGAGACAGAGTACATGTGGAGAGTGTCTCTGTCAGGGGGGGATGGAATTTTATTGTCTGAGAAAGAAGCAGAAGGATATTGGGGTCCGGGTATGTTTCTAACCACTGGCGACTGCCGAGCCCCATGGTCTTTGACTCAGAGAGTTGCATACTGGGCCAGAGGGCTGAACCCCTTGGAGAGGGGAGATCCCCTTGCCATAACAGGTACAGTGGATCAATTAGTGGAAAGTGTACAGAAGGCAGCCTGTCTGCAGATGATGTATGATTGGGAGCTCAAGCCCAACCAAGGCTCCCCGATGATGATGCCTGTGGACCCAGAGAGGATGACTCCTCTGATATGAGGACTCCCTGACTCCCTGAAACCCATTGCTATTCAATTGCAAGGGAAGATTCAAAACACTCCTAATGGAGAAAGAATAACGGCCGCTCTGGAGGGGATAGTGACTCCTGACCATCAACGGCCAGAAAAGAAAATATGGACATGGGGAGATGTAGCCCAGGAATTGATTAATTTTGGAAGAAAATATGGTCCTGTTGGTGGACCGTCCCAAAGAACTGAAACAAGGGTTGTGTGGGCTGCAGAGCAAATTAGTGGGCGACAATCATCAATGAGGAAGGGACAAGGCTTCGGATCACCCCGATTTCAGAATCCTGGGAGAGAGAGGTCCCTAACTCGATTGGGATTGTGGCAATTAGGGCTTCAGAAAGGCATTCTTTGGAAATTGATGGATGGACTCATGACTCAAAAATTAGAGCAACTTGTGGAGAAATGGCCTGAGCAAAAGGTCACTTCCAAACAAACCCCTAGTGCTCCACCCTTAATAGACCTCGGGGAGGAGCCGACTGGAGAAAAGAAGGTGACGGGAAACTAGACCCTCCGCTCCCCAAAGGTGAGGGGGGATGCGGAGGATGGATGTTTGTAAGACAACTCACCTGCAACACAGAAGGAGACTTACTGATTACTGCTGCTGTAGGACCAAAGAAAAGACTGGTAACATTTTTAATTGATACTGGGGCACAAATTACCGCACTAACGCAGACTGAAGCGGAACGATGTGGAATCGCAATTCCATCCAAAAATTTAATTGTCCTAAATGCCCTGGGAAAAACACAGTCAGTATCTATGACTTCAGTAAAATTATGGTTACCAGGAGAGAAAACCCAGTCAACACTATGGTAGCCATAGGATCTTTCCAAACAAATCTCTTAGGTATAGATGTTTTGAAGGGCAGACAATGGAGGAACACTCAGGGGAACTCGTGGTCCTTTGGTGTCTCCCAGATCAGGCAATTGACCAAAAAATCAGACACAGAGGTGCGTTTATTGCGAGCAGCACCTGCCCTGCCTCCCTCTAAAGTCAAAGCAGTTTTGTCAGGAACTCCACCCCCTGACGGAGTAGCCCAGAGAGCCTCCGTGCGAAAATGGTATGCACAAATAGAATATTACTGTGAAATCTTTTCTGTAACTGAAGGAGCCACAAAAGTGTTAAATATACAGGACGAGGTAGACCCGAGTAGGGAAACACCAGAGCTTTTGCCTGTAATACAAGTAGCTCCTCTGTTTTCTGAATAATTGCAAAATGTCTGGTTTACTGATGCCTCATCAAAGCAAGAGGGAAAAATTTGGAAATACCGAGCTGTGGCACTTCGGATAGACACCAAGGAACAGATCATTACCGAAGGAGAAGGTAGTGCACAAGTAGGAGAATTAGTTGCTGTGTGGAGTGTTTTCCAACATGAGGCTCAGTCTGCTTCTTCTGTCTATATCTATACTGACTCTTATGCTGTGTTTAAAGGTTGCACTGAATGGCTTCCATTCTGGGAACAAAATGGATGGGAGGTCAACAGAATACCCGTATGGCAAAAGGAAAAACGGCAGGAAATCCTTACTATTGCCAGACAAGGGAAATTTGCAGTAGCTTGGGTGGCATCTCATCAGCAAGATAATATCCCGGGAGCTCGGCTAGCTCCCCTACAAAGCACTCAGATAGCAGAAAATTGGGAACGCCTGTTAGAATGGTGTGGTGGTGCAATTCCTACCCCTCCCTGCCGTCCTTGTTGGGCTGCTTGGTGCCAGGTGTGATTCCATCCACATTCCCCCGAGCCATACACCAATCTGTGGAGATAAGGACTGATAACCTTGAGGAGCCTGGCTCCTGCCCCCCTCTGATTGCTCGGAAAAGGTTATAATGGCCCATCATCTCCTGATGGCCTGACACACCTGTGCCTGGGATGTGATCAGATGGAACAATAACAGGGTTGCATATTATTCAAATTCTTGTGCAACTGCCGGAAGGCACCAGATAGCATTTGACAAAAGTCAATCATCTTGGACCCTATAAACTGCAACCACCAGAGAGGCCCTTTGAGCTCTCCTGGATCGCAGCGGCCTGTGACCAGCATCTCCCCTGAGCTGGGACGCCTCTCAGGTATCGTCTGCTCCAGACGGAAGGCCAGGGCGAAGTCCCCCCGCTCGAGTCTCAATTATTGCCCGTTGAGGAATGCCAAGGCACTGGGAGTATTTGCTCTAAACTCGAGAGGGAAATTTTCTTTGAGCTCGCTTCTATTTCACCTGTTTATTGGGGGGTGTGCGTGTGTGTGGGTACGTACCCTTACCCTTGTTCCTGTGTGCTTGTCCCTTTTGTGTTCATTTTACCGAATCCAAACCCCTTTGTTTCTGTATGTATATGTCTGGTTTGTGTATGCGCATGTACATATGTGTATAAATTAAGGTACCGTTAAGTAAGTTAGAGTGAATCTTGTCATCTTAGAACCTGAATAAGTCGCTTTTCTTTCTGAGTTATTTTGTATTGACAAATAGTTGTTAGTTATTAATAAATCTAAATTATTTTTTCTAAATCATTACCGTGTCAATACTTTCATCCGCGACAAATGGCTACATGTAAAAAGGAAACATTCAGGAATTAAAGACTTGTCTTGTGAGGCACAAGCCCGAGGGTGGCCAGTTACCAGGGAAGAGTGTAAAACTTGTGTATCTTCTTGTGAACAATGCTGCGTCCGTCTGGATAGACATCCACTGGGGAGTGACCCCCTGCACTTAATAGAGGGAAAAGGCCTATGGGAGGCCTGGCAGATCGATTACATCGGTCCCTTTAGAAAGTCACAAGGCAAATACTATATACTGGTAGGCGTAGAGATAGTGTCTGGGCTAGTGCAAGCTAAAGCATGTTCTAAAGCAACAGGAGAAAACACAGTAAAAGCTCTGAAAGAATGGTTTGGAATCTTCCCCAAACCACAGTCGATCCAATCAGATAATGGCTCACATTTCACAGCCAAAGTGGTCCAAGAGTGGGCAGCTCAGGAAGGAATTTCGTGGGTGTTTCATACTCCGTATTACCCACAAGCGAATGGAATTATGGAAAGAACAAATGGTCTACTAAAACGCTTCCTCAAACCGCATAAGCCAGGATGGGCTGAGCGGGTGTGGGATCCAGTGACCAGCGTCAACAGTCTCTGGGGAATGAATGAATGCCCAAAGATCACAGCATTCTGTCCTAAACCTCCAGCAATCATGCCAGCCCCACACGGTCCCGACCATGCCAGCAATCCATCTCATTTCCCAGGACAACCTGTCTTGGTTGAACTCCCCACAGTGGGCAAAGTGCCACTGGTGTTGGACACACCTCTTAATAAATACACCTGGAAAGCAAAAGATGCCTGTGGGAAAACTCACAAGATTCACACTAGATGGATTGTTCCTTCTTTCTAACCCGAGAAGCGGATTTGTTCTTTTGTTTCACTTTCAGGAGGAAGCAAGCGACACAGACGCACCCACAGAAGAAGTGAAGCAGATGCAGATTTTAGTGTAATTTTGTTAGGATGTATATGCTGTTTTTTATTATAGTATTCTGTGCATTTACCTATGGGAGTGAAGGGAAACCAATTCCCCCATCTCCCCTCAACCCATATGACCCCTTTGAGGACAATGAGTTTGTTTTGTTAGCAAAAACTGTAAGCCAAACCTTTAATCTAAGTCACTGCTGGGTTTGTGGAGGACCTCTAGGATTGTCAAGCTGGCCGTAGGTCTCCACACCCCTTACTCCAGCACAAATTATAAGTAACTATAGTGAAACTAGTAACACCACCTGGGATGACAGTGGAACATGGCCAATTCAATTTCCTAGTATGGGTAAATTTCGTTTAAATCGCACCCAGAAGGGAAGGGTCAACGTGGGAGAAAGTAAGTATCAATGGACACTCACACATAAATTGGTGAACAAAAATAGAGGTGTTTATATATGGATGTGGCTTAATGAAAATGGGCGTAACAAAGGATTTCAGGGGTTTTGGTCAAACAAAAATGAAACTGCATATGCTAAATTACAGAAAGATTATTTTTATCATCAAGCTTGTGAGTGGAAAAATGACACTGGTGCCTGGTATTGTACTGCTTGAACAAATGGTTACCTTAATGAGTTCTTTAGCCCCTTAGGGGACAAAAACACAACTTACTTTCAAATTCCAAAAACTGCAGCTGGACCATTTGCAAACGGTGCTAAAGCCCAAAAAGGCCATTATTGGATTTGTGGACATACTGCCTACAAACAACTACTAGCAAACTGGTCAGGGATTTGTTCTATAGGGATTATTCGCCCTCTGTTTTTCCTTCTTCCAGAGGCGGATGGTCCTCAGTTGGGAATAAGACTACATGACAAATTAGGGGACAAAGGGATTGTCCGCAGCAAGCGATCTGTTGAGTTCAAAATTGGTGGAACTCAAAAGTGGGGAGAAAATGAGTGGCCTCCCAAGAGAATAATTAAGCATTATGGGCCTGCAACCTGGAATCCCAATGAACCAATATCAGGGGCAAGAGAACCGATTTATAACTTGAATCGCATAATTCGACTACAAGCAGTTTTAGAAATTATTATCAATAAAACTGCTAATGCTATAGACATTTTAACCCAACAATCTCAACAGATGAGCACTACAATCCTTCAACATCGCATGGTTTTGGACTATCTACTAGCAGAAGAGGGAGGGGTATGTGGAAAACTAAATGTTTCTAATTGTTGTTTGGAAATAGATGATGTAGGTGAAGTAGTCCTTCAACTAACTACAGACATTAGGAAACTGGCCCATGTCCCTGTTCAAACATGGAATGGCTGGAATGGTGATTTATGGTCTTGGTTACCCGGAGCACCATGGGTAAAACAGCTTTTATTTTATCTGTTATGTGCATTTGCTGCCTTGATGGTTTTGCCCTGTATCATCCCTTGCTTTGTTCAGTTAATCCAACATGTTGTATCCAACATGCAATTTACATCCACAGCCTCACCTGATGGTGTAAAACAGATTCGTGCTGTTCGTCAATCAAAGTCTACCGCTGTATCAATCATTTAAACCTTATATATATCTACACATGTATCCTTGTTTATATTTAGGATAGGTGCTTTGAGGCCTAAATAACACATGCACTTCGGGATGGGGGGGGTGGAAATCCGTTTTCTTGCTGCGTAGACGGACCCCCAACTCAGGCAAACTAGACCACCATTTTGCAGCTCTGCAATTTTTTGCAATCTGTCACAACCATGGATGTGGATTGCATTTCTGCGTTAGCTTTAATCCTTGTTTTATCGGCTATTGCCTTGTTTGTTATTGTAATGTTTCTTTTTTGCCATTGTGAATGTCGAACTACCTTCGTCTTCCTCTGCCGCTTCACCTGAGCAACAACCGCTCCATTCCTCTGCTGATTCCCCTGCGTCTCCTCCTCAATCATTGTCTTCTCCTGCCGTTGTTCCTGAACCCCAACCATCATGTTCTTCTGCCGCTTTACCCGAATCTCAACTGCCCTCGTGTTCTTCTGATGATTTTCCTGAATCTTGAGTTTAGTTTGTAAGATGTCTTTGTTTTATAAAGTTAATTAGTTTTAATATTGTTAGAAATAATAGTATTATTTATTTGTTTTGAATTAAATTTAAAATAGCATTTTCCAGGCTCGAATGACGCATGTGCTTTGGGATAAGGAAAGCCCTTTTTTCCCTCTGTGCATGCTGATCCCGATCCCAGCAGACGGGAGCAGCAGACCACATGCACTTGCAGGGCCCTGACCATTTTGTGGTATTTTTTGCTTGTGATGGATTGTGTTTTAGCATTACTTTTAATTCATGATGCCCTGTCTGTCCTGTTGGCTATTATCTTGCTTATTATTGTCATACTTCTGTTTTGTCCCTGTAAGTGCTTTCCATGGAGACTGTCGCTGCGTCCCTCTGCAGATTCAGAGCCTTAAAATTAGTTTATAAGATGTTCTAGTTTTATAAGGTTAATTAGTTTAAATATATCTGTTAAAATTGTTAGATAAAAATGTTTAAATATTGTTAAAAATATATGTTTGCTAGATAAAAATGTTTATGGTTGTTAAAAATAGTGTTAAAAGATGTTTATCTATTGTTGTTAAGAATAGTGTTTAAAAAAATGTTTATCAAAAAGAAAAAAAATCATTTGTTGTTGTATTGTGCACTTTTCTAGCCTTTCTCTCTCCTCTTTCTGTACTGTTATCTTTCACACCACCATGAAAACAGCCATGTGGAGCCACGGGGTGGTGTAAGGAACTTTTTGGACTTTCAGTATGTCTCAACATCTCTGTCTCCACGACGACCACTTCCTGACTCAGCATAAAGGAGCACATCTTGAAGGAGACACATAGTCCCTGACGAAAACCACATCCGCCCTAGACGAGAACAGCAGCAGTCTCAGCAGTCACCCATCGAGCTGCGCCTACGCGTGAGCCGGGTGGAGGGGAAACCACGGCGAGACAGATCGGCCCCTCGCCAGCACGACCACCATGGACACCCGGGCATGCGCGCACGGAGGGCCACGGGGTGGCACCTACAACAACGAGCCCCGTGGAAATGGGCAGACAAACCGTGGGGACGGGGACTATAAAAAAGACAGACAGCGTAGTCCTTTGAAGAGGGGAACCAACTCGGAGCCAGGAACGTGGAGCATCATCGGACCGACAGAACATCGCCGGATCCCTGGTCGTGGTGGTGGTAATTAGTTGCGCTTCTACCGTGTTCTTGCTTAGGGATTCCGACCTTTTCCTTTCTTTTCCTCTCTGTCCTATCGCTCTTATTAGTTGTTATGGAAAATAAAGTTTATAAGGTTATGAAGCATCTGACCTCGTTTGTGTCTTAATCTCGCTCTCGGGATTTTTTAAGAACCCTCCCCGATATCAGATTGGGACAGCATATGCCTAAGAAAACCATAACTACAAGAGCAGAATTACAATTAATCATGAAAGGCAGACATCAAATTATTGAAATCACAGGTACTGATCCTCAAACTATTATTGTTCCATTAATACAGGATTATCTAGACTGGTTGCTCAGACATTCTGAGGCATTACAAATTGCTCTTGAAGATTATACTGGTCAGCTGTCTAATGTTTACCCAGCACGTCAATTACTACCATTGTTAATGAACCAAGTAATCAAAAATTTTCCAGTGCAATCAGAAGTGCCAGTTCAAGGGTTAACAGTTTTTACAGATACAGGGAAAAAATCAAAGCAAGCTGCGTGCACCTGGTTAGAAGGAAATGAATGGAAATATCACCTCATTCAAGGCCAAAGAGAAGATTCCTTACAGACCTTAAAACTCCAAGCAGTTTTGTGGTCATTTCTGTCCTGGCCACATCTGGGATTAAACGTAGTGTCTGATTCACTCTATGTAGTAGGAGTAGTAAAAAGGATTGAGCGGGGACAAATAAAAGAAGTTAAAAATGAACGCTTAGGAAAACTCTTGCAAAAATTAGTTCATACTCTGGATCAGAGAGGTGCTGTCCACTTTATTACTCACATCAGAAGTCATCAATCCAAGGAGGGATTAGGATATGGAAATGAATTAGCTGATCAATTAGTTGCTCCAGCTTGGTCTGGACCTTTTCCAAATTTGTTTGCGCAAGCTAGAGAATCTCACAATTTTTTGCATCAGTCAGCAAAAATGTTGCATAAGCAATTTAAAATTCCTTTGGCAGATGCAAAGGGCATTGTTGCCTCTTGCCCGTCCTGTCAAAAAATAGGGTTTGGCCTGGGAATAGGAGTCAACCCACGGGGCCTATCTCCTCTACAATTATGGCAAATGGATGTTACTCACATAGCAGAATTTGGTAGGCAACAATATGTATATGTTGTTATTGACACCTTCTCCATGGCCATCTGAGCTACAGCCCAAACTGGAGAGACAGCTAAACATGCTGAAAAACATTTATATAGTTCTTTTGCAGTACTTGGGGTGCCAAAAAAGATCAAAACAGACAATGGTCCAGCATATATTTCTGGGCGCTTCCAATGTTTCTGTATCTTGTGGGGAATCGAACACTCTACAGGAATTCCACACTCTCCCACTGGACAAGCAATCATTGAACAAGCTCATCAAACTCTGAAGCAAATGCTTCAAAAACAAAAAGAGGGAACCACGGGTATGATGCCAGCTGAATGATTAGGCAAGGTTTTATATGTTTTGAATTTCTTGAGGCTTACAGGAGAACGTCAAGAACCACCAATGATGATTCACAGTTTAGCAATAAAAGGTGATGCTGAGCAATCTATGGGTATAGAGCAACCGTTAGTTATGTTCAAAAATTTAAATACGGGACAATGGGAAGGGCCTGTTAAAGTGCAATTAACCGTCAGAGATTATATGTATTTGCTTACAGATCATGGCTTGCAGTGGGTTCCATCTCGCTGGGTGCAGCCCTGGAGAGAAGGTCAAGCTCGCAATCCTAAGCCTTGTGATGGTTCTGACAGTGCTTAATGCTCATCCAGTGGGAGTAGTTTCTCCTCGACCAAATATATGGGTAACGATAGCTAAGGAGACGGGCCAAGAATCCTTTTGCCTTTCGATGGCTACTCCTTCAAACCCATTCCAAACATGTCTATTAGGAATTCCATATTTTAACCCACAAGAGTTTATTGGGCTGGTGTCAAACGATAGTTGGGCTAAGATGACCTGTCGCAGTAGAGACGGTCAAGCGACAATCAATAATCAAGTCAGAGGCAAAAGAAGCACTTTATTGTTCTCTACATACTTTAAATATCTTTTACAGCTACCGCAAGCTCTAACACAATTGGCTAAACCCATAGCAACAGTACATGATTGGATAGCTTGCTTAAAGTTTTACTTCTGAACATAATTCACATAGTTTCTTGTCTGTGGTCAGCAGTTTCATATCTCTTGCAGCAAATGTTCCCTGTCCTAGCTTACTCAGTTCTTTGTTCTTGTGTGGTATGCCTTCCTGCACATAGGCCTCTCTGAGGGTATGGGACAATCTGGCCAAGGTTGAACTCCATCTGTTCTGTCAGGCGTTCAGCAGACCCCCTGCCTACCCCAACAATTCCCCCTTTTTGTGTTTGTGCTACAAATATTTGCATAAGCAGCCTTCTGCAGGGCCCTTTGCAGGAGACTGGTGAGACACGGCAACATTAAAAGCACAGTTATTATGATCAGGAGAACTACCCCTACAGTTTTGACTAGTGATATCAACCATCCAGACAGCCCCCAACCTTTAAAAATCCTTGTGAGCCAATCTAAGCCATCATCTTCTGTTAAACGCTTAACACCATCTTTAAACTGTTGTATGCTCTTATGGATCCATTCAGAATGATCTGCAGTTGCAGTGGAACCCTAGTTGCAGCGAGGATTTAGAGTATCTTTCCTTATAAGTTTGAAAGCCTACGTGATGCATCCATCTGTAGGTGAGGCATCCAACATCGCTGCAAGCAGGTCCAGCCTCTAAATCAACAGGCCAAAATAACTGGCAATTTTCTTTGCGCAGAAACATCTGATTTCATCCTCCTGTTGGGTTCCACCCAGAGCCTGGCCAGTACTCCAGGGGGAAAACAAAAAGAGTTTCTAATAAGGTTAAACACTTGAGTTCTTAATTCTTTATATTGCTAAACAAAGAAAGTTGAAAACACACATTCTTACAGCATTTCAACCCTATTAATAACTACCATTAAGGCGCTGCAATTACTGCTAGCATTTTCTCTTAAAAGAGTTGGCAACCATAGTGTGATTAAGAACAGAGATAGTCTGTTTTGTCATATTGCAGTAGCAAGCGTTACCCATACGTTCTGTTTAAATGATCAGTTAAAAAGACCGCAAACTGTTGGCACAGGGGCATCCACAGCACCCACAGCTGGATCCTGAGTGTCCAACAAAAGCTGCCTCTTATGCCTCAGGTGTGGTCACACACACCTTGCCGGTAACCATCGGGGGCCGTGACCTGTGGAAACACAAACAACCTCTTCCCCAGGTTAATAACTCACGTGGTCCACTCCACTGGCCAGTAACTAAATCTTTGTACTTTCACGCCCTTTTGCAAATTCTGTTTTGAAAAAAGAGAAGAAAAGTGTTGAATAAGAGGTGGCAAAGAAGAATTATCCCCATAATGGGAGAGTTAAGAATATAAACTGCTCTGTCTAAACATGCCTGAGGTGGTTCCCCAACCATTCCCCCTTTTTGTTTTTGAAGCTGCTTCTTCAGCGTGCCGTGTGCATGCTCGACAATTGCTTGTCCTGTCAGGGAATGGGGAATCCCTGTAACATGAGTAACACTTCATAAATTAAAAAATGTTTGAACTTTCTGTGAAACATATGTTGGACCATTATCTGTTTTAATTTGGTGTGGCACCCCAAGCAAAGAAAAAGCTTTCTATAAATGTCGGATTACATCCTTGCTTGTTTCTCCATTATGTGCTGTTGCTACCAAAGCATGCACATACGTATCAACAGAAACATGAACACATTTTTGTCAGCCAAATTCGGTTATATGAGTAACATCAGTTTGCCAAATCTGTAAAGCTTGCATACCTCTGGGATTAGTACTAAAATATACTGGTGTGAGTTCCTTGATAATTAGGGCAAGCAGCTACAATAGAGTAAGCTTCAGTATGGAACAAGCTAAACTGGTGTTGTAAAGCTCAAAAACTGTGATGAAAAAATTGATGTGATAATACAGCTTGTTGCTTCATGTTAGGAACAGTACTCGATGATAAAAACATCCATTCTAAAATGCATAGGGGGTCACTCCACTCAGGATTCCACTGCACCAAAGCACCAAATGGCAACAGTTTTGTCAATTAGTACAAAGAATTGTACCAAGAGACAGAGCTAGTCAAGAAACAAACTTCTTGTGTATGGATTGCTCCTCAATATGAATTGCACTTAATGCTTCCTTATTTAATGTTCTGGGTTCTGTTGGATCATTGGAATTCCTTAACAATTCCAGCAATGGTTGCAGCTGCAAATGGGTCAGTCCGAGGTAAGGTCTGATCCAATTCAAAGATTCCACTAATTTCTGTACATCATTGAGTGTTTTAACCTCGACAGAGAACTCTGCACTGCGCAGCTGCAGCTCGGCTGTGCCTCACACATGCAAAACAATCACACAACCACACGAAGAGGCCTCTTACACTTGTTACTTACACAACATAAAATGACAAATACTACAAACAGTGAAACACCATTAAGAATATATAAAGCTATTGCTTGTTGATTATGTGGTGCTGACAGACAAGGGACGGTGCATGACAGTGTCACACTTGCTGTAAAAACCTGCTGCTTTCGGTGTTCGGGGGGGGGGGGGGTGGGGGGGGTGGGGGGGGGTGGGCGCGGGCCGAGAGTGCGGTGCCAGAGGCCGCAGGCGGCCTCCCCATGGCGGGGGAGCTCGGGGACGCCCCGGGGCCGCCGCCGCAGACTCCGCGCTTGCAGGTGGGGGGCGCGAATGCTGAGTACAGCCATGAGCGATCGCTTCCAGTATCCTTGTTGTAAATGAGTTTTTAAGTCCATCCTCATTAATGCTTTTCTGTAGTTCTTTAATAACAGGAAAATGCAGTCCTTATCAGCAGGTAGTGGACGTGTGGAAGGGGCTGGCGGCTTTTCTGGAGGTGTTTCAGCTACAACTGTAGGATCCGTCCGAGAATCAGACCCACTAGGTGACGTGGCATCTGCTGCAGCTGACGCAGCAGTCCCATCACTTTTTAACTCTTTCAGGGGTTGATGTACCAGTTGCCATGCAGTTGAAGATGACACAGCGATGGTGTTCTTCCTTACCGCCACCTCGAATAAGGCAATCCCTGCCTCTTTCCATGTTTCGAGATCAAAAGCAGACCGTGCATCAGCAGGGACCCCATTCCTTTTGCACCAGATAAGCAAAGTGCGCAGGGCTTTTTCCTCATCATGGTGGAACAGAGGTCTTCACGATAGGAGGAAGAGGGGGAACTGCCTGAGGGGCTTTTTGCTCATTCAGTCTTTGTGGAGGAAACAACACATCTTGTGCTTCCTTATCAGAGTCCTCATACAATCCCCTCACCCTCAACCACGGTCTACATTTAGGACTGGCTCCCCCCGCTCCTTTTGGTGTGGGTTTATCAGAGAGGTGCAAAGTTTGCATAATGGCACTTAATTCTCCTTCTTCATCACTCTCATTATCACTCTCACTCTCCTGCTCTGCATTGCCCTCCTCAGTCAGTTCTTCCCCCTCCTTGGGGGGTGCCAAAGGGGTCACCCGTTCTACTGCTTCACCCCCTGATGCCATATGCCAATCACCACCCTGTAAATCATTTGGAGGAGGAGGAGGAGGAGCCTGAGAGTGAGATCAGGGCAGCAATCTTATTTTTCCCATAAAGGGTTTTCTTCTTGCAACAGCCAACATTCTAGTGTTAGCACCACTTATTCCTTCCCCGTTGTCTTTTACATTTGCTATTTCTATTGTCTTTTCTTTTTTCTCACACTCCGCCTTCCATCCTTTTAGAGTCTCACTTAACGGTTGCCAAGTAGTAACCAATTCTGCTCCTTCTTTTGAACCCTTAGAAATTGCAACCCATAGTTTATGTCCTAATTCTTGCCACACAGTCACACTGAATGCAGTGGCTGCCATAGCTTCAAATACTTGCATCTTACTCCATAATAATATCTTTTTCAGGCTTTGTTCTGTGGTTTTAACCCCTTTTCTTTTTAGAAGGGCTTTCGAGGCAGACAAAATTGTTTCCTTCTCTTTAGTTAGTTGCTGCCCCATATTATGTCTTAAGAAGTTTTTCCCGGTGGCTCACCTTGTATCCAGGTGTCAAAATGTCAGGTCTGGACCAGGCAGAATCCCCCCTGCTCTCAGCTTCACTGGTCTCCGTCTCCGCTGCACCTTGCCCTGCAGCTCACATAAAATCCCCTATGTTACACTTGTATCATGTCAGGGTCACCAATTGTCGCGGTAGAGATGGTCAAGCAACAATCAATAATCAAGTCAGAGGCAAAAGAAGCACTTTATTGTTCGCTACATACTTTATGTATCTTTTACAGCTCTAACACAACTGGCTAAACCCATAGCAACGGTACATGATTGGATAGCTTGCTTCAAATTTTACTTCTGAACATAATTCACATAGTTTCTTGTCTGTGGTCAGCAGTTTCATATCTCTTGCAGCAAATGTTCCCTGTCCTAGCTTACTCAGTTCTTTGTTCTTGCATGGTATGCCTTCCTGCACATAGGCCTCTCTGAGGGTATGGGACAATCTGGCCAAGGTCGAACTCCATCTGTTCTGTCAGGCGTTCAGCAGACCCGCTGCCTACCCTGACAATGACCTTTTCACAGTTCAGTGCCACTGCCCAAGCTACTCGTCCTGGCATCACCACCACAGCCTTTTGGCAAGGTCAGCTCATTATGAGTCTTAACAAAACCATGATTGAACCACAAGAGTTAGATCTGTTAGGTTCTATGCCACCCAGCTTTGGTGCTGTAGTGTTTAAAGGGAGTGGGAAAATAGCTGCCTCTTTAGTTAATTCTAATGTACCCCTGACTGTCAGCCAAACAGTGTCACCAAGAAACCCTTCATATACTGGGAACCAACCTGGCGATTACTGTCCCCCAAACTGTCGGTATTCCAATGTTTGGGGCAATAATACAGTGGGATTATGTTTACCTGACCACACCTTCTTGATCTGTGGGGACAGAGCGTGGCCTGGAATTCCTTCCAAACCAATAGGGAGTCCATGTTATTTGGGAAAGTTAACTATGTTTAAGCCAACCATGATTGATCTTTTTAACAGAACGTTGTTTAATTATACAAAACGCCATTGGTCCAAACGACAAGTGTTCCAGCTAGGACCTAGATGTAATGATCGAGTGCAATTTTGGAATAACCCTACAAACATTATTGTTTCCCTAGTGTCTCCAGTTGGGACCAAAAAGGCATTACAACTCGTCACTTGTTTTGCATGTTGGACTGCTAAACAAATGAACTTGACATCAAAAGTAATACGTGATTTGGCTATGGATGTCTAGAGTCTTAGACACGCTGTACTTCAAGATAGGGCTGCCATTGATTTTCTGCTTTTAGCACGAGGGCATGGGTGTGAAGAGTTTGAAGGAATGTGCTGTATGAATTTATCTGACCATTCAGTATCTATCTATAAGAATCTGAGAAAACTGAAAGATAACATGAAGAAGTTAACTGTTGTAACATCACCCTTATCAGAATGGTTTGCTTCATTGGGAATCACAGGATGGTTGAAGGAGTTGTTACAAGGGGGAATTGTTGTAATTCTTGTAGTTATCATGCTTGCTGTTATTTTGCCATGCTTAGTTTCCTGTGTTAGACATTCAGTACAAAAGGGCCTGCAAGAAATCTGGATTGCTCAAAAACAAAAAGAGGGTTACGTTGGGATTCTAGAGGGCTTTCTGCGAGAGAATGGCCATGTGAGCAATCCTGTATGAGAACAAGACTGACAAGAGCCTCAGCCGAGCAAGAATGCGATAAGGATGTGACCCTGAATGAGGGCGGAGAAACTCGACGAGACAAACAACCCCCGGAAGGGGTTGGGACGGAAGAGGAAGTTCCACAGGGCAGGAAGCCTGGCAAGGCTGATGTGGCACTTTTTATCCAATCATAAGAAGGTTTAAAGCGCGGGCTAAGTTAACTGTCCAATCTTGAGGACTTGTACTGCATGTTACTCACGTGTGCGGGAGAACATTATAAAAGGGCTTTCTTAGTTGTAATAAACAGGCATTGCTTGATCCCATTGGTCGTGTGTGTGCTCAGCTCTCCCGCAATCTTATGCTTAAGTAACAGCTATTAAGACTACAGATCACTTTATTGGCTCAACTCTTTTCAGCCTTCAGTAGTGATTCATCCATTTCTCTAACCCACTTCCTTCCGGTCAAGCATTCATGCTGGATGATATACCACAGTTCATTCAAACCCTGCAAGATGGATTTACTCTCAATCTCACTGAAAAGTAAATGTCAACCAAAAAAAAGTTAGAAGCAGGAAAAAAAAAAAAAAAAAAAAGGCATTTATATCTTAAAACCACACCAAGTCATAAGAAGCGATGTTGTGCAGACCAGGTACAAATAGCTGGAGACAATGGCATGAACTGCCTTACTTTAATCGAGAAACCTTCCAGAGCAGTGTCCAACTCAATCTCTTTAAACAGAAGTTCAGTTTTTCCATCAGAATCCATCATTTTTTCCGAAGTGTCCAGGCTCCAAAACAAAGGGTTCCATCTCCTGAAAAGGTAAGGAAGTCCGCCTGAGCTTTGGAGTATCAGGCCCTGACCTCAGTATAGTACTCTAAACTATCTGAAGCGCAACATCCAGCCCTACCCTGGCAATGTAGGCAAGCTCATGACACAGTGAGGTCAGGGCTTCATCATGATGGCCTCGCCGCCGTTCTGACAGGCATTCCAAGATATTGCTCTTCCTTTCCTCAGGAGCTGCCAAGAAAGAAAAGAGGATGATGTAGTGGGGGACTGTTGCGGCAGAATACTTGGTGCAGGCACAATGAATCACTAAACCCACACTCTGACCTCTGTAGTTTGTGCAGCTATTACAGCGTGACAGCTTTCCACAAGAAGGGAAATCTATGCAAATGCAGGTTAAAAACAGCAAGCACATCTGAAAATTTTTGATTTGATTTGATTAATCTGTGATTTTCAGAAGGATAGAAGCATGGAAGCTAGGAACTAAGTTCAGGTACGATGCAAAATACTGCAGGTTCCAAGAAGGAGATCTGCTTACATCATAACTGGAGTGTACCATCTAAACATGTGACTGATGGACAGTTTCACAGCCATTTTTCCTATGAGTAGATTCTTCATCTTCAAAATTACCTACAAGTCATCAAAAATGTGTCAGGTCATTTCTGAGCTTGATTTCATACCTTGTCCAGCTAAAACCATTATAAGTATGGTGGGTCCTAAGAAGGAAATTAAAATATCTGACATGAAGTGAAATAAATTGTACCAATAAAATCTGGTATGCCTCTGACTTCTTCAGCTGCAGTTACACCTGCACTTTTGCAAGCCATTTGAAATGTGGTAGTTTCTCTGAAACAGAAGAAGAATAAAGCTATGATTTGTACTAAATACATAGGAGAAGGGACTTGCAGTGAGGATAATATTGAATTTAATTGGCAAAATGTAACATTTAAGTGAACTCAAGCATCATTCTCACTTCAAGGCATAGGATTCAAAGAATCACTGTTGCTTCTTCTGAGACAAATTGAACTGAATAATTCTCTAGCCTTGGTTGATCACAACCTCCAATCTGCTATGATGACATAAAAGCAATAAATTCTTTTTTATATACTGCAAAGGCATACATACTATCTCTAAAAGGTACAAAAATCCATGAACTGTTAAGTAAGAACTAGCAAGAAATATGGAAATAGCCTTTATCTGCCCACTGCTCTTCCCCTCAGCTAGGGCACTCTGTTTCTCCTTGACGGAAGTGAGAACAAGGGTGTCATTATTCAGCAGAACGGTTAGTTGCTCATCACATAATCATTGCTGCATCATCATGTAGACCATTAACAGTCTAAACTACAGTTCAAAACTTTCTATCAGCTGGGGAAGGCAGCTGGTCTGCCGACAACCTGATTAGAGAAGAGCTCGACCTTGACAAGCTTCTGGTGTCCCCTTGAGAAGGCGAGACAGACAGAAGAAAGAATGTTGCAAACAAGTCTGAGGAAGTAAGGGGAACACAGGTGTTAGCAACTAACCACCTATCACACTTGTGAAAAACAACTGTATAGCCAATAAGCTTTTGCCATGGTAGCATAGAGATATTGTAAAAAAGGCAGATCATAAAGGGTGGGGGGTTTTCTTCGCCTTGCACGCTAACTTAAATTAAATTGGTCTCCTTTCATGTTTTGTCTGTCTCTGCAAGGATATATCAGCCTGGGGTTATATTGAGACTGCTTTGAGCAAGAGAGACATACAATTTCTTTTTAAAAGAAAAGCCATACTATATGCATGCCATTGCAAATATCAGCCCATTAATCCACACTTAACAGGCAGCAGCTCATTATACTCAATTTACTCCTAGCAAGGAGACAGTCTACTATCGGTCGTTAGGGCTGTGACCTATTCAGGAGTGTTTAGCTCCCAGTGCCAGTCTTACAACTCCACACCTATAGTCATGACCATAAGAACTGGGTTTTGTGCTTCTGTTCACTACCTGTACAATGGTGGCTTTTCTGTGGAGTCACTGCAGGGTGTTCTTCCAACACACTTCTGCTGGTAACACACTAGTAGCCTGGCGTCAGTGGAAATTTTGGAATCCCTAACCAAAGGGAGCCTTTCACTCTTTTTGGAAAACCTAGTCTTGTTCTTTACTTGATCCAAAGAGCACACTAAGAGAACCCTCAAAGAACCACAGTCAAAATGGTTAGAAATCTTTCCAACCTAATGGACAGAGAATAGCAACAAATAATTGATAAAAACAGTGGGGAAAAGGTGGCAGAAGGGTAAAATGACGAACACTGCTTGGCACCAGCATAACAATTTTCATCCAAGGCTGTTTTAAAATGAGTAAAAAAAAAAAAAAAAAGAGCTCCTTTTCCTCAGAGGAAAACTGAAACAAACAGGACTGTGTGTCTTGCTTATGGTTACAAGGAAAGTCAAGAGCAGAGCGAGAAATGCCTGAATCTGGCTTACTATGCCTCTTATTTATCTTTTACTGCTGTGTTATAATAATTCTGCTTTCATTTAATGTATCCTCATACACAGAGAAGACACAGGAACACACATCAATGCATTAGAAAGCAGATCCTGAAGTAACACAATTTTTTTTCTACCGAAACAAAACCCAGAAAGATTGAAACTGACCTCTGGTTTGAGGTCTCCACTTTCCCAGATAGCAAACAACCGACCAATATCATTAACTCATTTAGCTTTTACCTGATGTTTTGTTGTTGTTTTTTTTTACCTCAGCCTCAGAGATCCATTTGTAGACTTCCCTGCTGGGTATCTGGCACACTGTCACCACCACTGCACGTGGCCTAGCACAGGTGACTTCGTGGCCTGTTTCTAGAAGAAATACAATTGACAAAGTAGGGTCCAAGGGGAGAGTTTAAGGTGGCCTTCCTAAGGGGGAAACTACATGCCTGCCACAGGGTCTTCACCAGTATTGCTGCAGGCAGAGCCTTCGGTGGATTTAATACTGTCTGTGGGATGATGCGCCTGCGTTTGAGGGTGCCAAAGCACAGAAGGAAGAGCCGTTCTGCTCCTGTGGTGCCCATGTCCCCTCAGGGCTCCCGCTGCCCTCAGCCATGTCCCTGCCACCACCTCAGGGCACCATGAGGACTGAAGCATCCTCCTCGTCCAGCCCCAGCACGCCCAAAGCTCGTCCAGGGCCCAGGCCCTGCGAAGCCTCGGGGTGCCCCGGCCAGGCAGGGGGGGGGTGTGTGCGTTTGGGCCTCCTCCACAGTGGCTGCGGGTCGCCCCGCTCCCCCCGTTTCCTCTGGCCACCACCCCTGTCCCCAGAGGCCCCTCTGGCCTCCAGGCCGGCCCTGCCCAGTTGGGCTCCACTCTGGAGGGCCCAAGCCCTGTTGGCCATGACTGGGTCGGACCAGACAGACCCGGGCCACTTCCCTCTGCAGCAGCCCAACGAACTTCTGCCTGCCCGGGGAGGAGGTACCCGGTTTCAGGGGAATGACGGTTTCTGGGGCACAGCAGGATGGCAGCCCCCGCACAGCAACCGCTGCAAGGAGCTGCCTTTTATTCAAAACCTGGGGGACGCTCCTGCTGCCTGCGCCTGCTTAATACTGTCCTGTTTGTACAAAGCCTTGGGGCTGAAAACACATGCTTTAAAAATTAGACATAGAGTCGCTTTTATTAAACCACCTAGTTACAAAAAGAAACGGAAGTAAACCAAACAGACCAAAATTCACATCCTCAGAAAGGAGAGGTGGGAGCAGAACGCTGGGGCAGCTGGGCTCAGCTGCAAGGCGGTGCCTGTGGCTCTGTGGTGCCGACGTCAAGCTGCTGTGACCGTGTCCCAGTTCCCCTGCAGCCCCCTTTCAGCTGGGCAGCTTGTCAGTGTAGAACAGCCACAGACGAGGCACCAGTTAAATGAGCTAAAGATTCAGTGGCGCGGGAGGGGTCAGGGGGGATGAGACGGCCAGACCCGCAGCAGAGATTTCTGGTTAAAACTGCCTTTCTACTCCCATGGCTTTTTACTAGCTTTGCATCAAACAGCAACATTTGGTGGATCTATGTTTAATCTAATTACAGGCCAAGAAAACTCAAGTCAGTGCAGCATCACTGTTACATTCAGATAAAGGAGAGAGGCGGGGGGGTAGGCAGACATTTAAAAGCCACTTTGTCAATGCGTTTTGCTAGCAACACTTGCTGAAATTATTTGGTTGTGTGGGACAGAACTGCAGGATTGGGGATTTAGCCTGCTCAGCAGCTGCTCGCAGTTTTTGCCCATCAGAGGAGAGATGTGGCCTTTCACAGCTTTCCTCTTCTCTTTCTTCTTCTGGATCTTCGAACTCATTCTCTGCCTGGACTTCACCCCTCATGCACAGAGCCTCTTGATCTCCCGGACTGATCATTTCCAGTACTCTTCCCAGCCCTTAACTGCCAGCAGCTGAGCTGTGCTTTCTTCCCTCATCTGGGAAAACTGCTGCTCAAGTTGACATTTGTATTTCTGTGTAAACAACAAAAACAATAACAAAGGACAAAATTGGCAGTGATGAAATATAATTTTACTTTGCCTAAATCCAGGTCCCGATCCACTGTGTCAGAAGATTGTGTACAGGCCACTTCTTTTCTGCCTTTGACAACAGAACTGTATGAACAATGCATTGGTCACTGCTTTCCCCCAGCGCACCCACACACATTCACCACACACCCACCCACCCCCACACACCCCCCCCCCCGGTCCCTTTAAAGACTTCTGAAACTAAATTATCAGCAATATTTACATTCTGCTAAAAATGCAAGATCTTCATCTCTCTTCCATTAGCTCCTAAGGTTGAAGAGCTGCCTCCTCCACAGAACAGAGGGCAAAGCGTGCATCTGAAACACAGAAGGCACTCTGGCTTTTGCCCGAACTCCCTAAGTCACAACTGTGAACTGAACTGTCACAAAGCTGCGAAAATGGTATTTCACCTAAACAGAAACTTGTGGACTACCATGGAAACCTCAAGGCATCTTTATTAAAATGTCCACGCTACCAAATATAAAATAATGTCTTTTTAAGGCATTATACATTCAGGAAAATATTCCTGTGGTGTGCATTTACTATACCGCACCCTGTTGACAAGCTATGGTCACTTCAAACCATACTGTAACCAGGTGCTTTGGTACCATACCTGTTACCAGTTCTGACATTACTGGACAAATCCTGATATCAGTTCTGATATTACCGGACAAAATAGACTTCTTTTCTGAAAGAAACAAATACTGATATTTCATGACCCATAAGTCACTGACCATTACTGAGTTGCTTGGGTGGAGCCTGTGTCAGCCTTGGGGACCCCATCCTAGATAGGGTCCCTCAGCCCCCAGTGCAGGGATCAAAATGGTCCCTCCCTGCAGCCCGTTCTGTGCCCTAGGAGAGGAGCTAGAAGGAACATCATTTTCTCATGGGACCTAAAGGCAGCAGAGATGGACATTGCTGCTTGCCTTCCTGTGGAGTTCTCTCTAGGAAGCCAAATGGCTTCTCCATACAGGCTCACCTGGAAGCTGAAGTCCAGCTTCATAAAGATGGTCCAGACGTGGAAAGGCCCTGGCCTCAAATAGTCCAGCTCCTCTGACTGTGGAGATTGGTACTTAATCCATAACATGACAGTATGCACACAGCATCCTAAGTGAAGTGCAGCCACTGCTCTCCACATCTTTATGGGTTCCCTTCTCTGGACAGATGCCTGTGGAGCCTCCTCTCTTGTCTCCACGCCTCATTGCAGCCACCTGTAGCCAGCCTTCTTTCCCCATGACTTGGGGAGCTAAACAAAGAACTGAAGGTGCCTCAAACTACCACCATGGGGTATTATGGAACACAAACACCTTACAAACAAAGGGAGGTTACATCAGTAGGTACATTAATGATTTACAGTCACCTACAAATTCTCTGAAAGATGATAGAGTTTCACTGGCATCCATGCTAGAAAGAGACAAATAAAAGATTTCTGCTCTTTTCATTCATAACAATCCACCCAAGATTCTTGGAGCTGGACTAGTCAGTCAGCGCAACCGTGCAGATTCATGTCACCAAGCTAGTTAATCAGTTTCTCCTTCTTTGTAAGCATCAGGTTGAACAAAGCACCTCCCTTGACTGGCTCCTCAATCTAGGAGGAATGCTAGGAAGCTGTCATGAACGTACCCCAGAAATGTCCTGGATTTGTTGTGCTCTTCTGTATTGTCTCTCTATAGGATACAAGGGTGCTTAAAGGGCCAGTGAGCACGAGACTTCTTCCAGCTGCTACTTTTTCCTGATCAAGTCTGTACAGATAGCCCCCTCACATTAGCCATGTTGGTCTGCCTGCTAGTCCTGAGCCATAAGCTCTCAACTGGTTCATCGTTCACCTCACCATGTATTCCAGCTGCTCTCACATAAAGGGCAACTCCTGCTCATCACCTTCCCAGCCTGTCCTTCCTGAAGAGTTTGTATGCATCCATTGCAGCACTTCTGTCATGTGAGCTTTCCTACCACATGTCTGTGACCTCAGTGAGATTGTTGCCATGCAAACTTCTGATTCATTCTGTTTGCTCCTCATACTGAGTGCATTAGTGTACAGGCACTTCAGAAAGGTGCAACACAGTCAAGTTGGTTTTCCAAGAAAAGATGAGAGGTTCTCCATGATGTCCTCTCAGCACTTACTGATTTGTGAGTGGGACCCATTCTGCCCCGTTCTGTTGATTTTGAGGACTCTTAACCACATGACTCTGCCCCTTTGCTTGTCAGACCAGTCCACCATTTCCTCACTTAAATGTGATTCGTCATCTCCCTTCTATCTTATTCCTAGTCTCCTCAAGTTGGCCTGCCTATTAGCAAAGATGGCTTTTTACCCCACTTTGTCAGGTGGATTCTACCCCTCCCTATCAGTCCTTGACCCCCCCAAAGTCCTGTGGTTTTAAATCCAAACCATTTTCAGTGACACAGTTGCACAACAAGGTGCTGAACCTCAAGAACCACCTACTCCTCCTTAAGCCTTTCCACTTAGGCAGTAGGATCAAGGAAAAAAACACCTGGGCCTCCCTGTCCACCCCCAGAACCATGTAGTCACTCTCCTGGCAGGATTGTCAGTGACCCTGTGGACTAACATCAAGGGCTAATAGTCTAAGGGCTGAACAGTTCTCAGCAGCCTCTCCCCAGGATCCCAGATCTATAAAGCTCCCATAAAGCAACAAAAATCCCTAGAGAGCAAGTCCGGTTGCCAAATGGGCCCTCTGTTCCCTACATGAGGGAATATTTGTAATGAAGTTTAATAATGGGCCATACTGGGATTTAAAATACATATATACAGTATTAGACCATTAAAACCAACACGAATTGCAAACATTTATTTAAATACATAACTTGTATATACACACACACACTGGTTTTCAATGGCATTATCATACTTGAGCTCATATGTGGTATCTTAGATGTTTGGATTTAGTTTCGCAAAACGTCAAAATAGATCCCTTCTAACCTTAGCAGGAGTGGAATACAAGGCAGAAAGTACAGTGGTATTAAAATTTGTCCACACAGTAGTAGGAGAGATTTGAAACAAGTCAGTCATTCTTCCTGTGATGCTCTCTTCCACCAATGCCAACTTTACTCTTTCTTCCAGCTCTCCTTTGATCTTTTCCTTCTCTTACATTTTCCCCTTTCTTGCCAGTGACATTCTTTTTGCATGCTGCACTGCTTGCATCCAGAGCTGCTTGACCTGTACTCTTCTCTGTGGAAAAAAAAAAAAAAAAGAAGAAAAAAACCAACCACCCATATTTCTTTGATGACCGTCAGTTTCTCTGGAACAATAAACTGGAAGCAGGTACAAGACTTGAGGAAGTTCCTATTTTGGCATTGTTTATCAAACGTGATGTTAACAGACACAACTCTCAGGTACCTGTGGCTACCTACTCACTTACCTATAAACTTCTTAGCAAACAGTGATCACATTATTAGTATGCAAATGATATTTGTTTCTTCTAGTAAACATATCTGAGAATGTATTAATCCTGCAATTAATAATTACTTCAGGTCTCGGTTAAATATTGAGAGATTTGCTGGTAAGGTACAAAATAAATGCTAATCACATCACCCTACAGTGAAAGGCACAGGAATCAGGAAATAGGACAGAGGGCATTAGAGGCTCTCAGAGCAACAGATTGAATTGCTCAAACTGGCCTGAGTTCGGGAATTGTGGGTCCTTTTAAATTACAAACAACCATTGGAGAGAAAAAAGAAAAAAGGGAACAAACAAAAATCTTTCTACCTGAAAATTACCTAGAAAAGAAGACACTACTTAAAAAGAAGTTTGTTTATTTCTGAGAAAAATTCTGTCTACAGGAAGACATTCACACTTACTCTGAATTGAATTAAATTTGGCATTTGCCATACAGGTAAAGGATTACACCACAAAGAAGCAGTAACTTATATAATTACTAGTTAACATTCTAATATTGCCCAGCTGTACCCCTAACATTACAGTTTTAAAGACAAGGTAGTAAAACTCTGTTTTCTAAATTAATGTAATTTTTTTTCATGTTTAAGTCCTTGGTATTACCCATCATTTGTTCTTGTAGTTTGATGTTCTATTCTATTCCATTAGTTAATACTTTGATTCTATTTAGAGCCCATATTGGTAAGCATGTATGCTTGATGTAACTTACCTCCAGTGGGACAGATCCAGCTATCCCCAACAGACAGGGTTTTACATGTAGCCAAATTTAAAAGCCCCATCCCAGGCAACCACCAGCACACAGATCACAGAACTTCAGTGAATACAGCAGCAGCTCTGTATCCATCCTCACATTTGACAGATTTCTCATTCAATCTATGTGAGCATAGTACCATTTTTACCATGCTAGTCTTCCACTGCTGTGTAGCATGTGGTGTGTGTAATGCAGTGTAATGCTGTTTTTATCAGCACAATTGTGGTATCAACAATTCCAGTCAGAAAACTCATTGATTTCTCTTCTAATATACAGATAGACGCAATTAAGAGGAGAGTTTGTAGAGAAAGCTCCACTCTGCCTAGCTTATTAGATCTTTTGTGGTCTTTCAGCCTGGAAAGTTGTCTGTTGATGTTCACAGTAGCTAACAGTCTTACAGAGTATTTCCTTTGCTCTGCGCTCACCTTAAAGATTCTTCTCTCTCAAAACTGGAAGTAAGGACACAGTAGTAGCTCTCAAAGCTGGTGGGTTTACAAAACCCACAGCTATTCAAGTGAATGAGTTGAACCTTTTTATTTAAATTCTTTCAGAACACACATTTTACTGGGCCATTACAAGGAAGACATACCTAGGTCAGTACACATGCACAAACCACTGTACTTTATATAGTAATGACTGTCAGACATACCCAGCAATCCCAAGCATTCCTGCCTATGCTGTTCATTCCAGGATTTGCTTCTGCAAGTCTCACTGCAAGTGAAGACTTCATGGCAACGCATACAAGGTGACAGCTGAATACCAACTGAACGTCCACACTGATAGCAGTATTTAAAGAATGGTAGTCTAGAACAGAAGTAGATGTAAAATGAAAGCACATTATTGTTTATTTAGGATTTTCCTCAAGCTGACAGCATGCTTGCAGATCACCATAAAACTAAATTAAAATGGCTATAATATAGAAATATGTTCAACAATAAAGAAACAGGAGACTCTCTAGCTTCTCACAGGAGTCAGTGTGGAATAGACTTCATACCAGCTGCAGAGCCAGTCCCCAGAAAAGCCAAGTGTCCTAGTGAGAAACATGCCCAAGCCTTTACCAAACGGATATCCACATCCTGCTATATGCTGTCACACTGCGTGCTTCAGTGTACTCATGACACTGGGTCTGGAGATGTCCATTTTCAAACTGGCAGGCAGACCTGATTACGTATGGCCAGAGATAACAAAGTCAAGATGTCAGTCTTTAAAAAACCCACACAGAACCCACTGGGATACTGCAGAAACAATCAGGGACACTCATAGGCCACGGAACCACAACAGTTATTCCAAAATTGGAGCATAAAGTGAAGAGTGCTTGGACTAAGGCTTTCAGCGGGACTGGGAAGTAGAACGTTTGATCTAAGTGCAAGCTGGGCTATGTGTTTACATCTTTTAAAACCATTTAAGAAACATTTCCCAAGAGCTACCAAGTTTCACTGAGGTTTCATCCATCTCTGCAAGTCATAGCTGAGATCTGTTTGTAAAATCTTTTTGTGCTACTTCAACCTTCTGGATTTTATTTTTATTTCACTTTACATTCTTCTGGCTATTTCTGCATCTTATGCTATTATTGATCCATCTCAGTTCAACAAAAATGCTACCTCAAAATTTCTGTCTTCAAAAGTGCCCCAGTTCCTGACACCTATGTTAGTTCCCCTTGATTCAAATACTGAGACAAAGTTCAGGAGCCTGTGAATTCCCTGCAGTCGGGAAAACTGATGACAGAATTCAGTATCCTTGAGGTAAGTATTATTTCCATTATTACTCAAACTTTTGTTAATATACAATTCCAAAAATAACATTCAAATTGCACAGGTCTTTCCTTCAATTTCTGAAGAAATGTAAGCTACAAAGTTTGTATGGGCCTATTTCTTAGCATTTGCACAGTACTCGTGTCGTAATTGGTTTAAAACACAAAGACACACTGCTTCGGACAAGATGACTGAATATATGGCAAAGTCTGAAGCTGAAAAGGAGTGATGTGATCAAAGCAGAGAAAAAAGCTAACTGCAGCTGATAAGTCTGGGTAGACTAGAGAGGAAAATTAGAAAGGAGAAAAATGGCAGGGTGACAATAATTATGGTGACAGAAAAAAACAGGGCATAGCATTTTTGATTAAGAACAGTCAATACTTGAATGCAGTAGCTCTGCCCTACCTCACTTCTTCCACACGATGGCTCCCTCCTTTCTTCTTTGAATCACGCCTATGAACGGCTGAATCCACTACATCGACAAAAGGAGGCACGGGGGAAAACAAAAATCAGTATTCTGACTTGAATTAGAACACTAGTCTCAAGATCCACCTTCGTTAAAAGTCTGCTTGGCTCTGTATACTGTATAAAATTTGAAGATACATAATAAAATGCAATTTCCATCAATAAGCTTCAGAAGCCAAGAAAAAAGGTGCCAAGTTGCTATGTCACAGCCAAGAGAAAGAAATCATACAGATAATTTACTCTTAATTCCTGCTTCTGAAAAGCCACAGAATCACAGGTTATGCTGAACTGCAAAGGTAACAATTTTATGTTCAGAGTTCACTTCCCAAGCATGATACATCTTCTGCCCCGAAGACTGGTATTCAGAGACCTAGATTCTAAGCCTGATTTCACCACACACTTGAGCACTACTGAGGATATAACTCAAATCATCTTAATTTGTATATTCATTGTTGCTACTCTAATAGCAGACGAGCACTGATACAATGGGAGTCTTAGGAAAGGACCTGAGAATAAGTTGCTATAAGGAATAAAAATAGGCTGGATGTGCACAGCCACCATTGCATGCATTCCATTCCCTGCACTAAATGCAAAACAATGTCAAGGTTCTCCTCAATCACTGCTTAACACGTGGTAACAGATCTTGTACAGGGATTTACCAGGAAGCAGCTGATAGGCACTAAACTCGTATTTAGATTTTCTCTTTCAGATTTTTTTGTTCATTCTCTTTATTGTTTGTAGAACCCCTGTATCTCCTTACCAAATATGTAGGAGCAGTTTTTATTAGGAGTTACCTTTCCAGACAGCACCACTGGAATTACAACAGTTAATTCCCCTTCACACCAGGTGATGCTACCCTTAATCTCAAACTACTCTTAGGCTTAAACTAACATTTTTTGGATCTTCTCAGCTCTTCTCGATCCCACTCCTTCTCTTTCAGGATGACACGCTCACGGAGCTTTGCTGTAATGTGTTCCAGCAGCGATCGGCGTGTTTGAAAAACTTCCTGCTCAGATGCTGACAGTACGTGGTATGGTGTGTGAGCAATTCTTCTGTCCTGCAACATACCATGAGTTAATGTATGAGAACACTAACACACAAGTGTTTCAGATTTAAAGCCAACCCATTCCAAATGCACAGCATCACCCCTGCTGGATCCTGGCTTGGAGCTCAGTCTGTGATACAAGGCACAGGACATGTCCAGGTTAGATGTTCCAGTTGTTCCAATTATCAGTCTGGTGAGTATTCAACAAGTTAACAAAACCAATTTTCAAATGTTTCTTCAGGGGGGAATTGTAGAATAGTTTGGGTTGGGAGGGACCTGGAAAGGTCATCTAGTCCAACCCTCCTGCAATGAGCAGGGACACCTTCAACTAGACCAGGTTGCTCAGAGCCCTGCCCAGTCTGACCTTGAATGTTTCCAGGGAGGGGACATCTACCACCTCTCTGGGCAACCCGTGCCAGCCTTTCACCGCCCTCATTGTAAAAAATACCTTCTTTATATCTAGTCTGAATCTACCCCCTTTTAGTTTAAAACCATCACCCCCTGTCTTATGGCAACAGGCCCTACTAAAACGTCTGTCCTCAGCTTTCCTGTAGCCCCTCTGAGTACTGGAAGGCTGCTCTAAGGTCTCCCCGGAGCTTCCTCTGTTCAGGCTGAACACCCCCAGCTCCCCCAGCCTGTCCTCACAGAGAGCTGTTCCACCCCTCTGACCATGTTTGTGGCCTCCTCTGGACCCGCTCGAGCAGGTCCTTGTCTTTCCTGTGCTGGGGGCCCCAGAGCTGGCCACAGCACTGCAGGGGGGTCTCATGAGGCAGAGGAGAGGGCAGAATCCCCTCCCTGGACCTGCTGGCCACACAGCTCTTGATGCAGCCCAGGGTACAGCTGGTTTTCTGGGCTGCGAGCACACATTGCCAGGTCATGTCCAGCTTTTCATCCACCAAGTCCTTCTCCACAGGGCTGCTCTCAATCCCTTTACTCTCAGCCTGCATTAGTACTGGGGGCTTGTTTTGCCAGTTATTAGGCCTAGCATAAAGGACACAGCCAGCATAAAGACGAACCAATAACCAAATGGTATTTGATACAAAAGGGTCAGTACATGGGTAAGCTCTGGGGGTACAAACAAGTCAGATTATACATAATTGACATCAATCCCACTGACCCCAACAACAACACTGCACGACCAACAATAGGTGGAATAAATGGTGAAATGCAGTTTCCCATAGAAGGGACAGGAGACAACCAAGTCAACAAACCAAACACATAAGACCAAGGAAGCCACATCCTGAATCTCTACACAGCCCGCGTTTAGAAAGGCCAGACCTGACTGGAGCCCAGTCCCAGGGAGGCGGGAGGTCCTTCCCCAACAGGGAACTCTGCACAGGGCATCCCCCTCACACACAGACACTGCCCCTCCTGCAAGGGGTCCCAGCTGTTATCCCCCAGTGGGACCCCTGACCTTGGGTTACTCAATGCAGACCCCTGGGGCTCCTTTACCCAACGGCTCTGTCTGCCAGGCCAGAGCACCCTGGAGGGAAGCCTAAAGGCAAACTCACCCCCCTTGGGGAAGGGCTGTGGGAATCACCCATATGTCAACCTTCATTTGGGGCTTGGGGTTGAAACCCCAGCATTTCAGGGCTGTCCTGATACTGGTGCAGGACCTTGTGCTTGGAAGCTGTCCTCATCTTGCAGACTCTCTCCCAGCACTTCTGGAAGCACCAAGAAGTTTCTTGGAAATGAAAAAAACAGCTAGAGGGCACTGCTTGTCCACTATCATGTTCCTCAGTTCCCCATACTGCTTCCCTGTAGGGAGTGCCAGCAAGGAGAGTACAGAGAAAAGTCCAGAGTAAGGCAGGAAAGTAAGTAAGGTACCTGGAGTATAGTAATCAAGTTTGACCTGTGATTACAGCTATAAACTGCTTAATTTGTTTTTCTGTTTGAGGATCAGCTGCAATTGCAAGCAAATAAATCACAACTTAATGTCTACATAGAATATTAGTGTGGGATGCAATAACCCTCATCAGCTCTAAGCAGGCTGCTCCATGAACAAGGTGCACCACTACTTCTGTTCTTTTCAGAAGAACTATTGTTTATATTCCAGAGATACACAATCTGCTTATCATGTAAGTTTTCTTGTTAATAAGGCTATATAAAAAAAAAATCTTACATTACTTCTAATTAGAACTGTCACAAAATCCCAGGCCTTTTAGAAGTTTTTCTAAACAAATATATGCAGAAAAAAAAAAAAATCAGGCAGAAATTTGTTATATTTCACAGTAAGATTCTTTTTATAAGGGATTAATAAATGATTAAAGACTACTTTAGTAAATCCATGTATTTGTTTAGTAAATACATATTTTAGTTGGTTTATATACAATACATAATATACATTATAAATATATTAATGTATGTTTTATTTAAATTTATATTGTATTTAGGAAATCCATTGTTTTAAAGGTTGATCAATAATGTCCAATCATAGCTTACAACACATCTAAAATTACCATAATATATAACCTGTAATAATTTCTCCTGATTTGACTGAAGCCTTATGGAAACACATATTAATTTTGGTTTGAATGCCTTGGTTTAAGATGAACTCTTTACAATCCGGCTATGATTGGAACCTTACTATAATATGTGACAGCAAAGATTGCCTTCACAGGCAAAACTATTAGAGGTGTTCAGACTTTAAGTGATTAATGTTTCATTTAGTGCTGAACTGAGTCTCACAACAAATGGAGGGAAAACGCAGATTTCCATGAAAGTTTCTGAAGAAGGCCCTAGAAAATTCATAAGAACACAACAGGCCATGTATTTGAATGGATGCAGATACACAGATATGGGAAGTGAAGTCATACCTGATAATATTTATAATAGGCATAGTCAACAGCTGTTCCCACAGCTTTTCTCTGTCCTTCCCTAAGAGTGACTGGTGCAAGGATATCTGCGCCACATTCAAGCAGCTTATCAACCTGAAGAAATCAAATCATTACACATACAAGCAAAAAGAAAACCTTCCCAGAAAATTGCATTCACACCACAGCTAGAGAGACAGGACTGAGCATCAGAGCTTAACCTCTATTTGTGAGACTGTCTTGTCCACCAAACCATACATTTCTTCTGCCCCTTTAGAGGTGATGATGAATTGTCAAATCCAAATGCACTGCATAAGTAAAGCCTTCTTGCAGCCAACTGCTATTTGTTTCTGGATATTTCAATATTGCAGTAACAAATGAAGCAGGGACAACTAGTGAGGGTGGGGGCAGAACAGAACCCAGCTCGGGAAATTGCTCCCAGAGCCCTCAGCTACAGCCTTCTTCACCTCCACTCTGAATGAGATCAGCCCTGTGCTCCCTGGCTTGAGGAGAAAAACTCCAGTTTTCACATTTCACAAAAATTCTGCCATTGACCTCATCACAGATGAGAAAGTGCGCTTGTCACAAGTGGTACTGACCACTTTACAATAACAACCAAACACAACGCATCTCCCTTCCCTGCTTGTGTTTATAAACATAACAGATTTGACAGGGCTGTGGCCACTACAACCATCCCATTTGACTTCAATGTAATTTTTCCTCTTCTACACAAAGAGATTATCATCCTCTTTACTCAAACATGAAAATTAATTTCCCTACAAAACCCCTGTTTCTCAGGACAGAAACAAACAGCTTTTAGAATAGACATGAATTAACTGTTCTGGAAAAAAAAAAATCAGCTTACCCATTAAACAGAAAGGGGACTCAATGCACCTGACAAAACCCACTGTTTTTCTTAAATTAAAAAAACAACAGACAGCCAGATGTTATCTCACCAAAGCAATCCTTTGTGCTGTTGTTCTCTGCTGTTCATACACTGTACTGACAGCTGCACAGAGGGCGCTTCTTACTGCTCCACTTAACGGCAGATTTGGGTCAGCCCCATGTTTGAGGAGTTCAACCACTGCCTGCAAATGTGCGTACACAAATGTGATAAATTAGTGACTGGAGAAGCCATTATTGACTGTTCTACAGCAGGAAAGTGGGAGCCTAGCCAGATCAGTCAAGACCCTAAAGCTTTACAGTATTTACCACAGCACACTTGGAGTATCTGCTAGTATTTGTCACAGTTTCAGCTGCACACAAAAATTTAGTCCATTGGACAGTAGTTTTCACTTTGTTTAGCATGAATCATAATGTCACCATGGAATACTCGACCAAACAACAGTATCAAAGACATGAGAGGGTAGCTTTAAAAATCACCTGGTCTGATTCATAAGGTGTATTTTTAAAAAAAATGTTTTACCACAAAGATAAGGATTGGTTGTTGATCAGTTACAGCCTGTTAGATCATGACTTCAACAGACATTAGCCTCTGAGAAGGTGGGAGAAGCAGTAGAAGATGCTGGATATAGGATTTTCCATATCATTCAACATCATAAAATTTAAATTTTTTTGTGTTGCAAAACCCCGCTTTTGCCCAGTAAAATACCAAAACTGTCTTTAAAATTATGAAGACAGTGTAAGGATAAAGGTTCAGGTTTGAACACTTGATACTGAATCTGTTTAATTTTGTATACAGTTGTAGGCACTTCTATTATAATCCCTTCCATAGTGCACACTCTAGCTCCATATTATACTGCATCCAGGGTTTTTTTATAATTCTTACCATCAATGGCTACACTTTTGTCTTACAGCCAGAAGCAAGTCTTTTGGTGTTTGGTTGGCTTGCTCCAGGTAGGGAGGCAGCCTGTAAGAGAACTGAATGTTCTTGTGATTCATAAAATGAACACAGTTCTCCAAATGTTAGTCCTTTCTGAGTCCCACACAAACATTTCCGGCAACCTCATACTATTGTCCTTTAGTACTCCTCTAGTTCAGGTCATGAAACATTCATAGGTTTGAAATAAAAGTAACAACATTATTATTTTCACTAGTGTAAGGAGAGGCGCTCAGAAGACCTCGCGATGTACAGGAAGAATAGGGAACCAATCAAACACGCCACAGAAGAATGTTACCAAGACACAGCCACGCTTAAGGTGGATCCCTTTAAGGAGCATATATAAAGCAATTGCACAGCTAGTAAGTTGAACAAGTAGCAACCATCATATTGGTGTCTGTGCTTTTGTTCCCACAAAGGTTTTAACCTCCTGCAAGGGTTAGCTGTGATCTGAGAGCCACATTTCTGTGGATTGGCAGGTAGGAAAAGACAGCTAATGCCTTACCACAACAAATGGTGACCCTGACGTGAGGGCAGTGGTGATTTCGGTGTGCGGACCGGTGGCGGTCGGCGGCACACGGCAGGAGGTGACGGAGCTCCACGCAGGACGGGAGACTCCACGGCACGCCATGGAGGCCAAATCAAGGTACTTAAAACATGGGGAATGCAAAGTAAGACTTCCATGAAGTCGAGCGCTTTAAGAGCTATGCTACAAAGATTATTAAAGCTTGGCGATGGATTGCATGAAGTCAGAGCTCTGGCCTCTAATAAAAGCTGATTTAACAGAGCAGGCAAAATTGGGAAAACCAGAGCACTTGATGACTTGGGATAGGGCAAATGCATTGATGAAAGCCACCCAAGCCGAACAATATCCATCTAAGGATGCACATCAGGGACTGCAACGTTTCTCAGAGGAGACTACTGAGACGGAGGAGTCCGCGGGGTCCAGCAGCGGTCGGGGCGCGCAGTATGGAGATGGCAACGGCGGCCCGGGGCCTCCCCGAGCCCCCCGCGCCGCGGAGCAGCCGCCTGCGGATGAGCCCGGCATCGCGCGCTCATGTGTTCTTAATGGAGTCCTCGTATTTGTAATATTTGTCACTTTATGTTGTCTCAGTAATGAGTGTCAGGAGCTCCTCTGTGTGCCCGTGTGAGTGTGTGTGTGTGTGCCAGACGCGGCCGCTGCAGCCGCGGAGTTCTCCGGCCAGGGAAGCGGCCGGCCAGGAACTGCAGGGTCCTAGTGCCCGCCCGCTGGCGCATCGGTGCGGCGGTTGGTTTGGGCTCCGTGTTCTCAGTGTTACAGGTGAAATACCTCCTCTAGCAGGGGGCAGTCATTCTCTGTTGATTGTTGTCTTGAATTTAGGTGCATACTCTGCGGAGAGAGTGCACCTCTGAACCATCTGCCTGATGAAAATATTGTCAAAAGGTCATCTGCAACCTTACAGGGGCTGTTTGTTTTACCAGGGGTCGTAGAAGCTGGCTATGAAGAGAAAAAATCGAAATTATGGTCTGTACCCCTGTGTTCAGTAACAAAAGGGTCAAAAATTGTTCAGCTTGTTAATTTTACTGCAGCTCCCCCTAATACTATGCCGAGAAGCCGCAATGACTCAGGATTTGGATCAGCAGGTACCCCTTAAATATTTTTGGACTCAGACAGTGACACAAGGTTAACTTCTGGTAAAATGTACTCTCACTAAAGCTAAAAAATCTGTTGAGCTGACAAGCATTTTAGATACTGGTGCAGATGTGACCATAATATCTGTGAGCAGATTGGCTGTTGGCTCCGGTAACTCAAATGCTTTTCAGGGGTTGGTGTCACGCTGTAGCAATTTAAAGCAAGGATCTCATTCATGTAAGGGGCCCAGAAAACTGAGTAGCAAATATTCACCCATTTATATTGGAAAACCCCTATTACATTTGGGGTCATGACTGTATGGCTCAATGGGGAACTCAAATTGGATCAAATTTGTCTTAATCACCACTGTAGCACAAATCACCCTGAAACCCACCCTGACACTCACCTTGTAAACCGAATCACCTGTGTGACTCGGGCAGTAGCCCTTGCCAAGAAAAAAGTCATCCCAACTTAATGATTTCATTAAGGGACAATAAGTTTCTTATTGTAAATTAAAGTGGTAAATAGTGACTTTTACATGATGTCCAACATATTAACGATACCATGGAGGATAAAAGTACTTTACAACCATGAATGCCCTCCCCAACAATGATTATCCGAAACTGGCATCTTGTAGTAATTGATCTAAAGGATTGATTTCTTTTAGCATTCCCTTGCATCCAAATGATGCACCTAAAATTACTTTTTCTATTCCCACTATTAATATTAGTAAACCTGCAAAACAATACCACTGCGTTATTTTACCATAAGACATAAAAATCCCACTAGGTCCCCCAAGCTGTTATATATCATTATATGGACGACATCCTTATAGCAGCAGAAACACAGGAGATCATGGAAAAGGCTCTTGCTTTAACCAAACACTCACTATCTCAAATGGTGTTGCAAATAGCACTTGAAAAGGTACAGATATCATCACCAGGCAGTACCTGGGCTGAAGAATCTGTGAACAGACTATTGTCCTGCAACAACTTAAAACTGCTATTAAAAGATTTACAGAAACTGTTAGGAACCATAAATTGGATACAGCCGTTGTGGGCCTAACTGATGATGATCTGCATAGCTTGTTTGATATTTTATGAAAAGATCCTTCACTGACATCACCCAGAGTACTTACAGAGAAAGCAAAACAAGATCTTCACCGCATAGCTAACGCCATCGCAAACAGACAAGCATCGCAAGTACACTGCATTCCCCCACGGGACAAGCCATCGTAGAAAGAGCACGCCAAACCTTGAAAGCGCTTTTGCAAAAACAAAAAGGGGGAGAAGTCTTGGCTTCAGGTCAACCATATGCTCTGCTGTTTCAGTGAGATGAAAAACACATGCATTTTTTCCACCAGAATGCCAGGGCAATACAAAAACAATTTTCTCTATCCACTTGCCCTGAATACCAGACAGACTCCATCTCTTCAACAGGGAAGTGGTGTCGGCCCCTGGGGACTCACCTCCTCAGAATTACAGCAATCTGTTGTCACTCACTTAGCTGCATTTCAAATGTTAAAATATGTACATGTGTCTATAAATACCTTTTCGGGAGCACTGTTTGCATCCTACCATACAGCAGGGAGTCAAGCACCTGACCTGCATTCCCCATTCACCAGCTAGTCAGGCCACTGTGAAGCATACATCTAGCAAACTAAAGTGTCTGTTACAACAACAACAACAACAACAAAGGGGCAAGATGCAAGATATCAATCTACACCTCACAAAAGGCTAAATAAGGCATTATATGTCATGAAATTTTAAACATTCCCCTGTGTTACAGGTGTCACCAATATTGTGTCATTCCTCATCACAGATACCAGATCAACAAGAAGTCCAGAGCAAGGCTCAAGTGTTAACAAAAACCTAGAAAGGGGTAACTGGGAAGGACCATTTCCTTTAATAACCTGGGGAAGAGGTTATGCTTGTGTCTCCACAGGTCTCAGTCTCCAGTGGTCACCGGCAAGGTGTGTGCAACCACACGTGAGGGTGAGAGGCAGCCAGCACTCAGGATCCAGCTGTGGGTGCTGTGGGTGCCCCTGTGCTGACAGTTTGCGATCTCTTCGACTGATCATTTAAGCAGAATGTCTGGGTAATGTTTGCTACTGCAGCAGGACAAACTACACTACAGTCGCCAATTCTTTTAAGAGAAAATGTTAACATTAATGGCAACTCCTTAATGAGATATATAGGCTTACTAGTCACTAGTGAAAGATGTAGTTTAGATGGAATGTAGTTATTAATAAGGATGAACTGCTATAAGAATGCATGTATTCAACTTTCTTTGCTTAGGAATATTAAGACTTAAGAGCTTAAGTGTTTAATCTTATTTAGAAACTCCCTTGGTTTTCCCCCTGGAGTACTGGCCAGGCTCTGGGTGGAACCCAACAGGAGGATGAAATCAGATGTTTCCACTCAAAGAAAAGTGCCAGTTATTTTGGCCTGTTGATTTAGAGGCTGGACCTGCTTGCAGCAATGTTGGATGCCTCTACCTACGGATGGACGCATCTTCCAGTTTGTGAGGAAGGGCACTCTGAATTCTCGCTGCATCCAGGGCTCCCTAGCAATTGTGCATCTGAATGTTAGTACTTCTATTAATTAAATATGCTATTCCGTACTTTCCTTACTGTTTATTTTGTAGTATTTAGTCATATCCTTTATTTATAGGTAGTGAAATTAGCCTACTCTTTTTAATTAGTAATTGTAACTGCTATATTGTTTTAGCCTTCCGTTGAACTATTCTAAGTATGCTGTGTTTTGAAGTTTATCTAACCCTTAATTGATAACAGCTCCCAAACAAGTCTTGCAGGTGCCACTGCAAAACAGAAAGGGGAGATCTGGGAGGCATCGGCCTTACACAGCCTCTGACAAACAGCTAAGCTTTGATGAAGAACAGGCCTCGTAAGATAGATAAGAAACTGCTGAGCTGTGCCAAGGTGGCAGGGAAAAATCAGTCAAGACAGCAGACATTTTGCCTGGGCTTAGCAACTGCTGCTCACCCATCCCAGACCTGTTTGGTTGGAGTTAGAGCTGAGAGGCTCTCTTCCCCAGCAGCTGGGAACAGCATGTTAGATTAGGCCTGGGGATGTATATAGGCTAGGATGGCAAAACATGACTCCTTCAGCAGTACCAGTAAATGACACTTGGTTTTGTAGTGATGCTTACACGATGGGTTTACATCTCGAAGAAGAAAGAATATTTAATAATGATTCAGCTAAAAGGTTACCAATTACTAGATGGTTAAAGGATATGATTTTATATTGAGTAACAGTTTTGATTGTCATTGTAATCTTTTCACGATATTAAGCTGTGTGTGGAAGTGTTTTATGAAAATGATGGACTGAACAATAAAAGGGGTCTAGATTGCTCAAAAACAAAAAGAGGGATTCGTGGACTGGTTAAAAAACAACAGACATATTATGAGCGATCCAGACCGAATGGCCTCACTGTAATGACAGGCTGTAGCTATTGTGAAGAACACCTGCAAAGCCAAGGGGCTGACAAACAGTGTGCGTAGAAAAAGGTAAGAAAGCTGTACTGTTGAAAGCAAGATGTTTGCCCAGCAGGAGAACAGCGCATGGACACCACGCCGGGACCAATCATAGAGGGCAAAAGGGCAAGCAATAGTGGAACATGCGCATTGCACCCTAAAAGCAAAACTACAACAGCTTGGGCAGGGGGAAGGTCATAAGGGGACAATACCCACAGACCGACAGCAGACTCTTTTGTCTCGCGCCCTGTATGCTTTAAATCATTTTGTTAGAGGGGACGAGTCCGCACCTCCCCTGTGGAAACACATTATGCCAACCCAGGCGACAAAAAACTATCCTTTGTTTCAGGTCAAGGAACCGGGAGCGATAGCGGCAATCAGGCTTGTCACTGCGAGTGTTTGGGCGTGGGTACACAGCAGTGGAAAAGGATGGTTTAATTAAATGGATACCTGCATGATGTATAAAACCTGAAATAACCATTTCTTCTTAAAAGTTTTTGCAGATATTTCTGTGGCCTTTGGCTACTTGGATCTTTCGCTAGACGAACCATCTTGCCCAGACCCAACGTATGGGCAAGCACTACAGAGAAGCATGCAGCAGCGGTGGTGAATACAGGAAAAGAACGAAGAGAAAGCAAAGGAAAAAGGGAACGGATATAAAAAACCTACATATGAAGAAATAGAACAACAAGCACTTCAATTATGACAAATATAGCTATATAGCATGGGGACGGGGAAGAGTAGGGAGAGGCACTCGGAAGACCTCACGATGTCTGGGAAGAATAGGGAACCAATCAAACATGCCAAAGAAGAATGTTACCAAAACACAGCCATGCCTAAGGTGGATCCCTTTAAGGAGCATATATAAGGCAATTGCACAGCTAGTAAGCTGAACAAGTAGCAACCATCATATTGGTGTCTGTGCTTTTGTTCCCGCTAAAGTTTTAACCTCCTGCAAGGGTTAGCTGTGATCTGAGAGCCACATTTCTGTGGATTGGCAGGTAGAAAAAGACAGCTAATGCCTTACCACAACACTCCTCCAACCCATGTACAGTGTGCTGGGCAGACACCATCTGTAGAAGAGATTCTCCCTTTTGGTCATTCAAGCTATTAAAGGATTTTCTAGGAAAACAAGGAAACAGCTCTTTATCGTTTCTACAGTCAAAAAGGAACAATGTTCTCAGAAGACCTTGCTGCACTTCCAGGTAAACGGAAGGTCTTGCAAGTGGCGTAGTTGGTGGTGTGGAGGTGGAGCTGCCTACACGCTCCTCTCTTACAGCCCGTTGGTTGCTTTTGCCCTGTGGCCAAAGGAGTTGTGCAGCACAACCCAGGTCTGAAGGCCATGCTGGGCTTCCAGCACAGCCCCAGCCTGGGCCTGTGCAGGTGAACTGTTGTGTGGATCATGAACTAACTCCACAGGGTGCCATGGTCTGCAGTCAGGATCCATACAGATGTAAAACTCAAATGAAGCACAGTAAATGAGATGGCTTTTAACTACTACTCAACTCAATGAAAATTAGTGTTTCGTTTTCAAAGTAATTTTACATAATCCGTATCTACATCACGACAGCATTATGCTAGATATGAATGACTTAAAAATAAAGTAGGTATTAAAATATTAATTATTCCCAGCTCCTGGAAGCTGAAAGCTTATTAATGTAACACAAACTGATTGCATACACACCTTACCAATATGATTTTAGCAAATACCAAACAGTGAGGGAATTTAACAGCTAGTATATAGTTCTGGGTTCATTCTGTAAACATTTTCTCTTTTCTTCCAAGTTTAATATGCTTAGGGCCAGGTTTTCCTTGCTTACTTCAAATTGATAACACAGCAGTAGAAAATAAATAATTAGTTCCAGCAGGCAATCTCTGTCACTTCGATGTTTAGGATTTATATATCACGTGTAATTGTGGCCAATGTGATCCAGTGAATATACTATGAGATCTGGTACTGGAAGATCTAGACTGTTGGGATTCTAGAGGACTTTCTGCGAGAATGGACATGTGAGCAATCCTGCGTGAGAACAGGACTGATAAGAGCCTCAGCTGAGCAAGAATGCGATAAGGACGTAACCCTGAATGAGGGGGGAGAAACTCGACGAGACAACCCCCGGAAGGGGTTGGGACGGAAGAGGAAGTTCCACAGGGCAGGAAGCCTGGCAAGGCTGATGTGGCACCTTTTATCCAATCATAAGAAGGTTTAAAGCGCGGGCTAAGTTAACTGTCCAGTCTTGAGGACTTGTACTGCATGTTACTCACGTGTGCGGGAGAACATTATAAAAGGGCTTTCTTAGTTGTAATAAACGGGCATTGCTTGATCCCATTGGTCGTGTGTGTGCTCAGCTCTCCCGCAAGTGGTGCCCAATGTGGGGTACGAACCCACGACCCTGGGGTTAAGAGTTGCGTGCTCTACCAACTGAGCTAGCCGGGCATTTCAAATGCAGAAATCTTACTCCAGCAGCTTGTAGACAAGCTTGAAAAATTGACTGTAACACAGGAAGAGAAGATGGGCCACAAATCATATACCCTTTCATTGGGTGCACAACAGCAACCATCTGCTCCTGACCCCCCCTTTGAGTATTCAGTTCCAGTACCTGCTACCAATCCGTTCCTGTCATTGTCACAGGCAGTGGCTGTGCCTTCACCATCTCACCCTGCAACTTCACACCTTTTCTCCTCACAGATGTGGAGTGCCTCTGTGGCCGCACACCGATGGAAGGGGGTTATCAGAGTTGCTATTATGGAAGGGTCTTTTATTCCTGAAAGTGTACAAGCATTTCCTGTTTCTATTAACAGTGCTTCTGGTACTAATGAGTGGGATCCTTTAGATTGGAAATTGCTTGAAAAGGCTAGAGCTTTAGTAATGCAAAATGGCCTTCACCATCAATTAACAAAGCAAATAATTTTTTTTTTTCATCAGCACTGTTAATTCCAAAAGATATTGATCAAAAAGCAGCAGTTGTATTAACTCCATCTCAAAAGATGCTGTTTGACAGTGCATGGCTTAAACTGGCTAATAATGAGCAAGTTTGGCCGTGACCACAAGGCGATCCACTTCATCTCATTCAGACACAAATGTTGTTAGGTACAGGACCCTTTGCAGCAGTAGATGTGCAAGTAAATCTTTCTGATGCAGTTTACAACTATCACAGTCACTAGCTTCTCAAGCCCTGCTGTCTGTACCTGATATAGAAGGGAAAAGGCAAGATAAATTTGTAACAGTAAAACAAGGTCTTAATGAGCCTTTTTCCAAATTTGTAGACCGCCTTTATGACTCCCTGAAACAGCAACCTGATTTGACTGTAGAAATGAAAGAGAACATGTTTGAAATAATGGCCTTTGAGAATGCCAACCCAACTACCAAGCGACGGTTAGCTACCCTCCCCCAAGGAGCGCCTGTAGCCGCCATGATTGTATTAACCAACAGAGGAACACAACAGGCTAATGTTGCAGCTTATGCAGCTGCTGTGCGTGAGGTGGTTGCGCCATTTTTCCAGGTTTAAAAAGGCAAAATAAGGGGAAAGAAGTGTTATAACTGTGGCAAGGGAGGTCATCTTCAAGCACAGTGCAAAAGTCTAAAGGTTCAAAGATGGCGTAGTAATTGAACATGATTGCTCACCACACCCATGAGTGCAGAACAGGTTCGGGAAACATGAAAAACAGCACGGATCCATCTCGTGCTCAGACACAAGTAAGGGGTGTATGGCAAGCTCAAAATCAGGGACAGGAGGTGGTTTCCTGTCCACTCACACCTCCACCACAACAGGGAGTGCCAGAGTGGACGTGGAAATGGCAGTAGACGTTACCATACAAGATCAGAAGGTCCACTTATGTCCTGGTTCAACTAGGATAGGGTTAGGTTTCCCCAGCAGAGAAAGAGGGGGAAGGGATCTCCAGCCGGGTTATTCATACCATGCTGACGTCAGGTCCAGGGGCGGGAAACTTTGATTTTATTTTCTCTTTGGCTTTTTGGTGGCGGGACCCACGTGTCGGCTTTGTTCCATGACCGTTTGAGGTATTTCTCTGTATATCGTTTGTCTTGTTCACTGTTATTGCTGTTTATTGTTGTTATCATTGCCACTGTTGTTGTTCAGATTATCACACTGTTGTATTAAATTTCTTCTTGTTTTAACCCGGGTTTGTGCCTAACTTCCAGCCCGACCGGCTGTGAGTGGAGGAGGGGCAACAGCAACGTGCTCTCCGGTCCCGGCAGGGTTTAAACCATCACAGCCTTAATTGGTACACCAACGTGGGGGCTGAAATAAGAATAAAAAGGGACAGACCCTGACCAGAGTGTGATAGAGCAATCTGTTGGGTGTAATTTTTCTGTTTGTATTTGTTTGATAAGAAAATGTTTGCAATGCTGGCCCACTTGCTTGCATAGTGGGGCTGGATTACTCCTTATATCCAGTGTATGATCCCTGTGCTGGCGTTTGTTTTAGGTGGAAAATGTATAAAGGGTCTCATGTTGTTATACGGGCTATTGAATGCTTATGCTGCCTTTGTATCGCTGGGGGGGGGGGGGGGGGGGGCCGGTACCTGTTTGCCGTTTGGCCTTTTGTTAGGGGTTTCACCCCCTCTATGGGTGAGCCAGGGGAAGAGGTGCTTTCGGCTTTGGGGAGTTTCAGTTATTCTTGGAGCCTGCAGGCCAGTGTGATTGTGGCACAATGCTTTCTAAATGTCTGTCTGATTTCGGTTTTGGCCATGCGGCACTTCTCTAACAATAGCAGTGCCCGGAAACCTGCCCCGAGGTCAGATAATAGTGAGTGGCAAGGGGTGTGGGAAAAGACGGGCAAAGGCCTGAGTCGGTGGGCACCTCCAATGCTTTGGAATTTCACTCCTGAACAAATGCAGAGCCCTGAGAAGCTGATGGAGTGCTTAGAAAGGGTGTGTTACCAAGCTGGCAAAACTCAGGAGGCACAAATCGCTGCAATGTGTTGGGGACTTGCCCATGCCTACTGTGTCCTCTTTAATACCACCCGCTGCCCTCAAGGGGAAGAAAAGGCCACAGAAGCTAAAACAATATCTGAACTGGGGGCACAAGCAGAGCCAGTCTCAGTTGCCTCCACCAGCACAGCGACTGAGCCAGAGAGCCAGGCAGTGCCAGTGTCAGTCGCCCCGATACAGAAAACAAAATATACCAGAAAGTCAGTTGGCAGAGTGAGGGATGAGGATGAGCCAGGCCCATCAGGGGAACAGGAGGAAGGGCCAGAGGCGATTGTCCGATCTCTATCCCCGACTGAGCTGCAAGATATGCAGAGAGATTTCGGCCGCCTGGGAGGCGAGCAGATTTGCACCTGGCTGCTCCGATGCTGGGACAATGGAGCCGGTGCTTTTGAGATGGAGGGGAGAGAGGCCAGGCACCTGGGATCTTTGGCCAAGGATGCTGGCACTGATAGGGAAATAGGGAAACAGACTCAAACCCTCAGCCTTTGGAAGCATCTCCTGCTCAGTGTAAGGGAGAGGCACCCCTACAAGGATGATATCCTATGTCAGCTAGGCAAATGGACCAGCATTGAAAAAGGCATCCAGAACCTCAGGGAGCTGGCTGTGTTTGAGATGATCTATGGTGATCTGAATAATGAACAGTCACCCATGGACCCAGATCAGGCCCCTTGCACACACCTGATGTGGCGAAAGTTCCTGAAGAGCACACCAGAAGCACACTTGAAAGCACTGGCAATAGTGTCCTGCTGTACAGACAGACTCTAACAGTGGATGGAGTGGTTGGCAAGCTCCGGCAATATGAGGGAAATCTCCCTTCATCTCAATATTCCTGGGTCTCAGCTGTGGAGGAACTGTCTCAGAGGGTCCAGAAAATGGAAGAGGACATGTCCCACGTTCCACCTGCACGGGCTGATGTCTCAGCCATTAGAAGTAAACGTTTCCCCACCCAAGAGAAAGGAAGCAGAAGGTACACACCACGAGGCACCCTGTGGTTTTTCCTCCGTGACCATGGAGAAAACATGAGGAGGTGGGATGGACAGCCCACTGCCACCCTAGCTGCACGAGTAGAGCAGCTGAAAGGGAAGACCATCACAAAAGGGGAGTCCTCCAAGAAGAGTGCAGCTCCAGTGTCCAGTCAGAAATCCCCCAGGCAGAACAGAATGGTGAACGTTATGTCTGACCCTCTTGAGGGGACCAATAAATCATTCTTGCAAGAAGTGAGTGATGCTGAGCAGGATTAGAGGGGCCCTGCCTCCAGCCAGGTGGAGGAAAGGGATAATGGGATTTACTGGACAGTGTGGATCCGATGGCCTGGCACGTCAGACCCACAAGAGTATAAGGCTTTGGTGGACACTGGCGCACAGTGCACCCTGATGCCATCGAGCTACAGTGGGATTGAATCCATCTGCATCTCCGGAGTGACAGGGGGATCCCAGCAGCTGACCCTACTGGAAGCTGAAGTGAGCCTGACTGGGAAGGACTGGCATAAGCACCCCATTGTGACTGGCCCAGATGCCCCGTGCATCCTGGGCATAGACTACCTCAGGAGAGGGTACTTCAAGGACCCAAAAGGGTACCGGTGGGCTTTTGGTGTGGCTGCCCTGGAGGAGGTTGAACAGTTGTCCACCTTACCCGGCCTCTCAGAGGATCCCTCAGTGGTGGGGCAGCTTAAGGTTGAGGAGCAGGAGTGCCGATTGCTACCAGGACGGTGCACCGGCGGCAGTACCGCACCAACCGAGATTCCCTGGTCCCCATCCATCAGCTGATCCGTCAACTAGAAAGCCAGAAGGTGATCAGCAAAACTCACTCACCCTTCAACAGCCCTATATGGCCAGTGAGAAAGCCTAATGGTGAATGGAGGCTGACTGTGGACTACCGTGGCCTGAATGAAGTTACGCCAGCAATGAGTGCTGCAGTGCCGGACATGCTCGAGCTCCAGTATGAACTGGAGTCAAAGGCAGCCAAGTGGTACGCCACGATTGACATTGCTAACGCATTCTTCTCCATTCCGATAGCACCAGAGTGCAGGCCACAGTTCGCATTCACTTGGAGAGGCCTCCAGTACACCTGGAATCGATTGCCCCAGGGGTGGAACCACAGCTCCACCATTTGCCATGGACTGGTCCATACTGCACTGGAGAAAGGTGGAGCTCCAGAACACCTGCAGTATATTGATGACATCATTATATGGGGGGACACAGCAGAGGAAGTCTTTGAGAAAGGGAAGAAGATAATTGAAATCCTCCTGAAGGCCGGCTTTGCCATTAAGCAAAAGAAAGTCAAGGGGCCTGCAAGGGAAACTCAATTCCTAGGAATAAAATGACAAGATGGGCATCACCACATCCCAATGGAGGTGATAAACAAGATAACAGCCATGGCCCCACCAACCTCTAAAAAGGAGACTCAGTCTTTCCTGGGTGCTGTGGGGTTCTGGAGGATGCACATCCCGAACTACAGCCTGATTGTGAGCCCTCTCTACCACGTAACCCGTAAGAGGAACGATTTTGAATGGGGTCCTGAGCAACAACAATCCTTTGAGCAGATTAAACGGGAGATTGCCCAAGCAGTAGCCCTCGGGCCAGTCCGGGAAGGGCAGGAGGTTAAGAACATGCTCTACACTACAGCTGGGGAGAACGGCCCTACCTGGAGCCTCTGGCAGAGAGCACCTGGGGAGACCCGAGGCCGACCTCTAGGCTTTTGGAGCCAGGGATACAAAGGCTCTGAAGCTAATTACACACCAACTGAGAAGGAGATACTGGCAGGGTACGAAGGAGTTCGGGCTGCCTCAGAAGTGGTCGGCACTGAAACACAGCTCCTCCTGGCACCCCGACTGCCGGTGCTGGGGTGGGTGTTCAAAGGAAAGGCCTCCTCCACGCATCATGCAACCGATGCCATGTGGAGTAAATGGGTTGCGTTGATAACACAATGGGCTCAAATAGGGAACCCCAGCCACCCAGGGATACTAGAGGTGATTACGAACTGGCCAGAAAGCAAAGATTCCGGGATGTCACCAGAACAGGAGGTGACACGTGCTAAGGAGGCCCCACCATATAACGAGCTGCCGGATGAGGAGAAGTGATATGCCCTGTTCACTGATGGGTCTTGTCGTATTGTGGGAAAACATCGACGATGGAAGGCTGCTGTGTGGAGTCCCACACGACCGGTCAATGCAGATGCTGAGGGACAGGGTGAATCAAGCCAGTTTGCAGAGGTCAAAGCCGTCCAGCTTGCTTTGGATATTGCTGAGCGGGAGAAGTGGCCAAGGCTCTACCTCTACACCGACTCTTGGGCAGTGGCGAATACCCTGTGGAAATGGCTGCAGCAATGGAAGCAGAACAACTGGCAACGTAAGGGTAAAGCCGTCTGGGCTGCTGAAGTATGGCAGGACATTGCAGCCTGTGTGGAAAACCTCATTGTGAAGGTGCGCCATGTGGATGCCCATGTACCCAAGTGTCAGGCCACTGATGAACATCGACACAACCAGCAGGCAGACCAAGCTGCTAAGATTTAGAGTGGCTCAGGTGGACTTGGACTGGCAGCGCAAAGGTGAACTGTTCATAGCTCAGTGGGCCCACGAGACCTCGGGCCACCAAGGTAGAGACGCAACATACCGGTGGGCTCGAGATCGAGGGGTGGACCTTACTATTGACACCATTGCAGAGATCATCCACGGATGTGAGATGTGTGCTGCAATCAGACATGCCAAGTGGGTGAAGCCCCAGCGGAATGGAGAGCGATGGCTGAAATAGAGATATGGAGAGGCCTGGCAGATCGACTACATCACACTGCCACAGACCCGCCAAAGGAAGCGCCACGTGCTCACAATGGTGGAAGTAACCACTGGATGGCTGGAAACTTACCCAGCGCCCAACGCCACGAAACACCATCCTGGGCCTTGAAACCCAAGTCCTGTGGGGACACAGCACCCCAGACAGAATTGAGTCAGACAACGGGACCCACTTCCGAAACAACCTCATGAATGCCTGGGCAGAACACGGCATCGAGTGGGTCTACCATATCCCCTACCACGCACCAGCCTCTGGGAAGATCGAGCGCTACAATGGACTGTTAAAAAACACATTGAAAGCACTGGGAGGTGGGACCTTCAAAGACTGGGACATGCATCTAGCAAAGGCCACCTGGCTAGTCAACACAAGAGGATCTGCTAGTCGAGCTGGCCCGGCTCAGTCAAAACCTCCACATGCTGTAGATGGGGATAAAGTCCCTGTGGTGCGCATGAGGAATATATTGGGAAAAATGGTCTGGTTTAGTCCTGCACCAGGCAAAGGTAAAGGCAAACCCATCCACAGGATTGCTTTTGCCCAGGGACCTGGGTGCACATGGTGGGTGATGCAGGACAATGGAGAGGCCCGATGTGTACCACAGGGGGACTTGATTCTGGGTGAGAACATGCCGTTAACTATGCTGTGCCTTTGTAAATTATTGTTTTGTTATTGTTAACTGCTAAATAGCAGCTGGACATGACGCAGATGGTATAGAATAAAGGGATGGATTATGTCCTGGTTCAACTAGGATAGGGTTAAGTTTCCCCAGCAGAGAGAGAGGGGGAAGGGATCTCCAGCCGGGTTATTCATACAATGCTGACGTCAGGTCCAGGGGCGGGAAACTTTGATTTTACTTTCTCTTTGGCTTTTTGGTGGCGGGACCCACGTGTCGGCTTTGTTCCGTGACCGTTTGAGGTATTTCTCTGTATATCGTTTGTCTTGTTCACTGTTATTGCTGTTTATTGTTGTTATCATTGCCACTGTTGTTGTTCAGATTATCACACTGTTGTATTAAATTTCTTCTTATTTTAACCCGGGTTTGTGCCTAACTTCCAGCCCGACCGGCTGTGGGTGGAGGAGGGGCAACAGCAACGTGCTCTCTGGTCCCGGCAGGGTTTAAACCACCACAACTTAGTAGATAGAAATGTGGAAGGACCGTTAGGATTTGGACTAAGTGCTTTTATAATAGGGAGATCATCGGTGACTCGCCAAGGCATTCAAGTATTGTTGGGTGTAATTGATGCGGATTATATTGGTGTTATAAAAATAATCGTTCAAACCCTAACCCCACCTGTGTTTATTCCCAAAGGCAGCAGAATTGCCAAGCTTGTGCCATTTAAAGTGTGTGTTCCAAATGTAGGGGAGGGTAATCGAGGCACTGGTGGATTTGGATCATCCGGACAACCACAAGTATATCTGTCTCTTGATGTACACCAAGGAAAACCAGAATGTGAAATCGTTATTCAATCTCCTGACAGGGATTGCAAAAAATTTAAAATGTTAGTAGATACAGGGGCTGACATTACCATTCTATCAGCCCAACAATGGCCTGCCTCATGGCCCACCACTGAGGCGGCCACAGGAGTGTTTTGCATTGGGGGATCCCAAGCTACCAGAACTAGCACAGATCCTATTGTAATTAAATTTCCTGATGGGGCTCAAGTTACCATAAAGCCTTATGTGATGCAAGTTCCTATCACATTACTTGGACAAGATGTCCTAAGCCAAGTTTGAACAACATTGGTTACACAGCCTTTTCAGTGATGGCCATTGATGAGCAGCCTATCCTCAAACTTAAATGGAAAACAGAAACACCTGTGTGGATAGATCAGTGGCCATTGAAACAAGAGAGGCTGCAAATCATCCATCAGTTAGTTGAAGAACAGTTGCAAACAGGACATATTATCCCATCACAGAGTGCTTGGAATGCTCCAATTTTTTGTTGTTCCTAAAAAGAACAACAAATGGCGATTGTTACGTGATTTGCATGAGGTCAATGCAGTAATGGAATCAATGGGATCTTTGCAGCCCGGATTACCATCTCCTTCCATGATACCAGAATCTTGGTCGGTGTTAATCATTGATGTAAAAGATTGTTTTTTCACCATTCCACTTCATGAGGATGATGGGGAAAAGTTTGCATTCTCTGTCCCATCTATAAATAAGGCTGAGACAGCAAAACGGTACCATTGTGTAGTGTTACCTCAAGGTATGAAAAATTCTCCTACTATGTGTCAGATCTTTGTTGCCTGGGCACTAGAGCCAGTCAGAAAAAGGTTTCCTCAATTGATTATTTACCACTACATGGATGATATATTAATAGCTGGGGAACATATGCAATCAGAAACTATATTGGGTCATTTGCAAAAGGAACTGTCCAATAGAGGCTTGAAAATAGCTCCCAAAAAGGTACAGTCTATCTCCCCTTGGAAGTATTTAGGGTGGACAATCACCGATGCCACTATTCATCCACAGAAATTAAAAATTAATACAGAGGTCCACACATTCAATGACGTCCAAAAACTAATTGGAGATATCCAGTGGGTTAGAAAGTGATTTGGTATTACCAATGATGATATAAAGCCACTAATGTCACTGTTGAACACTACTATTCAAGCTAATAGCAAAAGAACCCTGACACAGGAACATAAAATTGCCTTGCAAAAAATTACAGACAAAATAGAATCATGTCATGCACAATTAATACAACTGGAACTCCCAGTGCAATTGATGATTATCAATAGTGGAGGAAATAGACAATATCCATTGGCCATCATTATGCAATGGGACTCAGAACAAAAACAACCTCTACAAATTTTAGAGTGGGTTTTTACTGTGCATATGCAAGGAACTTTTTGGACTTTCAGTATGTCTCAACATCTCTGTCTCCACGATGACCACTTCCTGAGTCAGCATAAAGGAGCACATCTTGAAGGAGACACATAGTCCCCGACGAAAACCACATCCGCCCTAGACGAGAACAGCAGCAGTCTCAGCAGTCACCCATCGAGCTGCGCCTACGCGTGAGCCGGGTGGAGGGGAAACCACGGCGAGACAGATCGGCCCCTCGCCAGCACGACCACCATGGACACCCGGGCATGCGCGCATGGAGGGCCACGGGGTGGCACCTACAACAACGAGCCCCGTGGAAATGGGCAGACAAACCGTGGGGACGGGGACTATAAAAAAGACAGACAGCGTAGTCCTTTGAAGAGGGGAACCAACTCGGAGCCAGGAACGTGGAGCATCATCGGACCGACAGAACATCGCCGGATCCCTGGTCGTGGTGGTGGTAATTAGTTGCGCTTCTACCGTGTTCTTGCTTAGGGATTCCGACCTTTTCCTTTCTTTTCCTCTCTGTCCTATCGCTCTTATTAGTTGTTATGGAAAATAAAGTTCATAAGGTTATGCAGCATCTGACCTCGTTTGTGTCTTAATCTCACTCTCGGGATTGTTTAAGAACCCTCCCCCGATACTAGATCGGGACATTTTTTAAATTGGCGTCACGGACAGGATCCTTTGAGACAAGAGTGCTGTGTTACCTTGTTGTCTTGGATGCAAACCTCTCAGGGTGAAAAAGTTCTCTGTGTTTTATATTAAGTTGTGATCTCCTGAGAGCGAACAGGGAGAGCATGGACAGTGATGTTGCATTTGTGTTTGGGTTAAGTTGTGATCTCTTGAGAGTGAACGGGTTAAAGTTATTTATCAAGTTGTGGCCCTCTCAGGACGAAAATCCCTTTGCATTGCTTTTGTGTGAGATTCACATTTGGTCTCCTGGGAGAGAATAGGGGAAATGTGACATTAAGGTTTGACCCTCTCAGGACGATGTCCCCTTTGTATCAGGAAAAGGGAAAAGGAATGGGCTGGGATGATGTGCCCTCAGAGGCTGAAGGAATAGATATATGATCTTTTGGAGGCCCACAGATCCCGTCCCTCAATTCAGGGGCGAGACTGGGCGAAAAACCACTGGTTCCAACCACAGAGTGTAGTGGATCGGATAAGGGTATTGCAGAAGGAAGCTAAGGTTAGAAAGGCGAAAGGAAAAGCTATAATTTGTGCAGTGTTAGGAGCAAGTCTGGCAGCTGCGGTGGAAGAGAGAAAGAAGTCTAGTCAATGTTGCTGTAATAGACTCGCTGCAGACAGTCATACAGACCCTGCAGAACCAATTGAGAGATACTAAAGAGTTGTTAGAGGAGGAAAGGGATCAAAATAGAATATTGAAAGACGAATTGAGAGAATACATTTTGGCAGAGACAGATACCCATGCCAAGGCAGAAGTGAAACTTCTGGAGAAAGGGATACGTCAAATCTATCCCCAAGGAGATTTGCAGAAGGCAAAAGAAACTTTAGAAAGTCACCCCCACATGTATCCACTGGTTAAAACAGAGTATCTATATGAGGACGATAGTGATAACCGTCCTCAGGTTATCATCAAAGAAGTCCCATTTACATCAGTTGAATTGGCAAAACTGAAAAAAGATTTTTCAAGGACTGCAAAAGAATCAGAGACAGAGTACATGTGGAGAGTGTCTCTGTCAGGGGGGGATGGAATTTTATTGTCTGAGAAAGAAGCAGAAGGATATTGGGGTCCGGGTATGTTTCTAACCACTGGCGACTGCCGAGCCCCATGGTCTTTGACTCAGAGAGTTGCATACTGGGCCAGAGGGCTGAACCCCTTGGAGAGGGGAGATCCCCTTGCCATAACAGGTACAGTGGATCAATTAGTGGAAAGTGTACAGAAGGCAGCCTGTCTGCAGATGATGTATGATTGGGAGCTCAAGCCCAACCAAGGCTCCCCGATGATGATGCCTGTGGACCCAGAGAGGATGACTCCTCTGATATGAGGACTCCCTGACTCCCTGAAACCCATTGCTATTCAATTGCAAGGGAAGATTCAAAACACTCCTAATGGAGAAAGAATAACGGCCGCTCTGGAGGGGATAGTGACTCCTGACCATCAACGGCCAGAAAAGAAAATATGGACATGGGGAGATGTAGCCCAGGAATTGATTAATTTTGGAAGAAAATATGGTCCTGTTGGTGGACCGTCCCAAAGAACTGAAACAAGGGTTGTGTGGGCTGCAGAGCAAATTAGTGGGCGACAATCATCAATGAGGAAGGGACAAGGCTTCGGATCACCCCGATTTCAGAATCCTGGGAGAGAGAGGTCCCTAACTCGATTGGGATTGTGGCAATTAGGGCTTCAGAAAGGCATTCTTTGGAAATTGATGGATGGACTCATGACTCAAAAATTAGAGCAACTTGTGGAGAAATGGCCTGAGCAAAAGGTCACTTCCAAACAAACCCCTAGTGCTCCACCCTTAATAGACCTCGGGGAGGAGCCGACTGGAGAAAAGAAGGTGACGGGAAACTAGACCCTCCGCTCCCCAAAGGTGAGGGGGGATGCGGAGGATGGATGTTTGTAAGACAACTCACCTGCAACACAGAAGGAGACTTACTGATTACTGCTGCTGTAGGACCAAAGAAAAGACTGGTAACATTTTTAATTGATACTGGGGCACAAATTACCGCACTAACGCAGACTGAAGCGGAACGATGTGGAATCGCAATTCCATCCAAAAATTTAATTGTCCTAAATGCCCTGGGAAAAACACAGTCAGTATCTATGACTTCAGTAAAATTATGGTTACCAGGAGAGAAAACCCAGTCAACACTATGGTAGCCATAGGATCTTTCCAAACAAATCTCTTAGGTATAGATGTTTTGAAGGGCAGACAATGGAGGAACACTCAGGGGAACTCGTGGTCCTTTGGTGTCTCCCAGATCAGGCAATTGACCAAAAAATCAGACACAGAGGTGCGTTTATTGCGAGCAGCACCTGCCCTGCCTCCCTCTAAAGTCAAAGCAGTTTTGTCAGGAACTCCACCCCCTGACGGAGTAGCCCAGAGAGCCTCCGTGCGAAAATGGTATGCACAAATAGAATATTACTGTGAAATCTTTTCTGTAACTGAAGGAGCCACAAAAGTGTTAAATATACAGGACGAGGTAGACCCGAGTAGGGAAACACCAGAGCTTTTGCCTGTAATACAAGTAGCTCCTCTGTTTTCTGAATAATTGCAAAATGTCTGGTTTACTGATGCCTCATCAAAGCAAGAGGGAAAAATTTGGAAATACCGAGCTGTGGCACTTCGGATAGACACCAAGGAACAGATCATTACCGAAGGAGAAGGTAGTGCACAAGTAGGAGAATTAGTTGCTGTGTGGAGTGTTTTCCAACATGAGGCTCAGTCTGCTTCTTCTGTCTATATCTATACTGACTCTTATGCTGTGTTTAAAGGTTGCACTGAATGGCTTCCATTCTGGGAACAAAATGGATGGGAGGTCAACAGAATACCCGTATGGCAAAAGGAAAAACGGCAGGAAATCCTTACTATTGCCAGACAAGGGAAATTTGCAGTAGCTTGGGTGGCATCTCATCAGCAAGATAATATCCCGGGAGCTCGGCTAGCTCCCCTACAAAGCACTCAGATAGCAGAAAATTGGGAACGCCTGTTAGAATGGTGTGGTGGTGCAATTCCTACCCCTCCCTGCCGTCCTTGTTGGGCTGCTTGGTGCCAGGTGTGATTCCATCCACATTCCCCCGAGCCATACACCAATCTGTGGAGATAAGGACTGATAACCTTGAGGAGCCTGGCTCCTGCCCCCCTCTGATTGCTCGGAAAAGGTTATAATGGCCCATCATCTCCTGATGGCCTGACACACCTGTGCCTGGGATGTGATCAGATGGAACAATAACAGGGTTGCATATTATTCAAATTCTTGTGCAACTGCCGGAAGGCACCAGATAGCATTTGACAAAAGTCAATCATCTTGGACCCTATAAACTGCAACCACCAGAGAGGCCCTTTGAGCTCTCCTGGATCGCAGCGGCCTGTGACCAGCATCTCCCCTGAGCTGGGACGCCTCTCAGGTATCGTCTGCTCCAGACGGAAGGCCAGGGCGAAGTCCCCCCGCTCGAGTCTCAATTATTGCCCGTTGAGGAATGCCAAGGCACTGGGAGTATTTGCTCTAAACTCGAGAGGGAAATTTTCTTTGAGCTCGCTTCTATTTCACCTGTTTATTGGGGGGTGTGCGTGTGTGTGGGTACGTACCCTTACCCTTGTTCCTGTGTGCTTGTCCCTTTTGTGTTCATTTTACCGAATCCAAACCCCTTTGTTTCTGTATGTATATGTCTGGTTTGTGTATGCGCATGTACATATGTGTATAAATTAAGGTACCGTTAAGTAAGTTAGAGTGAATCTTGTCATCTTAGAACCTGAATAAGTCGCTTTTCTTTCTGAGTTATTTTGTATTGACAAATAGTTGTTAGTTATTAATAAATCTAAATTATTTTTTCTAAATCATTACCGTGTCAATACTTTCATCCGCGACAAATGGCTACATGTAAAAAGGAAACATTCAGGAATTAAAGACTTGTCTTGTGAGGCACAAGCCCGAGGGTGGCCAGTTACCAGGGAAGAGTGTAAAACTTGTGTATCTTCTTGTGAACAATGCTGCGTCCGTCTGGATAGACATCCACTGGGGAGTGACCCCCTGCACTTAATAGAGGGAAAAGGCCTATGGGAGGCCTGGCAGATCGATTACATCGGTCCCTTTAGAAAGTCACAAGGCAAATACTATATACTGGTAGGCGTAGAGATAGTGTCTGGGCTAGTGCAAGCTAAAGCATGTTCTAAAGCAACAGGAGAAAACACAGTAAAAGCTCTGAAAGAATGGTTTGGAATCTTCCCCAAACCACAGTCGATCCAATCAGATAATGGCTCACATTTCACAGCCAAAGTGGTCCAAGAGTGGGCAGCTCAGGAAGGAATTTCGTGGGTGTTTCATACTCCGTATTACCCACAAGCGAATGGAATTATGGAAAGAACAAATGGTCTACTAAAACGCTTCCTCAAACCGCATAAGCCAGGATGGGCTGAGCGGGTGTGGGATCCAGTGACCAGCGTCAACAGTCTCTGGGGAATGAATGAATGCCCAAAGATCACAGCATTCTGTCCTAAACCTCCAGCAATCATGCCAGCCCCACACGGTCCCGACCATGCCAGCAATCCATCTCATTTCCCAGGACAACCTGTCTTGGTTGAACTCCCCACAGTGGGCAAAGTGCCACTGGTGTTGGACACACCTCTTAATAAATACACCTGGAAAGCAAAAGATGCCTGTGGGAAAACTCACAAGATTCACACTAGATGGATTGTTCCTTCTTTCTAACCCGAGAAGCGGATTTGTTCTTTTGTTTCACTTTCAGGAGGAAGCAAGCGACACAGACGCACCCACAGAAGAAGTGAAGCAGATGCAGATTTTAGTGTAATTTTGTTAGGATGTATATGCTGTTTTTTATTATAGTATTCTGTGCATTTACCTATGGGAGTGAAGGGAAACCAATTCCCCCATCTCCCCTCAACCCATATGACCCCTTTGAGGACAATGAGTTTGTTTTGTTAGCAAAAACTGTAAGCCAAACCTTTAATCTAAGTCACTGCTGGGTTTGTGGAGGACCTCTAGGATTGTCAAGCTGGCCGTAGGTCTCCACACCCCTTACTCCAGCACAAATTATAAGTAACTATAGTGAAACTAGTAACACCACCTGGGATGACAGTGGAACATGGCCAATTCAATTTCCTAGTATGGGTAAATTTCGTTTAAATCGCACCCAGAAGGGAAGGGTCAACGTGGGAGAAAGTAAGTATCAATGGACACTCACACATAAATTGGTGAACAAAAATAGAGGTGTTTATATATGGATGTGGCTTAATGAAAATGGGCGTAACAAAGGATTTCAGGGGTTTTGGTCAAACAAAAATGAAACTGCATATGCTAAATTACAGAAAGATTATTTTTATCATCAAGCTTGTGAGTGGAAAAATGACACTGGTGCCTGGTATTGTACTGCTTGAACAAATGGTTACCTTAATGAGTTCTTTAGCCCCTTAGGGGACAAAAACACAACTTACTTTCAAATTCCAAAAACTGCAGCTGGACCATTTGCAAACGGTGCTAAAGCCCAAAAAGGCCATTATTGGATTTGTGGACATACTGCCTACAAACAACTACTAGCAAACTGGTCAGGGATTTGTTCTATAGGGATTATTCGCCCTCTGTTTTTCCTTCTTCCAGAGGCGGATGGTCCTCAGTTGGGAATAAGACTACATGACAAATTAGGGGACAAAGGGATTGTCCGCAGCAAGCGATCTGTTGAGTTCAAAATTGGTGGAACTCAAAAGTGGGGAGAAAATGAGTGGCCTCCCAAGAGAATAATTAAGCATTATGGGCCTGCAACCTGGAATCCCAATGAACCAATATCAGGGGCAAGAGAACCGATTTATAACTTGAATCGCATAATTCGACTACAAGCAGTTTTAGAAATTATTATCAATAAAACTGCTAATGCTATAGACATTTTAACCCAACAATCTCAACAGATGAGCACTACAATCCTTCAACATCGCATGGTTTTGGACTATCTACTAGCAGAAGAGGGAGGGGTATGTGGAAAACTAAATGTTTCTAATTGTTGTTTGGAAATAGATGATGTAGGTGAAGTAGTCCTTCAACTAACTACAGACATTAGGAAACTGGCCCATGTCCCTGTTCAAACATGGAATGGCTGGAATGGTGATTTATGGTCTTGGTTACCCGGAGCACCATGGGTAAAACAGCTTTTATTTTATCTGTTATGTGCATTTGCTGCCTTGATGGTTTTGCCCTGTATCATCCCTTGCTTTGTTCAGTTAATCCAACATGTTGTATCCAACATGCAATTTACATCCACAGCCTCACCTGATGGTGTAAAACAGATTCGTGCTGTTCGTCAATCAAAGTCTACCGCTGTATCAATCATTTAAACCTTATATATATCTACACATGTATCCTTGTTTATATTTAGGATAGGTGCTTTGAGGCCTAAATAACACATGCACTTCGGGATGGGGGGGGTGGAAATCCGTTTTCTTGCTGCGTAGACGGACCCCCAACTCAGGCAAACTAGACCACCATTTTGCAGCTCTGCAATTTTTTGCAATCTGTCACAACCATGGATGTGGATTGCATTTCTGCGTTAGCTTTAATCCTTGTTTTATCGGCTATTGCCTTGTTTGTTATTGTAATGTTTCTTTTTTGCCATTGTGAATGTCGAACTACCTTCGTCTTCCTCTGCCGCTTCACCTGAGCAACAACCGCTCCATTCCTCTGCTGATTCCCCTGCGTCTCCTCCTCAATCATTGTCTTCTCCTGCCGTTGTTCCTGAACCCCAACCATCATGTTCTTCTGCCGCTTTACCCGAATCTCAACTGCCCTCGTGTTCTTCTGATGATTTTCCTGAATCTTGAGTTTAGTTTGTAAGATGTCTTTGTTTTATAAAGTTAATTAGTTTTAATATTGTTAGAAATAATAGTATTATTTATTTGTTTTGAATTAAATTTAAAATAGCATTTTCCAGGCTCGAATGACGCATGTGCTTTGGGATAAGGAAAGCCCTTTTTTCCCTCTGTGCATGCTGATCCCGATCCCAGCAGACGGGAGCAGCAGACCACATGCACTTGCAGGGCCCTGACCATTTTGTGGTATTTTTTGCTTGTGATGGATTGTGTTTTAGCATTACTTTTAATTCATGATGCCCTGTCTGTCCTGTTGGCTATTATCTTGCTTATTATTGTCATACTTCTGTTTTGTCCCTGTAAGTGCTTTCCATGGAGACTGTCGCTGCGTCCCTCTGCAGATTCAGAGCCTTAAAATTAGTTTATAAGATGTTCTAGTTTTATAAGGTTAATTAGTTTAAATATATCTGTTAAAATTGTTAGATAAAAATGTTTAAATATTGTTAAAAATATATGTTTGCTAGATAAAAATGTTTATGGTTGTTAAAAATAGTGTTAAAAGATGTTTATCTATTGTTGTTAAGAATAGTGTTTAAAAAAATGTTTATCAAAAAGAAAAAAAATCATTTGTTGTTGTATTGTGCACTTTTCTAGCCTTTCTCTCTCCTCTTTCTGTACTGTTATCTTTCACACCACCATGAAAACAGCCATGTGGAGCCACGGGGTGGTGTAAGGAACTTTTTGGACTTTCAGTATGTCTCAACATCTCTGTCTCCACGACGACCACTTCCTGACTCAGCATAAAGGAGCACATCTTGAAGGAGACACATAGTCCCTGACGAAAACCACATCCGCCCTAGACGAGAACAGCAGCAGTCTCAGCAGTCACCCATCGAGCTGCGCCTACGCGTGAGCCGGGTGGAGGGGAAACCACGGCGAGACAGATCGGCCCCTCGCCAGCACGACCACCATGGACACCCGGGCATGCGCGCACGGAGGGCCACGGGGTGGCACCTACAACAACGAGCCCCGTGGAAATGGGCAGACAAACCGTGGGGACGGGGACTATAAAAAAGACAGACAGCGTAGTCCTTTGAAGAGGGGAACCAACTCGGAGCCAGGAACGTGGAGCATCATCGGACCGACAGAACATCGCCGGATCCCTGGTCGTGGTGGTGGTAATTAGTTGCGCTTCTACCGTGTTCTTGCTTAGGGATTCCGACCTTTTCCTTTCTTTTCCTCTCTGTCCTATCGCTCTTATTAGTTGTTATGGAAAATAAAGTTTATAAGGTTATGAAGCATCTGACCTCGTTTGTGTCTTAATCTCGCTCTCGGGATTTTTTAAGAACCCTCCCCGATATCAGATTGGGACAGCATATGCCTAAGAAAACCATAACTACAAGAGCAGAATTACAATTAATCATGAAAGGCAGACATCAAATTATTGAAATCACAGGTACTGATCCTCAAACTATTATTGTTCCATTAATACAGGATTATCTAGACTGGTTGCTCAGACATTCTGAGGCATTACAAATTGCTCTTGAAGATTATACTGGTCAGCTGTCTAATGTTTACCCAGCACGTCAATTACTACCATTGTTAATGAACCAAGTAATCAAAAATTTTCCAGTGCAATCAGAAGTGCCAGTTCAAGGGTTAACAGTTTTTACAGATACAGGGAAAAAATCAAAGCAAGCTGCGTGCACCTGGTTAGAAGGAAATGAATGGAAATATCACCTCATTCAAGGCCAAAGAGAAGATTCCTTACAGACCTTAAAACTCCAAGCAGTTTTGTGGTCATTTCTGTCCTGGCCACATCTGGGATTAAACGTAGTGTCTGATTCACTCTATGTAGTAGGAGTAGTAAAAAGGATTGAGCGGGGACAAATAAAAGAAGTTAAAAATGAACGCTTAGGAAAACTCTTGCAAAAATTAGTTCATACTCTGGATCAGAGAGGTGCTGTCCACTTTATTACTCACATCAGAAGTCATCAATCCAAGGAGGGATTAGGATATGGAAATGAATTAGCTGATCAATTAGTTGCTCCAGCTTGGTCTGGACCTTTTCCAAATTTGTTTGCGCAAGCTAGAGAATCTCACAATTTTTTGCATCAGTCAGCAAAAATGTTGCATAAGCAATTTAAAATTCCTTTGGCAGATGCAAAGGGCATTGTTGCCTCTTGCCCGTCCTGTCAAAAAATAGGGTTTGGCCTGGGAATAGGAGTCAACCCACGGGGCCTATCTCCTCTACAATTATGGCAAATGGATGTTACTCACATAGCAGAATTTGGTAGGCAACAATATGTATATGTTGTTATTGACACCTTCTCCATGGCCATCTGAGCTACAGCCCAAACTGGAGAGACAGCTAAACATGCTGAAAAACATTTATATAGTTCTTTTGCAGTACTTGGGGTGCCAAAAAAGATCAAAACAGACAATGGTCCAGCATATATTTCTGGGCGCTTCCAATGTTTCTGTATCTTGTGGGGAATCGAACACTCTACAGGAATTCCACACTCTCCCACTGGACAAGCAATCATTGAACAAGCTCATCAAACTCTGAAGCAAATGCTTCAAAAACAAAAAGAGGGAACCACGGGTATGATGCCAGCTGAATGATTAGGCAAGGTTTTATATGTTTTGAATTTCTTGAGGCTTACAGGAGAACGTCAAGAACCACCAATGATGATTCACAGTTTAGCAATAAAAGGTGATGCTGAGCAATCTATGGGTATAGAGCAACCGTTAGTTATGTTCAAAAATTTAAATACGGGACAATGGGAAGGGCCTGTTAAAGTGCAATTAACCGTCAGAGATTATATGTATTTGCTTACAGATCATGGCTTGCAGTGGGTTCCATCTCGCTGGGTGCAGCCCTGGAGAGAAGGTCAAGCTCGCAATCCTAAGCCTTGTGATGGTTCTGACAGTGCTTAATGCTCATCCAGTGGGAGTAGTTTCTCCTCGACCAAATATATGGGTAACGATAGCTAAGGAGACGGGCCAAGAATCCTTTTGCCTTTCGATGGCTACTCCTTCAAACCCATTCCAAACATGTCTATTAGGAATTCCATATTTTAACCCACAAGAGTTTATTGGGCTGGTGTCAAACGATAGTTGGGCTAAGATGACCTGTCGCAGTAGAGACGGTCAAGCGACAATCAATAATCAAGTCAGAGGCAAAAGAAGCACTTTATTGTTCTCTACATACTTTAAATATCTTTTACAGCTACCGCAAGCTCTAACACAATTGGCTAAACCCATAGCAACAGTACATGATTGGATAGCTTGCTTAAAGTTTTACTTCTGAACATAATTCACATAGTTTCTTGTCTGTGGTCAGCAGTTTCATATCTCTTGCAGCAAATGTTCCCTGTCCTAGCTTACTCAGTTCTTTGTTCTTGTGTGGTATGCCTTCCTGCACATAGGCCTCTCTGAGGGTATGGGACAATCTGGCCAAGGTTGAACTCCATCTGTTCTGTCAGGCGTTCAGCAGACCCCCTGCCTACCCCAACAATTCCCCCTTTTTGTGTTTGTGCTACAAATATTTGCATAAGCAGCCTTCTGCAGGGCCCTTTGCAGGAGACTGGTGAGACACGGCAACATTAAAAGCACAGTTATTATGATCAGGAGAACTACCCCTACAGTTTTGACTAGTGATATCAACCATCCAGACAGCCCCCAACCTTTAAAAATCCTTGTGAGCCAATCTAAGCCATCATCTTCTGTTAAACGCTTAACACCATCTTTAAACTGTTGTATGCTCTTATGGATCCATTCAGAATGATCTGCAGTTGCAGTGGAACCCTAGTTGCAGCGAGGATTTAGAGTATCTTTCCTTATAAGTTTGAAAGCCTACGTGATGCATCCATCTGTAGGTGAGGCATCCAACATCGCTGCAAGCAGGTCCAGCCTCTAAATCAACAGGCCAAAATAACTGGCAATTTTCTTTGCGCAGAAACATCTGATTTCATCCTCCTGTTGGGTTCCACCCAGAGCCTGGCCAGTACTCCAGGGGGAAAACAAAAAGAGTTTCTAATAAGGTTAAACACTTGAGTTCTTAATTCTTTATATTGCTAAACAAAGAAAGTTGAAAACACACATTCTTACAGCATTTCAACCCTATTAATAACTACCATTAAGGCGCTGCAATTACTGCTAGCATTTTCTCTTAAAAGAGTTGGCAACCATAGTGTGATTAAGAACAGAGATAGTCTGTTTTGTCATATTGCAGTAGCAAGCGTTACCCATACGTTCTGTTTAAATGATCAGTTAAAAAGACCGCAAACTGTTGGCACAGGGGCATCCACAGCACCCACAGCTGGATCCTGAGTGTCCAACAAAAGCTGCCTCTTATGCCTCAGGTGTGGTCACACACACCTTGCCGGTAACCATCGGGGGCCGTGACCTGTGGAAACACAAACAACCTCTTCCCCAGGTTAATAACTCACGTGGTCCACTCCACTGGCCAGTAACTAAATCTTTGTACTTTCACGCCCTTTTGCAAATTCTGTTTTGAAAAAAGAGAAGAAAAGTGTTGAATAAGAGGTGGCAAAGAAGAATTATCCCCATAATGGGAGAGTTAAGAATATAAACTGCTCTGTCTAAACATGCCTGAGGTGGTTCCCCAACCATTCCCCCTTTTTGTTTTTGAAGCTGCTTCTTCAGCGTGCCGTGTGCATGCTCGACAATTGCTTGTCCTGTCAGGGAATGGGGAATCCCTGTAACATGAGTAACACTTCATAAATTAAAAAATGTTTGAACTTTCTGTGAAACATATGTTGGACCATTATCTGTTTTAATTTGGTGTGGCACCCCAAGCAAAGAAAAAGCTTTCTATAAATGTCGGATTACATCCTTGCTTGTTTCTCCATTATGTGCTGTTGCTACCAAAGCATGCACATACGTATCAACAGAAACATGAACACATTTTTGTCAGCCAAATTCGGTTATATGAGTAACATCAGTTCGCCAAATCTGTAAAGCTTGCATACCTCTGGGATTAGTACTAAAATATACTGGTGTGAGTTCCTTGATAATTAGGGCAAGCAGCTACAATAGAGTAAGCTTCAGTATGGAACAAGCTAAACTGGTGTTGTAAAGCTCAAAAACTGTGATGAAAAAATTGATGTGATAATACAGCTTGTTGCTTCATGTTAGGAACAGTACTCGATGATAAAAACATCCATTCTAAAATGCATAGGGGGTCACTCCACTCAGGATTCCACTGCACCAAAGCACCAAATGGCAACAGTTTTGTCAATTAGTACAAAGAATTGTACCAAGAGACAGAGCTAGTCAAGAAACAAACTTCTTGTGTATGGATTGCTCCTCAATATGAATTGCACTTAATGCTTCCTTATTTAATGTTCTGGGTTCTGTTGGATCATTGGAATTCCTTAACAATTCCAGCAATGGTTGCAGCTGCAAATGGGTCAGTCCGAGGTAAGGTCTGATCCAATTCAAAGATTCCACTAATTTCTGTACATCATTGAGTGTTTTAACCTCGACAGAGAACTCTGCACTGCGCAGCTGCAGCTCGGCTGTGCCTCACACATGCAAAACAATCACACAACCACACGAAGAGGCCTCTTACACTTGTTACTTACACAACATAAAATGACAAATACTACAAACAGTGAAACACCATTAAGAATATATAAAGCTATTGCTTGTTGATTATGTGGTGCTGACAGACAAGGGACGGTGCATGACAGTGTCACACTTGCTGTAAAAACCTGCTGCTTTCGGTGTTCGGGGGGGGGGGGGGTGGGGGGGGTGGGGGGGGGTGGGCGCGGGCCGAGAGTGCGGTGCCAGAGGCCGCAGGCGGCCTCCCCATGGCGGGGGAGCTCGGGGACGCCCCGGGGCCGCCGCCGCAGACTCCGCGCTTGCAGGTGGGGGGCGCGAATGCTGAGTACAGCCATGAGCGATCGCTTCCAGTATCCTTGTTGTAAATGAGTTTTTAAGTCCATCCTCATTAATGCTTTTCTGTAGTTCTTTAATAACAGGAAAATGCAGTCCTTATCAGCAGGTAGTGGACGTGTGGAAGGGGCTGGCGGCTTTTCTGGAGGTGTTTCAGCTACAACTGTAGGATCCGTCCGAGAATCAGACCCACTAGGTGACGTGGCATCTGCTGCAGCTGACGCAGCAGTCCCATCACTTTTTAACTCTTTCAGGGGTTGATGTACCAGTTGCCATGCAGTTGAAGATGACACAGCGATGGTGTTCTTCCTTACCGCCACCTCGAATAAGGCAATCCCTGCCTCTTTCCATGTTTCGAGATCAAAAGCAGACCGTGCATCAGCAGGGACCCCATTCCTTTTGCACCAGATAAGCAAAGTGCGCAGGGCTTTTTCCTCATCATGGTGGAACAGAGGTCTTCACGATAGGAGGAAGAGGGGGAACTGCCTGAGGGGCTTTTTGCTCATTCAGTCTTTGTGGAGGAAACAACACATCTTGTGCTTCCTTATCAGAGTCCTCATACAATCCCCTCACCCTCAACCACGGTCTACATTTAGGACTGGCTCCCCCCGCTCCTTTTGGTGTGGGTTTATCAGAGAGGTGCAAAGTTTGCATAATGGCACTTAATTCTCCTTCTTCATCACTCTCATTATCACTCTCACTCTCCTGCTCTGCATTGCCCTCCTCAGTCAGTTCTTCCCCCTCCTTGGGGGGTGCCAAAGGGGTCACCCGTTCTACTGCTTCACCCCCTGATGCCATATGCCAATCACCACCCTGTAAATCATTTGGAGGAGGAGGAGGAGGAGCCTGAGAGTGAGATCAGGGCAGCAATCTTATTTTTCCCATAAAGGGTTTTCTTCTTGCAACAGCCAACATTCTAGTGTTAGCACCACTTATTCCTTCCCCGTTGTCTTTTACATTTGCTATTTCTATTGTCTTTTCTTTTTTCTCACACTCCGCCTTCCATCCTTTTAGAGTCTCACTTAACGGTTGCCAAGTAGTAACCAATTCTGCTCCTTCTTTTGAACCCTTAGAAATTGCAACCCATAGTTTATGTCCTAATTCTTGCCACACAGTCACACTGAATGCAGTGGCTGCCATAGCTTCAAATACTTGCATCTTACTCCATAATAATATCTTTTTCAGGCTTTGTTCTGTGGTTTTAACCCCTTTTCTTTTTAGAAGGGCTTTCGAGGCAGACAAAATTGTTTCCTTCTCTTTAGTTAGTTGCTGCCCCATATTATGTCTTAAGAAGTTTTTCCCGGTGGCTCACCTTGTATCCAGGTGTCAAAATGTCAGGTCTGGACCAGGCAGAATCCCCCCTGCTCTCAGCTTCACTGGTCTCCGTCTCCGCTGCACCTTGCCCTGCAGCTCACATAAAATCCCCTATGTTACACTTGTATCATGTCAGGGTCACCAATTGTCGCGGTAGAGATGGTCAAGCAACAATCAATAATCAAGTCAGAGGCAAAAGAAGCACTTTATTGTTCGCTACATACTTTATGTATCTTTTACAGCTCTAACACAACTGGCTAAACCCATAGCAACGGTACATGATTGGATAGCTTGCTTCAAATTTTACTTCTGAACATAATTCACATAGTTTCTTGTCTGTGGTCAGCAGTTTCATATCTCTTGCAGCAAATGTTCCCTGTCCTAGCTTACTCAGTTCTTTGTTCTTGCATGGTATGCCTTCCTGCACATAGGCCTCTCTGAGGGTATGGGACAATCTGGCCAAGGTCGAACTCCATCTGTTCTGTCAGGCGTTCAGCAGACCCGCTGCCTACCCTGACAATGACCTTTTCACAGTTCAGTGCCACTGCCCAAGCTACTCGTCCTGGCATCACCACCACAGCCTTTTGGCAAGGTCAGCTCATTATGAGTCTTAACAAAACCATGATTGAACCACAAGAGTTAGATCTGTTAGGTTCTATGCCACCCAGCTTTGGTGCTGTAGTGTTTAAAGGGAGTGGGAAAATAGCTGCCTCTTTAGTTAATTCTAATGTACCCCTGACTGTCAGCCAAACAGTGTCACCAAGAAACCCTTCATATACTGGGAACCAACCTGGCGATTACTGTCCCCCAAACTGTCGGTATTCCAATGTTTGGGGCAATAATACAGTGGGATTATGTTTACCTGACCACACCTTCTTGATCTGTGGGGACAGAGCGTGGCCTGGAATTCCTTCCAAACCAATAGGGAGTCCATGTTATTTGGGAAAGTTAACTATGTTTAAGCCAACCATGATTGATCTTTTTAACAGAACGTTGTTTAATTATACAAAACGCCATTGGTCCAAACGACAAGTGTTCCAGCTAGGACCTAGATGTAATGATCGAGTGCAATTTTGGAATAACCCTACAAACATTATTGTTTCCCTAGTGTCTCCAGTTGGGACCAAAAAGGCATTACAACTCGTCACTTGTTTTGCATGTTGGACTGCTAAACAAATGAACTTGACATCAAAAGTAATACGTGATTTGGCTATGGATGTCTAGAGTCTTAGACACGCTGTACTTCAAGATAGGGCTGCCATTGATTTTCTGCTTTTAGCACGAGGGCATGGGTGTGAAGAGTTTGAAGGAATGTGCTGTATGAATTTATCTGACCATTCAGTATCTATCTATAAGAATCTGAGAAAACTGAAAGATAACATGAAGAAGTTAACTGTTGTAACATCACCCTTATCAGAATGGTTTGCTTCATTGGGAATCACAGGATGGTTGAAGGAGTTGTTACAAGGGGGAATTGTTGTAATTCTTGTAGTTATCATGCTTGCTGTTATTTTGCCATGCTTAGTTTCCTGTGTTAGACATTCAGTACAAAAGGGCCTGCAAGAAATCTGGATTGCTCAAAAACAAAAAGAGGGTTACGTTGGGATTCTAGAGGGCTTTCTGCGAGAGAATGGCCATGTGAGCAATCCTGTATGAGAACAAGACTGACAAGAGCCTCAGCCGAGCAAGAATGCGATAAGGATGTGACCCTGAATGAGGGCGGAGAAACTCGACGAGACAAACAACCCCCGGAAGGGGTTGGGACGGAAAAGGAAGTTCCACAGGGCAGGAAGCCTGGCAAGGCTGATGTGGCACTTTTTATCCAATCATAAGAAGGTTTAAAGCGCGGGCTAAGTTAACTGTCCAATCTTGAGGACTTGTACTGCATGTTACTCACGTGTGCGGGAGAACATTATAAAAGGGCTTTCTTAGTTGTAATAAACAGGCATTGCTTGATCCCATTGGTCGTGTGTGTGCTCAGCTCTCCCGCAATCTTATGCTTAAGTAACAGCTATTAAGACTACAGATCACTTTATTGGCTCAACTCTTTTCAGCCTTCAGTAGTGATTCATCCATTTCTCTAACCCACTTCCTTCCGGTCAAGCATTCATGCTGGATGATATACCACAGTTCATTCAAACCCTGCAAGATGGATTTACTCTCAATCTCACTGAAAAGTAAATGTCAACCAAAAAAAAGTTAGAAGCAGGAAAAAAAAAAAAAAAAAAAAGGCATTTATATCTTAAAACCACACCAAGTCATAAGAAGCGATGTTGTGCAGACCAGGTACAAATAGCTGGAGACAATGGCATGAACTGCCTTACTTTAATCGAGAAACCTTCCAGAGCAGTGTCCAACTCAATCTCTTTAAACAGAAGTTCAGTTTTTCCATCAGAATCCATCATTTTTTCCGAAGTGTCCAGGCTCCAAAACAAAGGGTTCCATCTCCTGAAAAGGTAAGGAAGTCCGCCTGAGCTTTGGAGTATCAGGCCCTGACCTCAGTATAGTACTCTAAACTATCTGAAGCGCAACATCCAGCCCTACCCTGGCAATGTAGGCAAGCTCATGACACAGTGAGGTCAGGGCTTCATCATGATGGCCTCGCCGCCGTTCTGACAGGCATTCCAAGATATTGCTCTTCCTTTCCTCAGGAGCTGCCAAGAAAGAAAAGAGGATGATGTAGTGGGGGACTGTTGCGGCAGAATACTTGGTGCAGGCACAATGAATCACTAAACCCACACTCTGACCTCTGTAGTTTGTGCAGCTATTACAGCGTGACAGCTTTCCACAAGAAGGGAAATCTATGCAAATGCAGGTTAAAAACAGCAAGCACATCTGAAAATTTTTGATTTGATTTGATTAATCTGTGATTTTCAGAAGGATAGAAGCATGGAAGCTAGGAACTAAGTTCAGGTACGATGCAAAATACTGCAGGTTCCAAGAAGGAGATCTGCTTACATCATAACTGGAGTGTACCATCTAAACATGTGACTGATGGACAGTTTCACAGCCATTTTTCCTATGAGTAGATTCTTCATCTTCAAAATTACCTACAAGTCATCAAAAATGTGTCAGGTCATTTCTGAGCTTGATTTCATACCTTGTCCAGCTAAAACCATTATAAGTATGGTGGGTCCTAAGAAGGAAATTAAAATATCTGACATGAAGTGAAATAAATTGTACCAATAAAATCTGGTATGCCTCTGACTTCTTCAGCTGCAGTTACACCTGCACTTTTGCAAGCCATTTGAAATGTGGTAGTTTCTCTGAAACAGAAGAAGAATAAAGCTATGATTTGTACTAAATACATAGGAGAAGGGACTTGCAGTGAGGATAATATTGAATTTAATTGGCAAAATGTAACATTTAAGTGAACTCAAGCATCATTCTCACTTCAAGGCATAGGATTCAAAGAATCACTGTTGCTTCTTCTGAGACAAATTGAACTGAATAATTCTCTAGCCTTGGTTGATCACAACCTCCAATCTGCTATGATGACATAAAAGCAATAAATTCTTTTTTATATACTGCAAAGGCATACATACTATCTCTAAAAGGTACAAAAATCCATGAACTGTTAAGTAAGAACTAGCAAGAAATATGGAAATAGCCTTTATCTGCCCACTGCTCTTCCCCTCAGCTAGGGCACTCTGTTTCTCCTTGACGGAAGTGAGAACAAGGGTGTCATTATTCAGCAGAACGGTTAGTTGCTCATCACATAATCATTGCTGCATCATCATGTAGACCATTAACAGTCTAAACTACAGTTCAAAACTTTCTATCAGCTGGGGAAGGCAGCTGGTCTGCCGACAACCTGATTAGAGAAGAGCTCGACCTTGACAAGCTTCTGGTGTCCCCTTGAGAAGGCGAGACAGACAGAAGAAAGAATGTTGCAAACAAGTCTGAGGAAGTAAGGGGAACACAGGTGTTAGCAACTAACCACCTATCACACTTGTGAAAAACAACTGTATAGCCAATAAGCTTTTGCCATGGTAGCATAGAGATATTGTAAAAAAGGCAGATCATAAAGGGTGGGGGGTTTTCTTCGCCTTGCACGCTAACTTAAATTAAATTGGTCTCCTTTCATGTTTTGTCTGTCTCTGCAAGGATATATCAGCCTGGGGTTATATTGAGACTGCTTTGAGCAAGAGAGACATACAATTTCTTTTTAAAAGAAAAGCCATACTATATGCATGCCATTGCAAATATCAGCCCATTAATCCACACTTAACAGGCAGCAGCTCATTATACTCAATTTACTCCTAGCAAGGAGACAGTCTACTATCGGTCGTTAGGGCTGTGACCTATTCAGGAGTGTTTAGCTCCCAGTGCCAGTCTTACAACTCCACACCTATAGTCATGACCATAAGAACTGGGTTTTGTGCTTCTGTTCACTACCTGTACAATGGTGGCTTTTCTGTGGAGTCACTGCAGGGTGTTCTTCCAACACACTTCTGCTGGTAACACACTAGTAGCCTGGCGTCAGTGGAAATTTTGGAATCCCTAACCAAAGGGAGCCTTTCACTCTTTTTGGAAAACCTAGTCTTGTTCTTTACTTGATCCAAAGAGCACACTAAGAGAACCCTCAAAGAACCACAGTCAAAATGGTTAGAAATCTTTCCAACCTAATGGACAGAGAATAGCAACAAATAATTGATAAAAACAGTGGGGAAAAGGTGGCAGAAGGGTAAAATGACGAACACTGCTTGGCACCAGCATAACAATTTTCATCCAAGGCTGTTTTAAAATGAGTAAAAAAAAAAAAAAAAAGAGCTCCTTTTCCTCAGAGGAAAACTGAAACAAACAGGACTGTGTGTCTTGCTTATGGTTACAAGGAAAGTCAAGAGCAGAGCGAGAAATGCCTGAATCTGGCTTACTATGCCTCTTATTTATCTTTTACTGCTGTGTTATAATAATTCTGCTTTCATTTAATGTATCCTCATACACAGAGAAGACACAGGAACACACATCAATGCATTAGAAAGCAGATCCTGAAGTAACACAATTTTTTTTCTACCGAAACAAAACCCAGAAAGATTGAAACTGACCTCTGGTTTGAGGTCTCCACTTTCCCAGATAGCAAACAACCGACCAATATCATTAACTCATTTAGCTTTTACCTGATGTTTTGTTGTTGTTTTTTTTTACCTCAGCCTCAGAGATCCATTTGTAGACTTCCCTGCTGGGTATCTGGCACACTGTCACCACCACTGCACGTGGCCTAGCACAGGTGACTTCGTGGCCTGTTTCTAGAAGAAATACAATTGACAAAGTAGGGTCCAAGGGGAGAGTTTAAGGTGGCCTTCCTAAGGGGGAAACTACATGCCTGCCACAGGGTCTTCACCAGTATTGCTGCAGGCAGAGCCTTCGGTGGATTTAATACTGTCTGTGGGATGATGCGCCTGCGTTTGAGGGTGCCAAAGCACAGAAGGAAGAGCCGTTCTGCTCCTGTGGTGCCCATGTCCCCTCAGGGCTCCCGCTGCCCTCAGCCATGTCCCTGCCACCACCTCAGGGCACCATGAGGACTGAAGCATCCTCCTCGTCCAGCCCCAGCACGCCCAAAGCTCGTCCAGGGCCCAGGCCCTGCGAAGCCTCGGGGTGCCCCGGCCAGGCAGGGGGGGGGTGTGTGCGTTTGGGCCTCCTCCACAGTGGCTGCGGGTCGCCCCGCTCCCCCCGTTTCCTCTGGCCACCACCCCTGTCCCCAGAGGCCCCTCTGGCCTCCAGGCCGGCCCTGCCCAGTTGGGCTCCACTCTGGAGGGCCCAAGCCCTGTTGGCCATGACTGGGTCGGACCAGACAGACCCGGGCCACTTCCCTCTGCAGCAGCCCAACGAACTTCTGCCTGCCCGTGGAGGAGGTACCCGGTTTCAGGGGAATGACGGTTTCTGGGGCACAGCAGGATGGCAGCCCCCGCACAGCAACCGCTGCAAGGAGCTGCCTTTTATTCAAAACCTGGGGGACGCTCCTGCTGCCTGCGCCTGCTTAATACTGTCCTGTTTGTACAAAGCCTTGGGGCTGAAAACACATGCTTTAAAAATTAGACATAGAGTCGCTTTTATTAAACCACCTAGTTACAAAAAGAAACGGAAGTAAACCAAACAGACCAAAATTCACATCCTCAGAAAGGAGAGGTGGGAGCAGAACGCTGGGGCAGCTGGGCTCAGCTGCAAGGCGGTGCCTGTGGCTCTGTGGTGCCGACGTCAAGCTGCTGTGACCGTGTCCCAGTTCCCCTGCAGCCCCCTTTCAGCTGGGCAGCTTGTCAGTGTAGAACAGCCACAGACGAGGCACCAGTTAAATGAGCTAAAGATTCAGTGGCGCGGGAGGGGTCAGGGGGGATGAGACGGCCAGACCCGCAGCAGAGATTTCTGGTTAAAACTGCCTTTCTACTCCCATGGCTTTTTACTAGCTTTGCATCAAACAGCAACATTTGGTGGATCTATGTTTAATCTAATTACAGGCCAAGAAAACTCAAGTCAGTGCAGCATCACTGTTACATTCAGATAAAGGAGAGAGGCGGGGGGGTAGGCAGACATTTAAAAGCCACTTTGTCAATGCGTTTTGCTAGCAACACTTGCTGAAATTATTTGGTTGTGTGGGACAGAACTGCAGGATTGGGGATTTAGCCTGCTCAGCAGCTGCTCGCAGTTTTTGCCCATCAGAGGAGAGATGTGGCCTTTCACAGCTTTCCTCTTCTCTTTCTTCTTCTGGATCTTCGAACTCATTCTCTGCCTGGACTTCACCCCTCATGCACAGAGCCTCTTGATCTCCCGGACTGATCATTTCCAGTACTCTTCCCAGCCCTTAACTGCCAGCAGCTGAGCTGTGCTTTCTTCCCTCATCTGGGAAAACTGCTGCTCAAGTTGACATTTGTATTTCTGTGTAAACAACAAAAACAATAACAAAGGACAAAATTGGCAGTGATGAAATATAATTTTACTTTGCCTAAATCCAGGTCCCGATCCACTGTGTCAGAAGATTGTGTACAGGCCACTTCTTTTCTGCCTTTGACAACAGAACTGTATGAACAATGCATTGGTCACTGCTTTCCCCCAGCGCACCCACACACATTCACCACACACCCACCCACCCCCACACCCCCCCCCCCCCGGTCCCTTTAAAGACTTCTGAAACTAAATTATCAGCAATATTTACATTCTGCTAAAAATGCAAGATCTTCATCTCTCTTCCATTAGCTCCTAAGGTTGAAGAGCTGCCTCCTCCACAGAACAGAGGGCAAAGCGTGCATCTGAAACACAGAAGGCACTCTGGCTTTTGCCCGAACTCCCTAAGTCACAACTGTGAACTGAACTGTCACAAAGCTGCGAAAATGGTATTTCACCTAAACAGAAACTTGTGGACTACCATGGAAACCTCAAGGCATCTTTATTAAAATGTCCACGCTACCAAATATAAAATAATGTCTTTTTAAGGCATTATACATTCAGGAAAATATTCCTGTGGTGTGCATTTACTATACCGCACCCTGTTGACAAGCTATGGTCACTTCAAACCATACTGTAACCAGGTGCTTTGGTACCATACCTGTTACCAGTTCTGACATTACTGGACAAATCCTGATATCAGTTCTGATATTACCGGACAAAATAGACTTCTTTTCTGAAAGAAACAAATACTGATATTTCATGACCCATAAGTCACTGACCATTACTGAGTTGCTTGGGTGGAGCCTGTGTCAGCCTTGGGGACCCCATCCTAGATAGGGTCCCTCAGCCCCCAGTGCAGGGATCAAAATGGTCCCTCCCTGCAGCCCGTTCTGTGCCCTAGGAGAGGAGCTAGAAGGAACATCATTTTCTCATGGGACCTAAAGGCAGCAGAGATGGACATTGCTGCTTGCCTTCCTGTGGAGTTCTCTCTAGGAAGCCAAATGGCTTCTCCATACAGGCTCACCTGGAAGCTGAAGTCCAGCTTCATAAAGATGGTCCAGACGTGGAAAGGCCCTGGCCTCAAATAGTCCAGCTCCTCTGACTGTGGAGATTGGTACTTAATCCATAACATGACAGTATGCACACAGCATCCTAAGTGAAGTGCAGCCACTGCTCTCCACATCTTTATGGGTTCCCTTCTCTGGACAGATGCCTGTGGAGCCTCCTCTCTTGTCTCCACGCCTCATTGCAGCCACCTGTAGCCAGCCTTCTTTCCCCATGACTTGGGGAGCTAAACAAAGAACTGAAGGTGCCTCAAACTACCACCATGGGGTATTATGGAACACAAACACCTTACAAACAAAGGGAGGTTACATCAGTAGGTACATTAATGATTTACAGTCACCTACAAATTCTCTGAAAGATGATAGAGTTTCACTGGCATCCATGCTAGAAAGAGACAAATAAAAGATTTCTGCTCTTTTCATTCATAACAATCCACCCAAGATTCTTGGAGCTGGACTAGTCAGTCAGCGCAACCGTGCAGATTCATGTCACCAAGCTAGTTAATCAGTTTCTCCTTCTTTGTAAGCATCAGGTTGAACAAAGCACCTCCCTTGACTGGCTCCTCAATCTAGGAGGAATGCTAGGAAGCTGTCATGAACGTACCCCAGAAATGTCCTGGATTTGTTGTGCTCTTCTGTATTGTCTCTCTATAGGATACAAGGGTGCTTAAAGGGCCAGTGAGCACGAGACTTCTTCCAGCTGCTACTTTTTCCTGATCAAGTCTGTACAGATAGCCCCCTCACATTAGCCATGTTGGTCTGCCTGCTAGTCCTGAGCCATAAGCTCTCAACTGGTTCATCGTTCACCTCACCATGTATTCCAGCTGCTCTCACATAAAGGGCAACTCCTGCTCATCACCTTCCCAGCCTGTCCTTCCTGAAGAGTTTGTATGCATCCATTGCAGCACTTCTGTCATGTGAGCTTTCCTACCACATGTCTGTGACCTCAGTGAGATTGTTGCCATGCAAACTTCTGATTCATTCTGTTTGCTCCTCATACTGAGTGCATTAGTGTACAGGCACTTCAGAAAGGTGCAACACAGTCAAGTTGGTTTTCCAAGAAAAGATGAGAGGTTCTCCATGATGTCCTCTCAGCACTTACTGATTTGTGAGTGGGACCCATTCTGCCCCGTTCTGTTGATTTTGAGGACTCTTAACCACATGACTCTGCCCCTTTGCTTGTCAGACCAGTCCACCATTTCCTCACTTAAATGTGATTCGTCATCTCCCTTCTATCTTATTCCTAGTCTCCTCAAGTTGGCCTGCCTATTAGCAAAGATGGCTTTTTACCCCACTTTGTCAGGTGGATTCTACCCCTCCCTATCAGTCCTTGACCCCCCCAAAGTCCTGTGGTTTTAAATCCAAACCATTTTCAGTGACACAGTTGCACAACAAGGTGCTGAACCTCAAGAACCACCTACTCCTCCTTAAGCCTTTCCACTTAGGCAGTAGGATCAAGGAAAAAAACACCTGGGCCTCCCTGTCCACCCCCAGAACCATGTAGTCACTCTCCTGGCAGGATTGTCAGTGACCCTGTGGACTAACATCAAGGGCTAATAGTCTAAGGGCTGAACAGTTCTCAGCAGCCTCTCCCCAGGATCCCAGATCTATAAAGCTCCCATAAAGCAACAAAAATCCCTAGAGAGCAAGTCCGGTTGCCAAATGGGCCCTCTGTTCCCTACATGAGGGAATATTTGTAATGAAGTTTAATAATGGGCCATACTGGGATTTAAAATACATATATACAGTATTAGACCATTAAAACCAACACGAATTGCAAACATTTATTTAAATACATAACTTGTATATACACACACACACTGGTTTTCAATGGCATTATCATACTTGAGCTCATATGTGGTATCTTAGATGTTTGGATTTAGTTTCGCAAAACGTCAAAATAGATCCCTTCTAACCTTAGCAGGAGTGGAATACAAGGCAGAAAGTACAGTGGTATTAAAATTTGTCCACACAGTAGTAGGAGAGATTTGAAACAAGTCAGTCATTCTTCCTGTGATGCTCTCTTCCACCAATGCCAACTTTACTCTTTCTTCCAGCTCTCCTTTGATCTTTTCCTTCTCTTACATTTTCCCCTTTCTTGCCAGTGACATTCTTTTTGCATGCTGCACTGCTTGCATCCAGAGCTGCTTGACCTGTACTCTTCTCTGTGGAAAAAAAAAAAAAAAAGAAGAAAAAAACCAACCACCCATATTTCTTTGATGACCGTCAGTTTCTCTGGAACAATAAACTGGAAGCAGGTACAAGACTTGAGGAAGTTCCTATTTTGGCATTGTTTATCAAACGTGATGTTAACAGACACAACTCTCAGGTACCTGTGGCTACCTACTCACTTACCTATAAACTTCTTAGCAAACAGTGATCACATTATTAGTATGCAAATGATATTTGTTTCTTCTAGTAAACATATCTGAGAATGTATTAATCCTGCAATTAATAATTACTTCAGGTCTCGGTTAAATATTGAGAGATTTGCTGGTAAGGTACAAAATAAATGCTAATCACATCACCCTACAGTGAAAGGCACAGGAATCAGGAAATAGGACAGAGGGCATTAGAGGCTCTCAGAGCAACAGATTGAATTGCTCAAACTGGCCTGAGTTCGGGAATTGTGGGTCCTTTTAAATTACAAACAACCATTGGAGAGAAAAAAGAAAAAAGGGAACAAACAAAAATCTTTCTACCTGAAAATTACCTAGAAAAGAAGACACTACTTAAAAAGAAGTTTGTTTATTTCTGAGAAAAATTCTGTCTACAGGAAGACATTCACACTTACTCTGAATTGAATTAAATTTGGCATTTGCCATACAGGTAAAGGATTACACCACAAAGAAGCAGTAACTTATATAATTACTAGTTAACATTCTAATATTGCCCAGCTGTACCCCTAACATTACAGTTTTAAAGACAAGGTAGTAAAACTCTGTTTTCTAAATTAATGTAATTTTTTTTCATGTTTAAGTCCTTGGTATTACCCATCATTTGTTCTTGTAGTTTGATGTTCTATTCTATTCCATTAGTTAATACTTTGATTCTATTTAGAGCCCATATTGGTAAGCATGTATGCTTGATGTAACTTACCTCCAGTGGGACAGATCCAGCTATCCCCAACAGACAGGGTTTTACATGTAGCCAAATTTAAAAGCCCCATCCCAGGCAACCACCAGCACACAGATCACAGAACTTCAGTGAATACAGCAGCAGCTCTGTATCCATCCTCACATTTGACAGATTTCTCATTCAATCTATGTGAGCATAGTACCATTTTTACCATGCTAGTCTTCCACTGCTGTGTAGCATGTGGTGTGTGTAATGCAGTGTAATGCTGTTTTTATCAGCACAATTGTGGTATCAACAATTCCAGTCAGAAAACTCATTGATTTCTCTTCTAATATACAGATAGACGCAATTAAGAGGAGAGTTTGTAGAGAAAGCTCCACTCTGCCTAGCTTATTAGATCTTTTGTGGTCTTTCAGCCTGGAAAGTTGTCTGTTGATGTTCACAGTAGCTAACAGTCTTACAGAGTATTTCCTTTGCTCTGCGCTCACCTTAAAGATTCTTCTCTCTCAAAACTGGAAGTAAGGACACAGTAGTAGCTCTCAAAGCTGGTGGGTTTACAAAACCCACAGCTATTCAAGTGAATGAGTTGAACCTTTTTATTTAAATTCTTTCAGAACACACATTTTACTGGGCCATTACAAGGAAGACATACCTAGGTCAGTACACATGCACAAACCACTGTACTTTATATAGTAATGACTGTCAGACATACCCAGCAATCCCAAGCATTCCTGCCTATGCTGTTCATTCCAGGATTTGCTTCTGCAAGTCTCACTGCAAGTGAAGACTTCATGGCAACGCATACAAGGTGACAGCTGAATACCAACTGAACGTCCACACTGATAGCAGTATTTAAAGAATGGTAGTCTAGAACAGAAGTAGATGTAAAATGAAAGCACATTATTGTTTATTTAGGATTTTCCTCAAGCTGACAGCATGCTTGCAGATCACCATAAAACTAAATTAAAATGGCTATAATATAGAAATATGTTCAACAATAAAGAAACAGGAGACTCTCTAGCTTCTCACAGGAGTCAGTGTGGAATAGACTTCATACCAGCTGCAGAGCCAGTCCCCAGAAAAGCCAAGTGTCCTAGTGAGAAACATGCCCAAGCCTTTACCAAACGGATATCCACATCCTGCTATATGCTGTCACACTGCGTGCTTCAGTGTACTCATGACACTGGGTCTGGAGATGTCCATTTTCAAACTGGCAGGCAGACCTGATTACGTATGGCCAGAGATAACAAAGTCAAGATGTCAGTCTTTAAAAAACCCACACAGAACCCACTGGGATACTGCAGAAACAATCAGGGACACTCATAGGCCACGGAACCACAACAGTTATTCCAAAATTGGAGCATAAAGTGAAGAGTGCTTGGACTAAGGCTTTCAGCGGGACTGGGAAGTAGAACGTTTGATCTAAGTGCAAGCTGGGCTATGTGTTTACATCTTTTAAAACCATTTAAGAAACATTTCCCAAGAGCTACCAAGTTTCACTGAGGTTTCATCCATCTCTGCAAGTCATAGCTGAGATCTGTTTGTAAAATCTTTTTGTGCTACTTCAACCTTCTGGATTTTATTTTTATTTCACTTTACATTCTTCTGGCTATTTCTGCATCTTATGCTATTATTGATCCATCTCAGTTCAACAAAAATGCTACCTCAAAATTTCTGTCTTCAAAAGTGCCCCAGTTCCTGACACCTATGTTAGTTCCCCTTGATTCAAATACTGAGACAAAGTTCAGGAGCCTGTGAATTCCCTGCAGTCGGGAAAACTGATGACAGAATTCAGTATCCTTGAGGTAAGTATTATTTCCATTATTACTCAAACTTTTGTTAATATACAATTCCAAAAATAACATTCAAATTGCACAGGTCTTTCCTTCAATTTCTGAAGAAATGTAAGCTACAAAGTTTGTATGGGCCTATTTCTTAGCATTTGCACAGTACTCGTGTCGTAATTGGTTTAAAACACAAAGACACACTGCTTCGGACAAGATGACTGAATATATGGCAAAGTCTGAAGCTGAAAAGGAGTGATGTGATCAAAGCAGAGAAAAAAGCTAACTGCAGCTGATAAGTCTGGGTAGACTAGAGAGGAAAATTAGAAAGGAGAAAAATGGCAGGGTGACAATAATTATGGTGACAGAAAAAAACAGGGCATAGCATTTTTGATTAAGAACAGTCAATACTTGAATGCAGTAGCTCTGCCCTACCTCACTTCTTCCACACGATGGCTCCCTCCTTTCTTCTTTGAATCACGCCTATGAACGGCTGAATCCACTACATCGACAAAAGGAGGCACGGGGGAAAACAAAAATCAGTATTCTGACTTGAATTAGAACACTAGTCTCAAGATCCACCTTCGTTAAAAGTCTGCTTGGCTCTGTATACTGTATAAAATTTGAAGATACATAATAAAATGCAATTTCCATCAATAAGCTTCAGAAGCCAAGAAAAAAGGTGCCAAGTTGCTATGTCACAGCCAAGAGAAAGAAATCATACAGATAATTTACTCTTAATTCCTGCTTCTGAAAAGCCACAGAATCACAGGTTATGCTGAACTGCAAAGGTAACAATTTTATGTTCAGAGTTCACTTCCCAAGCATGATACATCTTCTGCCCCGAAGACTGGTATTCAGAGACCTAGATTCTAAGCCTGATTTCACCACACACTTGAGCACTACTGAGGATATAACTCAAATCATCTTAATTTGTATATTCATTGTTGCTACTCTAATAGCAGACGAGCACTGATACAATGGGAGTCTTAGGAAAGGACCTGAGAATAAGTTGCTATAAGGAATAAAAATAGGCTGGATGTGCACAGCCACCATTGCATGCATTCCATTCCCTGCACTAAATGCAAAACAATGTCAAGGTTCTCCTCAATCACTGCTTAACACGTGGTAACAGATCTTGTACAGGGATTTACCAGGAAGCAGCTGATAGGCACTAAACTCGTATTTAGATTTTCTCTTTCAGATTTTTTTGTTCATTCTCTTTATTGTTTGTAGAACCCCTGTATCTCCTTACCAAATATGTAGGAGCAGTTTTTATTAGGAGTTACCTTTCCAGACAGCACCACTGGAATTACAACAGTTAATTCCCCTTCACACCAGGTGATGCTACCCTTAATCTCAAACTACTCTTAGGCTTAAACTAACATTTTTTGGATCTTCTCAGCTCTTCTCGATCCCACTCCTTCTCTTTCAGGATGACACGCTCACGGAGCTTTGCTGTAATGTGTTCCAGCAGCGATCGGCGTGTTTGAAAAACTTCCTGCTCAGATGCTGACAGTACGTGGTATGGTGTGTGAGCAATTCTTCTGTCCTGCAACATACCATGAGTTAATGTATGAGAACACTAACACACAAGTGTTTCAGATTTAAAGCCAACCCATTCCAAATGCACAGCATCACCCCTGCTGGATCCTGGCTTGGAGCTCAGTCTGTGATACAAGGCACAGGACATGTCCAGGTTAGATGTTCCAGTTGTTCCAATTATCAATCTGGTGAGTATTCAACAAGTTAACAAAACCAATTTTCAAATGTTTCTTCAGGGGGGAATTGTAGAATAGTTTGGGTTGGGAGGGACCTGGAAAGGTCATCTAGTCCAACCCTCCTGCAATGAGCAGGGACACCTTCAACTAGACCAGGTTGCTCAGAGCCCTGCCCAGTCTGACCTTGAATGTTTCCAGGGAGGGGACATCTACCACCTCTCTGGGCAACCCGTGCCAGCCTTTCACCGCCCTCATTGTAAAAAATACCTTCTTTATATCTAGTCTGAATCTACCCCCTTTTAGTTTAAAACCATCACCCCCTGTCTTATGGCAACAGGCCCTACTAAAACGTCTGTCCTCAGCTTTCCTGTAGCCCCTCTGAGTACTGGAAGGCTGCTCTAAGGTCTCCCCGGAGCTTCCTCTGTTCAGGCTGAACACCCCCAGCTCCCCCAGCCTGTCCTCACAGAGAGCTGTTCCACCCCTCTGACCATGTTTGTGGCCTCCTCTGGACCCGCTCGAGCAGGTCCTTGTCTTTCCTGTGCTGGGGGCCCCAGAGCTGGCCACAGCACTGCAGGGGGGTCTCATGAGGCAGAGGAGAGGGCAGAATCCCCTCCCTGGACCTGCTGGCCACACAGCTCTTGATGCAGCCCAGGGTACAGCTGGTTTTCTGGGCTGCGAGCACACATTGCCAGGTCATGTCCAGCTTTTCATCCACCAAGTCCTTCTCCACAGGGCTGCTCTCAATCCCTTTACTCTCAGCCTGCATTAGTACTGGGGGCTTGTTTTGCCAGTTATTAGGCCTAGCATAAAGGACACAGCCAGCATAAAGACGAACCAATAACCAAATGGTATTTGATACAAAAGGGTCAGTACATGGGTAAGCTCTGGGGGTACAAACAAGTCAGATTATACATAATTGACATCAATCCCACTGACCCCAACAACAACACTGCACGACCAACAATAGGTGGAATAAATGGTGAAATGCAGTTTCCCATAGAAGGGACAGGAGACAACCAAGTCAACAAACCAAACACATAAGACCAAGGAAGCCACATCCTGAATCTCTACACAGCCCGCGTTTAGAAAGGCCAGACCTGACTGGAGCCCAGTCCCAGGGAGGCGGGAGGTCCTTCCCCAACAGGGAACTCTGCACAGGGCATCCCCCTCACACACAGACACTGCCCCTCCTGCAAGGGGTCCCAGCTGTTATCCCCCAGTGGGACCCCTGACCTTGGGTTACTCAATGCAGACCCCTGGGGCTCCTTTACCCAACGGCTCTGTCTGCCAGGCCAGAGCACCCTGGAGGGAAGCCTAAAGGCAAACTCACCCCCCTTGGGGAAGGGCTGTGGGAATCACCCATATGTCAACCTTCATTTGGGGCTTGGGGTTGAAACCCCAGCATTTCAGGGCTGTCCTGATACTGGTGCAGGACCTTGTGCTTGGAAGCTGTCCTCATCTTGCAGACTCTCTCCCAGCACTTCTGGAAGCACCAAGAAGTTTCTTGGAAATGAAAAAAACAGCTAGAGGGCACTGCTTGTCCACTATCATGTTCCTCAGTTCCCCATACTGCTTCCCTGTAGGGAGTGCCAGCAAGGAGAGTACAGAGAAAAGTCCAGAGTAAGGCAGGAAAGTAAGTAAGGTACCTGGAGTATAGTAATCAAGTTTGACCTGTGATTACAGCTATAAACTGCTTAATTTGTTTTTCTGTTTGAGGATCAGCTGCAATTGCAAGCAAATAAATCACAACTTAATGTCTACATAGAATATTAGTGTGGGATGCAATAACCCTCATCAGCTCTAAGCAGGCTGCTCCATGAACAAGGTGCACCACTACTTCTGTTCTTTTCAGAAGAACTATTGTTTATATTCCAGAGATACACAATCTGCTTATCATGTAAGTTTTCTTGTTAATAAGGCTATATAAAAAAAAAATCTTACATTACTTCTAATTAGAACTGTCACAAAATCCCAGGCCTTTTAGAAGTTTTTCTAAACAAATATATGCAGAAAAAAAAAAAAATCAGGCAGAAATTTGTTATATTTCACAGTAAGATTCTTTTTATAAGGGATTAATAAATGATTAAAGACTACTTTAGTAAATCCATGTATTTGTTTAGTAAATACATATTTTAGTTGGTTTATATACAATACATAATATACATTATAAATATATTAATGTATGTTTTATTTAAATTTATATTGTATTTAGGAAATCCATTGTTTTAAAGGTTGATCAATAATGTCCAATCATAGCTTACAACACATCTAAAATTACCATAATATATAACCTGTAATAATTTCTCCTGATTTGACTGAAGCCTTATGGAAACACATATTAATTTTGGTTTGAATGCCTTGGTTTAAGATGAACTCTTTACAATCCGGCTATGATTGGAACCTTACTATAATATGTGACAGCAAAGATTGCCTTCACAGGCAAAACTATTAGAGGTGTTCAGACTTTAAGTGATTAATGTTTCATTTAGTGCTGAACTGAGTCTCACAACAAATGGAGGGAAAACGCAGATTTCCATGAAAGTTTCTGAAGAAGGCCCTAGAAAATTCATAAGAACACAACAGGCCATGTATTTGAATGGATGCAGATACACAGATATGGGAAGTGAAGTCATACCTGATAATATTTATAATAGGCATAGTCAACAGCTGTTCCCACAGCTTTTCTCTGTCCTTCCCTAAGAGTGACTGGTGCAAGGATATCTGCGCCACATTCAAGCAGCTTATCAACCTGAAGAAATCAAATCATTACACATACAAGCAAAAAGAAAACCTTCCCAGAAAATTGCATTCACACCACAGCTAGAGAGACAGGACTGAGCATCAGAGCTTAACCTCTATTTGTGAGACTGTCTTGTCCACCAAACCATACATTTCTTCTGCCCCTTTAGAGGTGATGATGAATTGTCAAATCCAAATGCACTGCATAAGTAAAGCCTTCTTGCAGCCAACTGCTATTTGTTTCTGGATATTTCAATATTGCAGTAACAAATGAAGCAGGGACAACTAGTGAGGGTGGGGGCAGAACAGAACCCAGCTCGGGAAATTGCTCCCAGAGCCCTCAGCTACAGCCTTCTTCACCTCCACTCTGAATGAGATCAGCCCTGTGCTCCCTGGCTTGAGGAGAAAAACTCCAGTTTTCACATTTCACAAAAATTCTGCCATTGACCTCATCACAGATGAGAAAGTGCGCTTGTCACAAGTGGTACTGACCACTTTACAATAACAACCAAACACAACGCATCTCCCTTCCCTGCTTGTGTTTATAAACATAACAGATTTGACAGGGCTGTGGCCACTACAACCATCCCATTTGACTTCAATGTAATTTTTCCTCTTCTACACAAAGAGATTATCATCCTCTTTACTCAAACATGAAAATTAATTTCCCTACAAAACCCCTGTTTCTCAGGACAGAAACAAACAGCTTTTAGAATAGACATGAATTAACTGTTCTGGAAAAAAAAAAATCAGCTTACCCATTAAACAGAAAGGGGACTCAATGCACCTGACAAAACCCACTGTTTTTCTTAAATTAAAAAAACAACAGACAGCCAGATGTTATCTCACCAAAGCAATCCTTTGTGCTGTTGTTCTCTGCTGTTCATACACTGTACTGACAGCTGCACAGAGGGCGCTTCTTACTGCTCCACTTAACGGCAGATTTGGGTCAGCCCCATGTTTGAGGAGTTCAACCACTGCCTGCAAATGTGCGTACACAAATGTGATAAATTAGTGACTGGAGAAGCCATTATTGACTGTTCTACAGCAGGAAAGTGGGAGCCTAGCCAGATCAGTCAAGACCCTAAAGCTTTACAGTATTTACCACAGCACACTTGGAGTATCTGCTAGTATTTGTCACAGTTTCAGCTGCACACAAAAATTTAGTCCATTGGACAGTAGTTTTCACTTTGTTTAGCATGAATCATAATGTCACCATGGAATACTCGACCAAACAACAGTATCAAAGACATGAGAGGGTAGCTTTAAAAATCACCTGGTCTGATTCATAAGGTGTATTTTTAAAAAAAATGTTTTACCACAAAGATAAGGATTGGTTGTTGATCAGTTACAGCCTGTTAGATCATGACTTCAACAGACATTAGCCTCTGAGAAGGTGGGAGAAGCAGTAGAAGATGCTGGATATAGGATTTTCCATATCATTCAACATCATAAAATTTAAATTTTTTTGTGTTGCAAAACCCCGCTTTTGCCCAGTAAAATACCAAAACTGTCTTTAAAATTATGAAGACAGTGTAAGGATAAAGGTTCAGGTTTGAACACTTGATACTGAATCTGTTTAATTTTGTATACAGTTGTAGGCACTTCTATTATAATCCCTTCCATAGTGCACACTCTAGCTCCATATTATACTGCATCCAGGGTTTTTTTATAATTCTTACCATCAATGGCTACACTTTTGTCTTACAGCCAGAAGCAAGTCTTTTGGTGTTTGGTTGGCTTGCTCCAGGTAGGGAGGCAGCCTGTAAGAGAACTGAATGTTCTTGTGATTCATAAAATGAACACAGTTCTCCAAATGTTAGTCCTTTCTGAGTCCCACACAAACATTTCCGGCAACCTCATACTATTGTCCTTTAGTACTCCTCTAGTTCAGGTCATGAAACATTCATAGGTTTGAAATAAAAGTAACAACATTATTATTTTCACTAGTGTAAGGAGAGGCGCTCAGAAGACCTCGCGATGTACAGGAAGAATAGGGAACCAATCAAACACGCCACAGAAGAATGTTACCAAGACACAGCCACGCTTAAGGTGGATCCCTTTAAGGAGCATATATAAAGCAATTGCACAGCTAGTAAGTTGAACAAGTAGCAACCATCATATTGGTGTCTGTGCTTTTGTTCCCACAAAGGTTTTAACCTCCTGCAAGGGTTAGCTGTGATCTGAGAGCCACATTTCTGTGGATTGGCAGGTAGGAAAAGACAGCTAATGCCTTACCACAACAAATGGTGACCCTGACGTGAGGGCAGTGGTGATTTCGGTGTGCGGACCGGTGGCGGTCGGCGGCACACGGCAGGAGGTGACGGAGCTCCACGCAGGACGGGAGACTCCACGGCACGCCATGGAGGCCAAATCAAGGTACTTAAAACATGGGGAATGCAAAGTAAGACTTCCATGAAGTCGAGCGCTTTAAGAGCTATGCTACAAAGATTATTAAAGCTTGGCGATGGATTGCATGAAGTCAGAGCTCTGGCCTCTAATAAAAGCTGATTTAACAGAGCAGGCAAAATTGGGAAAACCAGAGCACTTGATGACTTGGGATAGGGCAAATGCATTGATGAAAGCCACCCAAGCCGAACAATATCCATCTAAGGATGCACATCAGGGACTGCAACGTTTCTCAGAGGAGACTACTGAGACGGAGGAGTCCGCGGGGTCCAGCAGCGGTCGGGGCGCGCAGTATGGAGATGGCAACGGCGGCCCGGGGCCTCCCCGAGCCCCCCGCGCCGCGGAGCAGCCGCCTGCGGATGAGCCCGGCATCGCGCGCTCATGTGTTCTTAATGGAGTCCTCGTATTTGTAATATTTGTCACTTTATGTTGTCTCAGTAATGAGTGTCAGGAGCTCCTCTGTGTGCCCGTGTGAGTGTGTGTGTGCCAGACGCGGCCGCTGCAGCCGCGGAGTTCTCCGGCCAGGGAAGCGGCCGGCCAGGAACTGCAGGGTCCTAGTGCCCGCCCGCTGGCGCATCGGTGCGGCGGTTGGTTTGGGCTCCGTGTTCTCAGTGTTACAGGTGAAATACCTCCTCTAGCAGGGGGCAGTCATTCTCTGTTGATTGTTGTCTTGAATTTAGGTGCATACTCTGCGGAGAGAGTGCACCTCTGAACCATCTGCCTGATGAAAATATTGTCAAAAGGTCATCTGCAACCTTACAGGGGCTGTTTGTTTTACCAGGGGTCGTAGAAGCTGGCTATGAAGAGAAAAAATCGAAATTATGGTCTGTACCCCTGTGTTCAGTAACAAAAGGGTCAAAAATTGTTCAGCTTGTTAATTTTACTGCAGCTCCCCCTAATACTATGCCGAGAAGCCGCAATGACTCAGGATTTGGATCAGCAGGTACCCCTTAAATATTTTTGGACTCAGACAGTGACACAAGGTTAACTTCTGGTAAAATGTACTCTCACTAAAGCTAAAAAATCTGTTGAGCTGACAAGCATTTTAGATACTGGTGCAGATGTGACCATAATATCTGTGAGCAGATTGGCTGTTGGCTCCGGTAACTCAAATGCTTTTCAGGGGTTGGTGTCACGCTGTAGCAATTTAAAGCAAGGATCTCATTCATGTAAGGGGCCCAGAAAACTGAGTAGCAAATATTCACCCATTTATATTGGAAAACCCCTATTACATTTGGGGTCATGACTGTATGGCTCAATGGGGAACTCAAATTGGATCAAATTTGTCTTAATCACCACTGTAGCACAAATCACCCTGAAACCCACCCTGACACTCACCTTGTAAACCGAATCACCTGTGTGACTCGGGCAGTAGCCCTTGCCAAGAAAAAAGTCATCCCAACTTAATGATTTCATTAAGGGACAATAAGTTTCTTATTGTAAATTAAAGTGGTAAATAGTGACTTTTACATGATGTCCAACATATTAACGATACCATGGAGGATAAAAGTACTTTACAACCATGAATGCCCTCCCCAACAATGATTATCCGAAACTGGCATCTTGTAGTAATTGATCTAAAGGATTGATTTCTTTTAGCATTCCCTTGCATCCAAATGATGCACCTAAAATTACTTTTTCTATTCCCACTATTAATATTAGTAAACCTGCAAAACAATACCACTGCGTTATTTTACCATAAGACATAAAAATCCCACTAGGTCCCCCAAGCTGTTATATATCATTATATGGACGACATCCTTATAGCAGCAGAAACACAGGAGATCATGGAAAAGGCTCTTGCTTTAACCAAACACTCACTATCTCAAATGGTGTTGCAAATAGCACTTGAAAAGGTACAGATATCATCACCAGGCAGTACCTGGGCTGAAGAATCTGTGAACAGACTATTGTCCTGCAACAACTTAAAACTGCTATTAAAAGATTTACAGAAACTGTTAGGAACCATAAATTGGATACAGCCGTTGTGGGCCTAACTGATGATGATCTGCATAGCTTGTTTGATATTTTATGAAAAGATCCTTCACTGACATCACCCAGAGTACTTACAGAGAAAGCAAAACAAGATCTTCACCGCATAGCTAACGCCATCGCAAACAGACAAGCATCGCAAGTACACTGCATTCCCCCACGGGACAAGCCATCGTAGAAAGAGCACGCCAAACCTTGAAAGCGCTTTTGCAAAAACAAAAAGGGGGAGAAGTCTTGGCTTCAGGTCAACCATATGCTCTGCTGTTTCAGTGAGATGAAAAACACATGCATTTTTTCCACCAGAATGCCAGGGCAATACAAAAACAATTTTCTCTATCCACTTGCCCTGAATACCAGACAGACTCCATCTCTTCAACAGGGAAGTGGTGTCGGCCCCTGGGGACTCACCTCCTCAGAATTACAGCAATCTGTTGTCACTCACTTAGCTGCATTTCAAATGTTAAAATATGTACATGTGTCTATAAATACCTTTTCGGGAGCACTGTTTGCATCCTACCATACAGCAGGGAGTCAAGCACCTGACCTGCATTCCCCATTCACCAGCTAGTCAGGCCACTGTGAAGCATACATCTAGCAAACTAAAGTGTCTGTTACAACAACAACAACAACAACAAAGGGGCAAGATGCAAGATATCAATCTACACCTCACAAAAGGCTAAATAAGGCATTATATGTCATGAAATTTTAAACATTCCCCTGTGTTACAGGTGTCACCAATATTGTGTCATTCCTCATCACAGATACCAGATCAACAAGAAGTCCAGAGCAAGGCTCAAGTGTTAACAAAAACCTAGAAAGGGGTAACTGGGAAGGACCATTTCCTTTAATAACCTGGGGAAGAGGTTATGCTTGTGTCTCCACAGGTCTCAGTCTCCAGTGGTCACCGGCAAGGTGTGTGCAACCACACGTGAGGGTGAGAGGCAGCCAGCACTCAGGATCCAGCTGTGGGTGCTGTGGGTGCCCCTGTGCTGACAGTTTGCGATCTCTTCGACTGATCATTTAAGCAGAATGTCTGGGTAATGTTTGCTACTGCAGCAGGACAAACTACACTACAGTCGCCAATTCTTTTAAGAGAAAATGTTAACATTAATGGCAACTCCTTAATGAGATATATAGGCTTACTAGTCACTAGTGAAAGATGTAGTTTAGATGGAATGTAGTTATTAATAAGGATGAACTGCTATAAGAATGCATGTATTCAACTTTCTTTGCTTAGGAATATTAAGACTTAAGAGCTTAAGTGTTTAATCTTATTTAGAAACTCCCTTGGTTTTCCCCCTGGAGTACTGGCCAGGCTCTGGGTGGAACCCAACAGGAGGATGAAATCAGATGTTTCCACTCAAAGAAAAGTGCCAGTTATTTTGGCCTGTTGATTTAGAGGCTGGACCTGCTTGCAGCAATGTTGGATGCCTCTACCTACGGATGGACGCATCTTCCAGTTTGTGAGGAAGGGCACTCTGAATTCTCGCTGCATCCAGGGCTCCCTAGCAATTGTGCATCTGAATGTTAGTACTTCTATTAATTAAATATGCTATTCCGTACTTTCCTTACTGTTTATTTTGTAGTATTTAGTCATATCCTTTATTTATAGGTAGTGAAATTAGCCTACTCTTTTTAATTAGTAATTGTAACTGCTATATTGTTTTAGCCTTCCGTTGAACTATTCTAAGTATGCTGTGTTTTGAAGTTTATCTAACCCTTAATTGATAACAGCTCCCAAACAAGTCTTGCAGGTGCCACTGCAAAACAGAAAGGGGAGATCTGGGAGGCATCGGCCTTACACAGCCTCTGACAAACAGCTAAGCTTTGATGAAGAACAGGCCTCGTAAGATAGATAAGAAACTGCTGAGCTGTGCCAAGGTGGCAGGGAAAAATCAGTCAAGACAGCAGACATTTTGCCTGGGCTTAGCAACTGCTGCCGACCCATCCCAGACCTGTTTGGTTGGAGTTAGAGCTGAGAGGCTCTCTTCCCCAGCAGCTGGGAACAGCATGTTAGATTAGGCCTGGGGATGTATATAGGCTAGGATGGCAAAACATGACTCCTTCAGCAGTACCAGTAAATGACACTTGGTTTTGTAGTGATGCTTACACGATGGGTTTACATCTCGAAGAAGAAAGAATATTTAATAATGATTCAGCTAAAAGGTTACCAATTACTAGATGGTTAAAGGATATGATTTTATATTGAGTAACAGTTTTGATTGTCATTGTAATCTTTTCACGATATTAAGCTGTGTGTGGAAGTGTTTTATGAAAATGATGGACTGAACAATAAAAGGGGTCTAGATTGCTCAAAAACAAAAAGAGGGACTCGTGGACTGGTTAAAAAACAACAGACATATTATGAGCGATCCAGACCGAATGGCCTCACTGTAATGACAGGCTGTAGCTATTGTGAAGAACACCTGCAAAGCCAAGGGGCTGACAAACAGTGTGCGTAGAAAAAGGTAAGAAAGCTGTACTGTTGAAAGCAAGATGTTTGCCCAGCAGGAGAACAGCGCATGGACACCACGCCGGGACCAATCATAGAGGGCAAAAGGGCAAGCAATAGTGGAACATGCGCATTGCACCCTAAAAGCAAAACTACAACAGCTTGGGCAGGGGGAAGGTCATAAGGGGACAATACCCACAGACCGACAGCAGACTCTTTTGTCTCGCGCCCTGTATGCTTTAAATCATTTTGTTAGAGGGGACGAGTCCGCACCTCCCCTGTGGAAACACATTATGCCAACCCAGGCGACAAAAAACTATCCTTTGTTTCAGGTCAAGGAACCGGGAGCGATAGCGGCAATCAGGCTTGTCACTGCGAGTGTTTGGGCGTGGGTACACAGCAGTGGAAAAGGATGGTTTAATTAAATGGATACCTGCATGATGTATAAAACCTGAAATAACCATTTCTTCTTAAAAGTTTTTGCAGATATTTCTGTGGCCTTTGGCTACTTGGATCTTTCGCTAGACGAACCATCTTGCCCAGACCCAACGTATGGGCAAGCACTACAGAGAAGCATGCAGCAGCGGTGGTGAATACAGGAAAAGAACGAAGAGAAAGCAAAGGAAAAAGGGAACGGATATAAAAAACCTACATATGAAGAAATAGAACAACAAGCACTTCAATTATGACAAATATAGCTATATAGCATGGGGACGGGGAAGAGTAGGGAGAGGCACTCGGAAGACCTCACGATGTCTGGGAAGAATAGGGAACCAATCAAACATGCCAAAGAAGAATGTTACCAAAACACAGCCATGCCTAAGGTGGATCCCTTTAAGGAGCATATATAAGGCAATTGCACAGCTAGTAAGCTGAACAAGTAGCAACCATCATATTGGTGTCTGTGCTTTTGTTCCCGCTAAAGTTTTAACCTCCTGCAAGGGTTAGCTGTGATCTGAGAGCCACATTTCTGTGGATTGGCAGGTAGAAAAAGACAGCTAATGCCTTACCACAACACTCCTCCAACCCATGTACAGTGTGCTGGGCAGACACCATCTGTAGAAGAGATTCTCCCTTTTGGTCATTCAAGCTATTAAAGGATTTTCTAGGAAAACAAGGAAACAGCTCTTTATCGTTTCTACAGTCAAAAAGGAACAATGTTCTCAGAAGACCTTGCTGCACTTCCAGGTAAACGGAAGGTCTTGCAAGTGGCGTAGTTGGTGGTGTGGAGGTGGAGCTGCCTACACGCTCCTCTCTTACAGCCCGTTGGTTGCTTTTGCCCTGTGGCCAAAGGAGTTGTGCAGCACAACCCAGGTCTGAAGGCCATGCTGGGCTTCCAGCACAGCCCCAGCCTGGGCCTGTGCAGGTGAACTGTTGTGTGGATCATGAACTAACTCCACAGGGTGCCATGGTCTGCAGTCAGGATCCATACAGATGTAAAACTCAAATGAAGCACAGTAAATGAGATGGCTTTTAACTACTACTCAACTCAATGAAAATTAGTGTTTCGTTTTCAAAGTAATTTTACATAATCCGTATCTACATCACGACAGCATTATGCTAGATATGAATGACTTAAAAATAAAGTAGGTATTAAAATATTAATTATTCCCAGCTCCTGGAAGCTGAAAGCTTATTAATGTAACACAAACTGATTGCATACACACCTTACCAATATGATTTTAGCAAATACCAAACAGTGAGGGAATTTAACAGCTAGTATATAGTTCTGGGTTCATTCTGTAAACATTTTCTCTTTTCTTCCAAGTTTAATATGCTTAGGGCCAGGTTTTCCTTGCTTACTTCAAATTGATAACACAGCAGTAGAAAATAAATAATTAGTTCCAGCAGGCAATCTCTGTCACTTCGATGTTTAGGATTTATATATCACGTGTAATTGTGGCCAATGTGATCCAGTGAATATACTATGAGATCTGGTACTGGAAGATCTAGACTGTTGGGATTCTAGAGGACTTTCTGCGAGAATGGACATGTGAGCAATCCTGCGTGAGAACAGGACTGATAAGAGCCTCAGCTGAGCAAGAATGCGATAAGGACGTAACCCTGAATGAGGGGGGAGAAACTCGACGAGACAACCCCCGGAAGGGGTTGGGACGGAAGAGGAAGTTCCACAGGGCAGGAAGCCTGGCAAGGCTGATGTGGCACCTTTTATCCAATCATAAGAAGGTTTAAAGCGCGGGCTAAGTTAACTGTCCAGTCTTGAGGACTTGTACTGCATGTTACTCACGTGTGCGGGAGAACATTATAAAAGGGCTTTCTTAGTTGTAATAAACGGGCATTGCTTGATCCCATTGGTCGTGTGTGTGCTCAGCTCTCCCGCAAGTGGTGCCCAATGTGGGGTACGAACCCACGACCCTGGGGTTAAGAGTTGCGTGCTCTACCAACTGAGCTAGCCGGGCATTTCAAATGCAGAAATCTTACTCCAGCAGCTTGTAGACAAGCTTGAAAAATTGACTGTAACACAGGAAGAGAAGATGGGCCACAAATCATATACCCTTTCATTGGGTGCACAACAGCAACCATCTGCTCCTGACCCCCCCTTTGAGTATTCAGTTCCAGTACCTGCTACCAATCCGTTCCTGTCATTGTCACAGGCAGTGGCTGTGCCTTCACCATCTCACCCTGCAACTTCACACCTTTTCTCCTCACAGATGTGGAGTGCCTCTGTGGCCGCACACCGATGGAAGGGGGTTATCAGAGTTGCTATTATGGAAGGGTCTTTTATTCCTGAAAGTGTACAAGCATTTCCTGTTTCTATTAACAGTGCTTCTGGTACTAATGAGTGGGATCCTTTAGATTGGAAATTGCTTGAAAAGGCTAGAGCTTTAGTAATGCAAAATGGCCTTCACCATCAATTAACAAAGCAAATAATTTTTTTTTTTCATCAGCACTGTTAATTCCAAAAGATATTGATCAAAAAGCAGCAGTTGTATTAACTCCATCTCAAAAGATGCTGTTTGACAGTGCATGGCTTAAACTGGCTAATAATGAGCAAGTTTGGCCGTGACCACAAGGCGATCCACTTCATCTCATTCAGACACAAATGTTGTTAGGTACAGGACCCTTTGCAGCAGTAGATGTGCAAGTAAATCTTTCTGATGCAGTTTACAACTATCACAGTCACTAGCTTCTCAAGCCCTGCTGTCTGTACCTGATATAGAAGGGAAAAGGCAAGATAAATTTGTAACAGTAAAACAAGGTCTTAATGAGCCTTTTTCCAAATTTGTAGACCGCCTTTATGACTCCCTGAAACAGCAACCTGATTTGACTGTAGAAATGAAAGAGAACATGTTTGAAATAATGGCCTTTGAGAATGCCAACCCAACTACCAAGCGACGGTTAGCTACCCTCCCCCAAGGAGCGCCTGTAGCCGCCATGATTGTATTAACCAACAGAGGAACACAACAGGCTAATGTTGCAGCTTATGCAGCTGCTGTGCGTGAGGTGGTTGCGCCATTTTTCCAGGTTTAAAAAGGCAAAATAAGGGGAAAGAAGTGTTATAACTGTGGCAAGGGAGGTCATCTTCAAGCACAGTGCAAAAGTCTAAAGGTTCAAAGATGGCGTAGTAATTGAACATGATTGCTCACCACACCCATGAGTGCAGAACAGGTTCGGGAAACATGAAAAACAGCACGGATCCATCTCGTGCTCAGACACAAGTAAGGGGTGTATGGCAAGCTCAAAATCAGGGACAGGAGGTGGTTTCCTGTCCACTCACACCTCCACCACAACAGGGAGTGCCAGAGTGGACGTGGAAATGGCAGTAGACGTTACCATACAAGATCAGAAGGTCCACTTATGTCCTGGTTCAACTAGGATAGGGTTAGGTTTCCCCAGCAGAGAAAGAGGGGGAAGGGATCTCCAGCCGGGTTATTCATACCATGCTGACGTCAGGTCCAGGGGCGGGAAACTTTGATTTTATTTTCTCTTTGGCTTTTTGGTGGCGGGACCCACGTGTCGGCTTTGTTCCATGACCGTTTGAGGTATTTCTCTGTATATCGTTTGTCTTGTTCACTGTTATTGCTGTTTATTGTTGTTATCATTGCCACTGTTGTTGTTCAGATTATCACACTGTTGTATTAAATTTCTTCTTGTTTTAACCCGGGTTTGTGCCTAACTTCCAGCCCGACCGGCTGTGAGTGGAGGAGGGGCAACAGCAACGTGCTCTCCGGTCCCGGCAGGGTTTAAACCATCACAGCCTTAATTGGTACACCAACGTGGGGGCTGAAATAAGAATAAAAAGGGACAGACCCTGACCAGAGTGTGATAGAGCAATCTGTTGGGTGTAATTTTTCTGTTTGTATTTGTTTGATAAGAAAATGTTTGCAATGCTGGCCCACTTGCTTGCATAGTGGGGCTGGATTACTCCTTATATCCAGTGTATGATCCCTGTGCTGGCGTTTGTTTTAGGTGGAAAATGTATAAAGGGTCTCATGTTGTTATACGGGCTATTGAATGCTTATGCTGCCTTTGTATCGCTGGGGGGGGGGGGGGGGGGGCCGGTACCTGTTTGCCGTTTGGCCTTTTGTTAGGGGTTTCACCCCCTCTATGGGTGAGCCAGGGGAAGAGGTGCTTTCGGCTTTGGGGAGTTTCAGTTATTCTTGGAGCCTGCAGGCCAGTGTGATTGTGGCACAATGCTTTCTAAATGTCTGTCTGATTTCGGTTTTGGCCATGCGGCACTTCTCTAACAATAGCAGTGCCCGGAAACCTGCCCCGAGGTCAGATAATAGTGAGTGGCAAGGGGTGTGGGAAAAGACGGGCAAAGGCCTGAGTCGGTGGGCACCTCCAATGCTTTGGAATTTCACTCCTGAACAAATGCAGAGCCCTGAGAAGCTGATGGAGTGCTTAGAAAGGGTGTGTTACCAAGCTGGCAAAACTCAGGAGGCACAAATCGCTGCAATGTGTTGGGGACTTGCCCATGCCTACTGTGTCCTCTTTAATACCACCCGCTGCCCTCAAGGGGAAGAAAAGGCCACAGAAGCTAAAACAATATCTGAACTGGGGGCACAAGCAGAGCCAGTCTCAGTTGCCTCCACCAGCACAGCGACTGAGCCAGAGAGCCAGGCAGTGCCAGTGTCAGTCGCCCCGATACAGAAAACAAAATATACCAGAAAGTCAGTTGGCAGAGTGAGGGATGAGGATGAGCCAGGCCCATCAGGGGAACAGGAGGAAGGGCCAGAGGCGATTGTCCGATCTCTATCCCCGACTGAGCTGCAAGATATGCAGAGAGATTTCGGCCGCCTGGGAGGCGAGCAGATTTGCACCTGGCTGCTCCGATGCTGGGACAATGGAGCCAGTGCTTTTGAGATGGAGGGGAGAGAGGCCAGGCACCTGGGATCTTTGGCCAAGGATGCTGGCACTGATAGGGAAATAGGGAAACAGACTCAAACCCTCAGCCTTTGGAAGCATCTCCTGCTCAGTGTAAGGGAGAGGCACCCCTACAAGGATGATCTCCTATGTCAGCTAGGCAAATGGACCAGCATTGAAAAAGGCATCCAGAACCTCAGGGAGCTGGCTGTGTTTGAGATGATCTATGGTGATCTGAATAATGAACAGTCACCCATGGACCCAGATCAGGCCCCTTGCACACACCTGATGTGGCGAAAGTTCCTGAAGAGCACACCAGAAGCACACTTGAAAGCACTGGCAATAGTGTCCTGCTGTACAGACAGACTCTAACAGTGGATGGAGTGGTTGGCAAGCTCCGGCAATATGAGGGAAATCTCCCTTCATCTCAATATTCCTGGGTCTCAGCTGTGGAGGAACTGTCTCAGAGGGTCCAGAAAATGGAAGAGGACATGTCCCACGTTCCACCTGCACGGGCTGATGTCTCAGCCATTAGAAGTAAACGTTTCCCCACCCAAGAGAAAGGAAGCAGAAGGTACACACCACGAGGCACCCTGTGGTTTTTCCTCCGTGACCATGGAGAAAACATGAGGAGGTGGGATGGACAGCCCACTGCCACCCTAGCTGCACGAGTAGAGCAGCTGAAAGGGAAGACCATCACAAAAGGGGAGTCCTCCAAGAAGAGTGCAGCTCCAGTGTCCAGTCAGAAATCCCCCAGGCAGAACAGAATGGTGAACGTTATGTCTGACCCTCTTGAGGGGACCAATAAATCATTCTTGCAAGAAGTGAGTGATGCTGAGCAGGATTAGAGGGGCCCTGCCTCCAGCCAGGTGGAGGAAAGGGATAATGGGATTTACTGGACAGTGTGGATCCGATGGCCTGGCACGTCAGAGCCACAAGAGTATAAGGCTTTGGTGGACACTGGCGCACAGTGCACCCTGATGCCATCGAGCTACAGTGGGATTGAATCCATCTGCATCTCCGGAGTGACAGGGGGATCCCAACAGGTGACCCTACTGGAAGCTGAAGTGAGCCTGACTGGGAAGGACTGGCATAAGCACCCCATTGTGACTGGCCCAGGTGCCCCGTGCATCCTGGGCATAGACTACCTCAGGAGAGGGTACTTCAAGGACCCAAAAGGGTACCGGTGGGCTTTTGGTGTGGCTGCCCTGGAGGAGGTTGAAGAGTTGTCCACCTTACCCGGCCTCTCAGAGGATCCCTCAGTGGTGGGGCAGCTTAAGGTTGAGGAGCAGGAGTGCCGATTGCTACCAGGACGGTGCACCGGCGGCAGTACCGCACCAACCGAGATTCCCTGGTCCCCATCCATCAGCTGATCCGTCAACTAGAAAGCCAGAAGGTGATCAGCAAAACTCACTCACCCTTCAACAGCCCTATATGGCCAGTGAGAAAGCCTAATGGTGAATGGAGGCTGACTGTGGACTACCGTGGCCTGAATGAAGTTACGCCAGCAATGAGTGCTGCAGTGCCGGACATGCTCGAGCTCCAGTATGAACTGGAGTCAAAGGCAGCCAAGTGGTACGCCACGATTGACATTGCTAACGCATTCTTCTCCATTCCGATAGCACCAGAGTGCAGGCCACAGTTCGCATTCACTTGGAGAGGCCTCCAGTACACCTGGAATCGATTGCCCCAGGGGTGGAACCACAGCTCCACCATTTGCCATGGACTGGTCCATACTGCACTGGAGAAAGGTGGAGCTCCAGAACACCTGCAGTATATTGATGACATCATTATATGGGGGGACACAGCAGAGGAAGTCTTTGAGAAAGGGAAGAAGATAATTGAAATCCTCCTGAAGGCCGGCTTTGCCATTAAGCAAAAGAAAGTCAAGGGGCCTGCAAGGGAAACTCAATTCCTAGGAATAAAATGACAAGATGGGCATCACCACATCCCAATGGAGGTGATAAACAAGATAACAGCCATGGCCCCACCAACCTCTAAAAAGGAGACTCAGTCTTTCCTGGGTGCTGTGGGGTTCTGGAGGATGCACATCCCGAACTACAGCCTGATTGTGAGCCCTCTCTACCACGTAACCCGTAAGAGGAACGATTTTGAATGGGGTCCTGAGCAACAACAATCCTTTGAGCAGATTAAACGGGAGATTGCCCAAGCAGTAGCCCTCGGGCCAGTCCGGGAAGGGCAGGAGGTTAAGAACATGCTCTACACTACAGCTGGGGAGAACGGCCCTACCTGGAGCCTCTGGCAGAGAGCACCTGGGGAGACCCGAGGCCGACCTCTAGGCTTTTGGAGCCAGGGATACAAAGGCTCTGAAGCTAATTACACACCAACTGAGAAGGAGATACTGGCAGGGTACGAAGGAGTTTGGGCTGCCTCAGAAGTGGTCGGCACTGAAACACAGCTCCTCCTGGCACCCCGACTGCCGGTGCTGGGGTGGGTGTTCAAAGGAAAGGCCTCCTCCACGCATCATGCAACCGATGCCATGTGGAGTAAATGGGTTGCGTTGATAACACAATGGGCTCAAATAGGGAACCCCAGCCACCCAGGGATACTAGAGGTGATTACGAACTGGCCAGAAAGCAAAGATTCCGGGATGTCACCAGAACAGGAGGTGACACGTGCTAAGGAGGCCCCACCATATAACGAGCTGCCGGATGAGGAGAAGTGATATGCCCTGTTCACTGATGGGTCTTGTCGTATTGTGGGAAAACATCGACGATGGAAGGCTGCTGTGTGGAGTCCCACACGACCGGTCAATGCAGATGCTGAGGGACAGGGTGAATCAAGCCAGTTTGCAGAGGTCAAAGCCGTCCAGCTTGCTTTGGATATTGCTGAGCGGGAGAAGTGGCCAAGGCTCTACCTCTACACCGACTCTTGGGCAGTGGCGAATACCCTGTGGAAATGGCTGCAGCAATGGAAGCAGAACAACTGGCAACGTAAGGGTAAAGCCGTCTGGGCTGCTGAAGTATGGCAGGACATTGCAGCCTGTGTGGAAAACCTCATTGTGAAGGTGCGCCATGTGGATGCCCATGTACCCAAGTGTCAGGCCACTGATGAACATCGACACAACCAGCAGGCAGACCAAGCTGCTAAGATTTAGAGTGGCTCAGGTGGACTTGGACTGGCAGCGCAAAGGTGAACTGTTCATAGCTCAGTGGGCCCACGAGACCTCGGGCCACCAAGGTAGAGACGCAACATACCGGTGGGCTCGAGATCGAGGGGTGGACCTTACTATTGACACCATTGCAGAGATCATCCACGGATGTGAGATGTGTGCTGCAATCAGACATGCCAAGTGGGTGAAGCCCCAGCGGAATGGAGAGCGATGGCTGAAATATAGATATGGAGAGGCCTGGCAGATCGACTACATCACACTGCCACAGACCCGCCAAAGGAAGCGCCACGTGCTCACAATGGTGGAAGTAACCACTGGATGGCTGGAAACTTACCCAGCGCCCAACGCCACGAAACACCATCCTGGGCCTTGAAACCCAAGTCCTGTGGGGACACAGCACCCCAGACAGAATTGAGTCAGACAACGGGACCCACTTCCGAAACAACCTCATGAATGCCTGGGCAGAACACGGCATCGAGTGGGTCTACCATATCCCCTACCACGCACCAGCCTCTGGGAAGATCGAGCGCTACAATGGACTGTTAAAAAACACATTGAAAGCACTGGGAGGTGGGACCTTCAAAGACTGGGACATGCATCTAGCAAAGGCCACCTGGCTAGTCAACACAAGAGGATCTGCCAGTCGAGCTGGCCCGGCTCAGTCAAAACCTCCACATGCTGTAGATGGGGATAAAGTCCCTGTGGTGCGCATGAGGAATATATTGGGAAAAATGGTCTGGTTTAGTCCTGCACCAGGCAAAGGTAAAGGCAAACCCATCCACAGGATTGCTTTTGCCCAGGGACCTGGGTGCACATGGTGGGTGATGCAGGACAATGGAGAGGCCCGATGTGTACCACAGGGGGACTTGATTCTGGGTGAGAACATGCCGTTAACTATGCTGTGCCTTTGTAAATTATTGTTTTGCTATTGTTAACTGCTAAATAGCAGCTGGACATGACGCAGATGGTATAGAATAAAGGGATGGATTATGTCCTGGTTCAACTAGGATAGGGTTAAGTTTCCCCAGCAGAGAGAGAGGGGGAAGGGATCTCCAGCCGGGTTATTCATACAATGCTGACGTCAGGTCCAGGGGCGGGAAACTTTGATTTTACTTTCTCTTTGGCTTTTTGGTGGCGGGACCCACGTGTCGGCTTTGTTCCGTGACCGTTTGAGGTATTTCTCTGTATATCGTTTGTCTTGTTCACTGTTATTGCTGTTTATTGTTGTTATCATTGCCACTGTTGTTGTTCAGATTATCACACTGTTGTATTAAATTTCTTCTTATTTTAACCCGGGTTTGTGCCTAACTTCCAGCCCGACCGGCTGTGGGTGGAGGAGGGGCAACAGCAACGTGCTCTCTGGTCCCGGCAGGGTTTAAACCACCACAACTTAGTAGATAGAAATGTGGAAGGACCGTTAGGATTTGGACTAAGTGCTTTTATAATAGGGAGATCATCGGTGACTCGCCAAGGCATTCAAGTATTGTTGGGTGTAATTGATGCGGATTATATTGGTGTTATAAAAATAATCGTTCAAACCCTAACCCCACCTGTGTTTATTCCCAAAGGCAGCAGAATTGCCAAGCTTGTGCCATTTAAAGTGTGTGTTCCAAATGTAGGGGAGGGTAATCGAGGCACTGGTGGATTTGGATCATCCGGACAACCACAAGTATATCTGTCTCTTGATGTACACCAAGGAAAACCAGAATGTGAAATCGTTATTCAATCTCCTGACAGGGATTGCAAAAAATTTAAAATGTTAGTAGATACAGGGGCTGACATTACCATTCTATCAGCCCAACAATGGCCTGCCTCATGGCCCACCACTGAGGCGGCCACAGGAGTGTTTTGCATTGGGGGATCCCAAGCTACCAGAACTAGCACAGATCCTATTGTAATTAAATTTCCTGATGGGGCTCAAGTTACCATAAAGCCTTATGTGATGCAAGTTCCTATCACATTACTTGGACAAGATGTCCTAAGCCAAGTTTGAACAACATTGGTTACACAGCCTTTTCAGTGATGGCCATTGATGAGCAGCCTATCCTCAAACTTAAATGGAAAACAGAAACACCTGTGTGGATAGATCAGTGGCCATTGAAACAAGAGAGGCTGCAAATCATCCATCAGTTAGTTGAAGAACAGTTGCAAACAGGACATATTATCCCATCACAGAGTGCTTGGAATGCTCCAATTTTTTGTTGTTCCTAAAAAGAACAACAAATGGCGATTGTTACGTGATTTGCATGAGGTCAATGCAGTAATGGAATCAATGGGATCTTTGCAGCCCGGATTACCATCTCCTTCCATGATACCAGAATCTTGGTCGGTGTTAATCATTGATGTAAAAGATTGTTTTTTCACCATTCCACTTCATGAGGATGATGGGGAAAAGTTTGCATTCTCTGTCCCATCTATAAATAAGGCTGAGACAGCAAAACGGTACCATTGTGTAGTGTTACCTCAAGGTATGAAAAATTCTCCTACTATGTGTCAGATCTTTGTTGCCTGGGCACTAGAGCCAGTCAGAAAAAGGTTTCCTCAATTGATTATTTACCACTACATGGATGATATATTAATAGCTGGGGAACATATGCAATCAGAAACTATATTGGGTCATTTGCAAAAGGAACTGTCCAATAGAGGCTTGAAAATAGCTCCCAAAAAGGTACAGTCTATCTCCCCTTGGAAGTATTTAGGGTGGACAATCACCGATGCCACTATTCATCCACAGAAATTAAAAATTAATACAGAGGTCCACACATTCAATGACGTCCAAAAACTAATTGGAGATATCCAGTGGGTTAGAAAGTGATTTGGTATTACCAATGATGATATAAAGCCACTAATGTCACTGTTGAACACTACTATTCAAGCTAATAGCAAAAGAACCCTGACACAGGAACATAAAATTGCCTTGCAAAAAATTACAGACAAAATAGAATCATGTCATGCACAATTAATACAACTGGAACTCCCAGTGCAATTGATGATTATCAATAGTGGAGGAAATAGACAATATCCATTGGCCATCATTATGCAATGGGACTCAGAACAAAAACAACCTCTACAAATTTTAGAGTGGGTTTTTACTGTGCATATGCAAGGAACTTTTTGGACTTTCAGTATGTCTCAACATCTCTGTCTCCACGACGACCACTTCCTGACTCAGCATAAAGGAGCACATCTTGAAGGAGACACATAGTCCCCGACGAAAACCACATCCGCCCTAGACGAGAACAGCAGCAGTCTCAGCAGTCACCCATCGAGCTGCGCCTACGCGTGAGCCGGGTGGAGGGGAAACCACGGCGAGACAGATCGGCCCCTCGCCAGCACGACCACCATGGACACCCGGGCATGCGCGCACGGAGGGCCACGGGGTGGCACCTACAACAACGAGCCCCGTGGAAATGGGCAGACAAACCGTGGGGACGGGGACTATAAAAAAGACAGACAGCGTAGTCCTTTGAAGAGGGGAACCAACTCGGAGCCAGGAACGTGGAGCATCATCGGACCGACAGAACATCGCCGGATCCCTGGTCGTGGTGGTGGTAATTAGTTGCGCCTCTACCGTGTTCTTGCTTAGGGATTCCGACCTTTTCCTTTCTTTTCCTCTCTGTCCTATCGCTCTTATTAGTTGTTATGGAAAATAAAGTTCATAAGGTTATGCAGCATCTGACCTCGTTTGTGTCTTAATCTCACTCTCGGGATTGTTTAAGAACCCTCCCCCGATACTAGATCGGGACATTTTTTAAATTGGCGTCACGGACAGGATCCTTTGAGACAAGAGTGCTGTGTTACCTTGTTGTCTTGGATGCAAACCTCTCAGGGTGAAAAAGTTCTCTGTGTTTTATATTAAGTTGTGATCTCCTGAGAGCGAACAGGGAGAGCATGGACAGTGATGTTGCATTTGTGTTTGGGTTAAGTTGTGATCTCTTGAGAGTGAACGGGTTAAAGTTATTTATCAAGTTGTGGCCCTCTCAGGACGAAAATCCCTTTGCATTGCTTTTGTGTGAGATTCACATTTGGTCTCCTGGGAGAGAATAGGGGAAATGTGACATTAAGGTTTGACCCTCTCAGGACGATGTCCCCTTTGTATCAGGAAAAGGGAAAAGGAATGGGCTGGGATGATGTGCCCTCAGAGGCTGAAGGAATAGATATATGATCTTTTGGAGGCCCACAGATCCCGTCCCTCAATTCAGGGGCGAGACTGGGCGAAAAACCACTGGTTCCAACCACAGAGTGTAGTGGATCGGATAAGGGTATTGCAGAAGGAAGCTAAGGTTAGAAAGGCGAAAGGAAAAGCTATAATTTGTGCAGTGTTAGGAGCAAGTCTGGCAGCTGCGGTGGAAGAGAGAAAGAAGTCTAGTCAATGTTGCTGTAATAGACTCGCTGCAGACAGTCATACAGACCCTGCAGAACCAATTGAGAGATACTAAAGAGTTGTTAGAGGAGGAAAGGGATCAAAATAGAATATTGAAAGACGAATTGAGAGAATACATTTTGGCAGAGACAGATACCCATGCCAAGGCAGAAGTGAAATTTCTGGAGAAAGGGATACGTCAAATCTATCCCCAAGGAGATTTGCAGAAGGCAAAAGAAACTTTAGAAAGTCACCCCCACATGTATCCACTGGTTAAAACAGAGTATCTATATGAGGACGATAGTGATAACCGTCCTCAGGTTATCATCAAAGAAGTCCCATTTACATCAATTGAATTGGCAAAACTGAAAAAAGATTTTTCAAGGACTGCAAAAGAATCAGAGACAGAGTACATGTGGAGAGTGTCTCTGTCAGGGGGGGATGGAATTTTATTGTCTGAGAAAGAAGCAGAAGGATATTGGGGTCCGGGTATGTTTCTAACCACTGGCGACTGCCGAGCCCCATGGTCTTTGACTCAGAGAGTTGCATACTGGGCCAGAGGGCTGAACCCCTTGGAGAGGGGAGATCCCCTTGCCATAACAGGTACAGTGGATCAATTAGTGGAAAGTGTACAGAAGGCAGCCTGTCTGCAGATGATGTATGATTGGGAGCTCAAGCCCAACCAAGGCTCCCCGATGATGATGCCTGTGGACCCAGAGAGGATGACTCCTCTGATATGAGGACTCCCTGACTCCCTGAAACCCATTGCTATTCAATTGCAAGGGAAGATTCAAAACACTCCTAATGGAGAAAGAATAACGGCCGCTCTGGAGGGGATAGTGACTCCTGACCATCAACGGCCAGAAAAGAAAATATGGACATGGGGAGATGTAGCCCAGGAATTGATTAATTTTGGAAGAAAATATGGTCCTGTTGGTGGACCGTCCCAAAGAACTGAAACAAGGGTTGTGTGGGCTGCAGAGCAAATTAGTGGGCGACAATCATCAATGAGGAAGGGACAAGGCTTCGGATCACCCCGATTTCAGAATCCTGGGAGAGAGAGGTCCCTAACTCGATTGGGATTGTGGCAATTAGGGCTTCAGAAAGGCATTCTTTGGAAATTGATGGATGGACTCATGACTCAAAAATTAGAGCAACTTGTGGAGAAATGGCCTGAGCAAAAGGTCACTTCCAAACAAACCCCTAGTGCTCCACCCTTAATAGACCTCGGGGAGGAGCCGACTGGAGAAAAGAAGGTGACGGGAAACTAGACCCTCCGCTCCCCAAAGGTGAGGGGGGATGCGGAGGATGGATGTTTGTAAGACAACTCACCTGCAACACAGAAGGAGACTTACTGATTACTGCTGCTGTAGGACCAAAGAAAAGACTGGTAACATTTTTAATTGATACTGGGGCACAAATTACCGCACTAACGCAGACTGAAGCGGAACGATGTGGAATCGCAATTCCATCCAAAAATTTAATTGTCCTAAATGCCCTGGGAAAAACACAGTCAGTATCTATGACTTCAGTAAAATTATGGTTACCAGGAGAGAAAACCCAGTCAACACTATGGTAGCCATAGGATCTTTCCAAACAAATCTCTTAGGTATAGATGTTTTGAAGGGCAGTCAATGGAGGAACACTCAGGGGAACTCGTGGTCCTTTGGTGTCTCCCAGATCAGGCAATTGACCAAAAAATCAGACACAGAGGTGCGTTTATTGCGAGCAGCACCTGCCCTGCCTCCCTCTAAAGTCAAAGCAGTTTTGTCAGGAACTCCACCCCCTGACGGAGTAGCCCAGAGAGCCTCCGTGCGAAAATGGTATGCACAAATAGAATATTACTGTGAAATCTTTTCTGTAACTGAAGGAGCCACAAAAGTGTTAAATATACAGGGCAAGGTAGACCCGAGTAGGGAAACACCAGAGCTTTTGCCTGTAATACAAGTAGCTCCTCTGTTTTCTGAATAATTGCAAAATGTCTGGTTTACTGATGCCTCATCAAAGCAAGAGGGAAAAATTTGGAAATACCGAGCTGTGGCACTTCGGATAGACACCAAGGAACAGATCATTACCGAAGGAGAAGGTAGTGCACAAGTAGGAGAATTAGTTGCTGTGTGGAGTGTTTTCCAACATGAGGCTCAGTCTGCTTCTTCTGTCTATATCTATACTGACTCTTATGCTGTGTTTAAAGGTTGCACTGAATGGCTTCCATTCTGGGAACAAAATGGATGGGAGGTCAACAGAATACCCGTATGGCAAAAGGAAAAACGGCAGGAAATCCTTACTATTGCCAGACAAGGGAAATTTGCAGTAGCTTGGGTGGCATCTCATCAGCAAGATAATATCCCGGGAGCTCGGCTAGCTCCCCTACAAAGCACTCAGATAGCAGAAAATTGGGAACGCCTGTTAGAATGGTGTGGTGGTGCAATTCCTACCCCTCCCTGCCGTCCTTGTTGGGCTGCTTGGTGCCAGGTGTGATTCCATCCACATTCCCCCGAGCCATACGCCAATCTGTGGAGATAAGGACTGATAACCTTGAGGAGCCTGGCTCCTGCCCCCCTCTGATTGCTCGGAAAAGGTTATAATGGCCCATCATCTCCTGATGGCCTGACACACCTGTGCCTGGGATGTGATCAGATGGAACAATAACAGGGTTGCATATTATTCAAATTCTTGTGCAACTGCCGGAAGGCACCAGATAGCATTTGACAAAAGTCAATCATCTTGGACCCTATAAACTGCGACCACCAGAGAGGCCCTTTGAGCTCTCCTGGATCGCAGCGGCCTGTGACCAGCATCTCCCCTGAGCTGGGACGCCTCTCAGGTATCGTCTGCTCCAGACGGAAGGCCAGGGCGAAGTCCCCCCGCTCGAGTCTCAATTATTGCCCGTTGAGGAATGCCAAGGCACTGGGAGTATTTGCTCTAAACTCGAGAGGGAAATTTTCTTTGAGCTCGCTTCTATTTCACCTGTTTATTGGGGGGTGTGCGTGTGTGTGGGTACGTACCCTTACCCTTGTTCCTGTGTGCTTGTCCATTTTGTGTTCATTTTACCGAATCCAAACCCCTTTGTTTCTGTATGTATATGTCTGGTTTGTGTATGCGCATGTACATATGTGTATAAATTAAGGTACCGTTAAGTAAGTTAGAGTGAATCTTGTCATCTTAGAACCTGAATAAGTCGCTTTTCTTTCTGAGTTATTTTGTATTGACAAATAGTTGTTAGTTATTAATAAATCTAAATTATTTTTTCTAAATCATTACCGTGTCAATACTTTCATCCGCGACAAATGGCTACATGTAAAAAGGAAACATTCAGGAATTAAAGACTTGTCTTGTGAGGCACAAGCCCGAGGGTGGCCAGTTACCAGGGAAGAGTGTAAAACTTGTGTATCTTCTTGTGAACAATGCTGCGTCCGTCTGGATAGACATCCACTGGGGAGTGACCCCCTGCACTTAATAGAGGGAAAAGGCCTATGGGAGGCCTGGCAGATCGATTACATCGGTCCCTTTAGAAAGTCACAAGGCAAATACTATATACTGGTAGGCGTAGAGATAGTGTCTGGGCTAGTGCAAGCTAAAGCATGTTCTAAAGCAACAGGAGAAAACACAGTAAAAGCTCTGAAAGAATGGTTTGGAATCTTCCCCAAACCACAGTCGATCCAATCAGATAATGGCTCACATTTCACAGCCAAAGTGGTCCAAGAGTGGGCAGCTCAGGAAGGAATTTCGTGGGTGTTTCATACTCCGTATTACCCACAAGCGAATGGAATTATGGAAAGAACAAATGGTCTACTAAAACGCTTCCTCAAACCGCATAAGCCAGGATGGGCTGAGCGGGTGTGGGATCCAGTGACCAGCGTCAACAGTCTCTGGGGAATGAATGAATGCCCAAAGATCACAGCATTCTGTCCTAAACCTCCAGCAATCATGCCAGCCCCACACGGTCCCGACCATGCCAGCAATCCATCTCATTTCCCAGGACAACCTGTCTTGGTTGAACTCCCCACAGTGGGCAAAGTGCCACTGGTGTTGGACACACCTCTTAATAAATACACCTGGAAAGCAAAAGATGCCTGTGGGAAAACTCACAAGATTCACACTAGATGGATTGTTCCTTCTTTCTAACCCGAGAAGCGGATTTGTTCTTTTGTTTCACTTTCAGGAGGAAGCAAGCGACACAGACGCACCCACAGAAGAAGTGAAGCAGATGCAGATTTTAGTGTAATTTTGTTAGGATGTATATGCTGTTTTTTATTATAGTATTCTGTGCATTTACCTATGGGAGTGAAGGGAAACCAATTCCCCCATCTCCCCTCAACCCATATGACCCCTTTGAGGACAATGAGTTTGTTTTGTTAGCAAAAACTGTAAGCCAAACCTTTAATCTAAGTCACTGCTGGGTTTGTGGAGGACCTCTAGGATTGTCAAGCTGGCCGTAGGTCTCCACACCCCTTACTCCAGCACAAATTATAAGTAACTATAGTGAAACTAGTAACACCACCTGGGATGACAGTGGAACATGGCCAATTCAATTTCCTAGTATGGGTAAATTTCGTTTAAATCGCACCCAGAAGGGAAGGGTCAACGTGGGAGAAAGTAAGTATCAATGGACACTCACACATAAATTGGTGAACAAAAATAGAGGTGTTTATATATGGATGTGGCTTAATGAAAATGGGCGTAACAAAGGATTTCAGGGGTTTTGGTCAAACAAAAATGAAACTGCATATGCTAAATTACAGAAAGATTATTTTTATCATCAAGCTTGTGAGTGGAAAAATGACACTGGTGCCTGGTATTGTACTGCTTGAACAAATGGTTACCTTAATGAGTTCTTTAGCCCCTTAGGGGACAAAAACACAACTTACTTTCAAATTCCAAAAACTGCAGCTGGACCATTTGCAAACGGTGCTAAAGCCCAAAAAGGCCATTATTGGATTTGTGGACATACTGCCTACAAACAACTACTAGCAAACTGGTCAGGGATTTGTTCTATAGGGATTATTCGCCCTCTGTTTTTCCTTCTTCCAGAGGCGGATGGTCCTCAGTTGGGAATAAGACTACATGACAAATTAGGGGACAAAGGGATTGTCCGCAGCAAGCGATCTGTTGAGTTCAAAATTGGTGGAACTCAAAAGTGGGGAGAAAATGAGTGGCCTCCCAAGAGAATAATTAAGCATTATGGGCCTGCAACCTGGAATCCCAATGAACCAATATCAGGGGCAAGAGAACCGATTTATAACTTGAATCGCATAATTCGACTACAAGCAGTTTTAGAAATTATTATCAATAAAACTGCTAATGCTATAGACATTTTAACCCAACAATCTCAACAGATGAGCACTACAATCCTTCAACATCGCATGGTTTTGGACTATCTACTAGCAGAAGAGGGAGGGGTATGTGGAAAACTAAATGTTTCTAATTGTTGTTTGGAAATAGATGATGTAGGTGAAGTAGTCCTTCAACTAACTACAGACATTAGGAAACTGGCCCATGTCCCTGTTCAAACATGGAATGGCTGGAATGGTGATTTATGGTCTTGGTTACCCGGAGCACCATGGGTAAAACAGCTTTTATTTTATCTGTTATGTGCATTTGCTGCCTTGATGGTTTTGCCCTGTATCATCCCTTGCTTTGTTCAGTTAATCCAACATGTTGTATCCAACATGCAATTTACATCCACAGCCTCACCTGATGGTGTAAAACAGATTCGTGCTGTTCGTCAATCAAAGTCTACCGCTGTATCAATCATTTAAACCTTATATATATCTACACATGTATCCTTGTTTATATTTAGGATAGGTGCTTTGAGGCCTAAATAACACATGCACTTCGGGATGGGGGGGGTGGAAATCCGTTTTCTTGCTGCGTAGACGGACCCCCAACTCAGGCAAACTAGACCACCATTTTGCAGCTCTGCAATTTTTTGCAATCTGTCACAACCATGGATGTGGATTGCATTTCTGCGTTAGCTTTAATCCTTGTTTTATCGGCTATTGCCTTGTTTGTTATTGTAATGTTTCTTTTTTGCCATTGTGAATGTCGAACTACCTTCGTCTTCCTCTGCCGCTTCACCTGAGCAACAACCGCTCCATTCCTCTGCTGATTCCCCTGCGTCTCCTCCTCAATCATTGTCTTCTCCTGCCGTTGTTCCTGAACCCCAACCATCATGTTCTTCTGCCGCTTTACCCGAATCTCAACTGCCCTCGTGTTCTTCTGATGATTTTCCTGAATCTTGAGTTTAGTTTGTAAGATGTCTTTGTTTTATAAAGTTAATTAGTTTTAATATTGTTAGAAATAATAGTATTATTTATTTGTTTTGAATTAAATTTAAAATAGCATTTTCCAGGCTCGAATGACGCATGTGCTTTGGGATAAGGAAAGCCCTTTTTTCCCTCTGTGCATGCTGATCCCGATCCCAGCAGACGGGAGCAGCAGACCACATGCACTTGCAGGGCCCTGACCATTTTGTGGTATTTTTTGCTTGTGATGGATTGTGTTTTAGCATTACTTTTAATTCATGATGCCCTGTCTGTCCTGTTGGCTATTATCTTGCTTATTATTGTCATACTTCTGTTTTGTCCCTGTAAGTGCTTTCCATGGAGACTGTCGCTGCGTCCCTCTGCAGATTCAGAGCCTTAAAATTAGTTTATAAGATGTTCTAGTTTTATAAGGTTAATTAGTTTAAATATATCTGTTAAAATTGTTAGATAAAAATGTTTAAATATTGTTAAAAATATATGTTTGCTAGATAAAAATGTTTATGGTTGTTAAAAATAGTGTTAAAAGATGTTTATCTATTGTTGTTAAGAATAGTGTTTAAAAAAATGTTTATCAAAAAGAAAAAAAATCATTTGTTGTTGTATTGTGCACTTTTCTAGCCTTTCTCTCTCCTCTTTCTGTACTGTTATCTTTCACACCACCATGAAAACAGCCATGTGGAGCCACGGGGTGGTGTAAGGAACTTTTTGGACTTTCAGTATGTCTCAACATCTCTGTCTCCACGACGACCACTTCCTGACTCAGCATAAAGGAGCACATCTTGAAGGAGACACATAGTCCCTGACGAAAACCACATCCGCCCTAGACGAGAACAGCAGCAGTCTCAGCAGTCACCCATCGAGCTGCGCCTACGCGTGAGCCGGGTGGAGGGGAAACCACGGCGAGACAGATCGGCCCCTCGCCAGCACGACCACCATGGACACCCGGGCATGCGCGCACGGAGGGCCACGGGGTGGCACCTACAACAACGAGCCCCGTGGAAATGGGCAGACAAACCGTGGGGACGGGGACTATAAAAAAGACAGACAGCGTAGTCCTTTGAAGAGGGGAACCAACTCGGAGCCAGGAACGTGGAGCATCATCGGACCGACAGAACATCGCCGGATCCCTGGTCGTGGTGGTGGTAATTAGTTGCGCTTCTACCGTGTTCTTGCTTAGGGATTCCGACCTTTTCCTTTCTTTTCCTCTCTGTCCTATCGCTCTTATTAGTTGTTATGGAAAATAAAGTTTATAAGGTTATGAAGCATCTGACCTCGTTTGTGTCTTAATCTCGCTCTCGGGATTTTTTAAGAACCCTCCCCGATATCAGATTGGGACAGCATATGCCTAAGAAAACCATAACTACAAGAGCAGAATTACAATTAATCATGAAAGGCAGACATCAAATTATTGAAATCACAGGTACTGATCCTCAAACTATTATTGTTCCATTAATACAGGATTATCTAGACTGGTTGCTCAGACATTCTGAGGCATTACAAATTGCTCTTGAAGATTATACTGGTCAGCTGTCTAATGTTTACCCAGCACGTCAATTACTACCATTGTTAATGAACCAAGTAATCAAAAATTTTCCAGTGCAATCAGAAGTGCCAGTTCAAGGGTTAACAGTTTTTACAGATACAGGGAAAAAATCAAAGCAAGCTGCGTGCACCTGGTTAGAAGGAAATGAATGGAAATATCACCTCATTCAAGGCCAAAGAGAAGATTCCTTACAGACCTTAAAACTCCAAGCAGTTTTGTGGTCATTTCTGTCCTGGCCACATCTGGGATTAAACGTAGTGTCTGATTCACTCTATGTAGTAGGAGTAGTAAAAAGGATTGAGCGGGGACAAATAAAAGAAGTTAAAAATGAACGCTTAGGAAAACTCTTGCAAAAATTAGTTCATACTCTGGATCAGAGAGGTGCTGTCCACTTTATTACTCACATCAGAAGTCATCAATCCAAGGAGGGATTAGGATATGGAAATGAATTAGCTGATCAATTAGTTGCTCCAGCTTGGTCTGGACCTTTTCCAAATTTGTTTGCGCAAGCTAGAGAATCTCACAATTTTTTGCATCAGTCAGCAAAAATGTTGCATAAGCAATTTAAAATTCCTTTGGCAGATGCAAAGGGCATTGTTGCCTCTTGCCCGTCCTGTCAAAAAATAGGGTTTGGCCTGGGAATAGGAGTCAACCCACGGGGCCTATCTCCTCTACAATTATGGCAAATGGATGTTACTCACATAGCAGAATTTGGTAGGCAACAATATGTATATGTTGTTATTGACACCTTCTCCATGGCCATCTGAGCTACAGCCCAAACTGGAGAGACAGCTAAACATGCTGAAAAACATTTATATAGTTCTTTTGCAGTACTTGGGGTGCCAAAAAAGATCAAAACAGACAATGGTCCAGCATATATTTCTGGGCGCTTCCAATGTTTCTGTATCTTGTGGGGAATCGAACACTCTACAGGAATTCCACACTCTCCCACTGGACAAGCAATCATTGAACAAGCTCATCAAACTCTGAAGCAAATGCTTCAAAAACAAAAAGAGGGAACCACGGGTATGATGCCAGCTGAATGATTAGGCAAGGTTTTATATGTTTTGAATTTCTTGAGGCTTACAGGAGAACGTCAAGAACCACCAATGATGATTCACAGTTTAGCAATAAAAGGTGATGCTGAGCAATCTATGGGTATAGAGCAACCGTTAGTTATGTTCAAAAATTTAAATACGGGACAATGGGAAGGGCCTGTTAAAGTGCAATTAACCGTCAGAGATTATATGTATTTGCTTACAGATCATGGCTTGCAGTGGGTTCCATCTCGCTGGGTGCAGCCCTGGAGAGAAGGTCAAGCTCGCAATCCTAAGCCTTGTGATGGTTCTGACAGTGCTTAATGCTCATCCAGTGGGAGTAGTTTCTCCTCGACCAAATATATGGGTAACGATAGCTAAGGAGACGGGCCAAGAATCCTTTTGCCTTTCGATGGCTACTCCTTCAAACCCATTCCAAACATGTCTATTAGGAATTCCATATTTTAACCCACAAGAGTTTATTGGGCTGGTGTCAAACGATAGTTGGGCTAAGATGACCTGTCGCAGTAGAGACGGTCAAGCGACAATCAATAATCAAGTCAGAGGCAAAAGAAGCACTTTATTGTTCTCTACATACTTTAAATATCTTTTACAGCTACCGCAAGCTCTAACACAATTGGCTAAACCCATAGCAACAGTACATGATTGGATAGCTTGCTTAAAGTTTTACTTCTGAACATAATTCACATAGTTTCTTGTCTGTGGTCAGCAGTTTCATATCTCTTGCAGCAAATGTTCCCTGTCCTAGCTTACTCAGTTCTTTGTTCTTGTGTGGTATGCCTTCCTGCACATAGGCCTCTCTGAGGGTATGGGACAATCTGGCCAAGGTTGAACTCCATCTGTTCTGTCAGGCGTTCAGCAGACCCCCTGCCTACCCCAACAATTCCCCCTTTTTGTGTTTGTGCTACAAATATTTGCATAAGCAGCCTTCTGCAGGGCCCTTTGCAGGAGACTGGTGAGACACGGCAACATTAAAAGCACAGTTATTATGATCAGGAGAACTACCCCTACAGTTTTGACTAGTGATATCAACCATCCAGACAGCCCCCAACCTTTAAAAATCCTTGTGAGCCAATCTAAGCCATCATCTTCTGTTAAACGCTTAACACCATCTTTAAACTGTTGTATGCTCTTATGGATCCATTCAGAATGATCTGCAGTTGCAGTGGAACCCTAGTTGCAGCGAGGATTTAGAGTATCTTTCCTTATAAGTTTGAAAGCCTACGTGATGCATCCATCTGTAGGTGAGGCATCCAACATCGCTGCAAGCAGGTCCAGCCTCTAAATCAACAGGCCAAAATAACTGGCAATTTTCTTTGCGCAGAAACATCTGATTTCATCCTCCTGTTGGGTTCCACCCAGAGCCTGGCCAGTACTCCAGGGGGAAAACAAAAAGAGTTTCTAATAAGGTTAAACACTTGAGTTCTTAATTCTTTATATTGCTAAACAAAGAAAGTTGAAAACACACATTCTTACAGCATTTCAACCCTATTAATAACTACCATTAAGGCGCTGCAATTACTGCTAGCATTTTCTCTTAAAAGAGTTGGCAACCATAGTGTGATTAAGAACAGAGATAGTCTGTTTTGTCATATTGCAGTAGCAAGCGTTACCCATACGTTCTGTTTAAATGATCAGTTAAAAAGACCGCAAACTGTTGGCACAGGGGCATCCACAGCACCCACAGCTGGATCCTGAGTGTCCAACAAAAGCTGCCTCTTATGCCTCAGGTGTGGTCACACACACCTTGCCGGTAACCATCGGGGGCCGTGACCTGTGGAAACACAAACAACCTCTTCCCCAGGTTAATAACTCACGTGGTCCACTCCACTGGCCAGTAACTAAATCTTTGTACTTTCACGCCCTTTTGCAAATTCTGTTTTGAAAAAAGAGAAGAAAAGTGTTGAATAAGAGGTGGCAAAGAAGAATTATCCCCATAATGGGAGAGTTAAGAATATAAACTGCTCTGTCTAAACATGCCTGAGGTGGTTCCCCAACCATTCCCCCTTTTTGTTTTTGAAGCTGCTTCTTCAGCGTGCCGTGTGCATGCTCGACAATTGCTTGTCCTGTCAGGGAATGGGGAATCCCTGTAACATGAGTAACACTTCATAAATTAAAAAATGTTTGAACTTTCTGTGAAACATATGTTGGACCATTATCTGTTTTAATTTGGTGTGGCACCCCAAGCAAAGAAAAAGCTTTCTATAAATGTCGGATTACATCCTTGCTTGTTTCTCCATTATGTGCTGTTGCTACCAAAGCATGCACATACGTATCAACAGAAACATGAACACATTTTTGTCAGCCAAATTCGGTTATATGAGTAACATCAGTTCGCCAAATCTGTAAAGCTTGCATACCTCTGGGATTAGTACTAAAATATACTGGTGTGAGTTCCTTGATAATTAGGGCAAGCAGCTACAATAGAGTAAGCTTCAGTATGGAACAAGCTAAACTGGTGTTGTAAAGCTCAAAAACTGTGATGAAAAAATTGATGTGATAATACAGCTTGTTGCTTCATGTTAGGAACAGTACTCGATGATAAAAACATCCATTCTAAAATGCATAGGGGGTCACTCCACTCAGGATTCCACTGCACCAAAGCACCAAATGGCAACAGTTTTGTCAATTAGTACAAAGAATTGTACCAAGAGACAGAGCTAGTCAAGAAACAAACTTCTTGTGTATGGATTGCTCCTCAATATGAATTGCACTTAATGCTTCCTTATTTAATGTTCTGGGTTCTGTTGGATCATTGGAATTCCTTAACAATTCCAGCAATGGTTGCAGCTGCAAATGGGTCAGTCCGAGGTAAGGTCTGATCCAATTCAAAGATTCCACTAATTTCTGTACATCATTGAGTGTTTTAACCTCGACAGAGAACTCTGCACTGCGCAGCTGCAGCTCGGCTGTGCCTCACACATGCAAAACAATCACACAACCACACGAAGAGGCCTCTTACACTTGTTACTTACACAACATAAAATGACAAATACTACAAACAGTGAAACACCATTAAGAATATATAAAGCTATTGCTTGTTGATTATGTGGTGCTGACAGACAAGGGACGGTGCATGACAGTGTCACACTTGCTGTAAAAACCTGCTGCTTTCGGTGTTCGGGGGGGGGGGGGGGGGGGGTGGGGTGGGGGGGGGTGGGCGCGGGCCGAGAGTGCGGTGCCAGAGGCCGCAGGCGGCCTCCCCATGGCGGGGGGGCTCGGGGACGCCCCGGGGCCGCCGCCACAGACTCCGCGCTTGCAGGTGGGGGGCGCGAATGCTGAGTACAGCCATGAGCGATCGCTTCCAGTATCCTTGTTGTAAATGAGTTTTTAAGTCCATCCTCATTAATGCTTTTCTGTAGTTCTTTAATAACAGGAAAATGCAGTCCTTATCAGCAGGTAGTGGACGTGTGGAAGGGGCTGGCGGCTTTTCTGGAGGTGTTTCAGCTACAACTGTAGGATCCGTCCGAGAATCAGACCCACTAGGTGACGTGGCATCTGCTGCAGCTGACGCAGCAGTCCCATCACTTTTTAACTCTTTCAGGGGTTGATGTACCAGTTGCCATGCAGTTGAAGATGACACAGCGATGGTGTTCTTCCTTACGGCCGCCTCGAATAAGGCAATCCCTGCCTCTTTCCATGTTTCGAGATCAAAAGCAGACCGTGCATCAGCAGGGACCCCATTCCTTTTGCACCAGATAAGCAAAGTGCGCAGGGCTTTTTCCTCATCATGGTGGAACAGAGGTCTTCACGATAGGAGGAAGAGGGGGAACTGCCTGAGGGGCTTTTTGCTCATTCAGTCTTTGTGGAGGAAACAACACATCTTGTGCTTCCTTATCAGAGTCCTCATACAATCCCCTCACCCTCAACCACGGTCTACATTTAGGACTGGCTCCCCCCGCTCCTTTTGGTGTGGGTTTATCAGAGAGGTGCAAAGTTTGCATAATGGCACTTAATTCTCCTTCTTCATCACTCTCATTATCACTCTCACTCTCCTGCTCTGCATTGCCCTCCTCAGTCAGTTCTTCCCCCTCCTTGGGGGGTGCCAAAGGGGTCACCCGTTCTACTGCTTCACCCCCTGATGCCATATGCCAATCACCACCCTGTAAATCATTTGGAGGAGGAGGAGGAGGAGCCTGAGAGTGAGATCAGGGCAGCAATCTTATTTTTCCCATAAAGGGTTTTCTTCTTGCAACAGCCAACATTCTAGTGTTAGCACCGCTTATTCCTTCCCCATTGTCTTTTACATTTGCTATTTCTATTGTCTTTTCTTTTTTCTCACACTCCGCCTTCCATCCTTTTAGAGTCTCACTTAACGGTTGCCAAGTAGTAACCAATTCTGCTCCTTCTTTTGAACCCTTAGAAATTGCAACCCATAGTTTATGTCCTAATTCTTGACACACAGTCACACTGAATGCAGTGGCTGCCGTAGCTTCAAATCCTTGCATCTTACTCCATAATAATATCTTTTTCAGGCTTTGTTCTGTGGTTTTAACCCCTTTTCTTTTTAGAAGGGCTTTCGAGGCAGACAAAATTGTTTCCTTCTCTTTAGTTAGTTGCTGCCCCATATTATGTCTTAAGAAGTTTTTCCCGGTGGCTCACCTTGTATCCAGGTGTCAAAATGTCAGGTCTGGACCAGGCAGAATCCCCCCTGCTCTCAGCTTCACTGGTCTCCGTCTCCGCTGCACCTTGCCCTGCAGCTCACATAAAATCCCCTATGTTACACTTGTATCATGTCGGGGTCACCAATTGTCGCGGTAGAGATGGTCAAGCAACAATCAATAATCAAGTCAGAGGCAAAAGAAGCACTTTATTGTTCGCTACATACTTTATGTATCTTTTACAGTTCTAACACAACTGGCTAAACCCATAGCAACGGTACATGATTGGATAGCTTGCTTCAAATTTTACTTCTGAACATAATTCACATAGTTTCTTGTCTGTGGTCAGCAGTTTCATATCTCTTGCAGCAAATGTTCCCTGTCCTAGCTTACTCAGTTCTTTGTTCTTGCATGGTATGCCTTCCTGCACATAGGCCTCTCTGAGGGTATGGGACAATCTGGCCAAGGTCGAACTCCATCTGTTCTGTCAGGCGTTCAGCAGACCCGCTGCCTACCCTGACAATGACCTTTTCACAGTTCAGTGCCACTGCCCAAGCTACTCGTCCTGGCATCACCACCACAGCCTTTTGGCAAGGTCAGCTCATTATGAGTCTTAACAAAACCATGATTGAACCACAAGAGTTAGATCTGTTAGGTTCTATGCCACCCAGCTTTGGTGCTGTAGTGTTTAAAGGGAGTGGGAAAATAGCTGCCTCTTTAGTTAATTCTAATGTACCCCTGACTGTCAGCCAAACAGTGTCACCAAGAAACCCTTCATATACTGGGAACCAACCTGGCGATTACTGTCCCCCAAACTGTCGGTATTCCAATGTTTGGGGCAATAATACAGTGGGATTATGTTTACCTGACCACACCTTCTTGATCTGTGGGGACAGAGCGTGGCCTGGAATTCCTTCCAAACCAATAGGGAGTCCATGTTATTTGGGAAAGTTAACTATGTTTAAGCCAACCATGATTGATCTTTTTAACAGAACGTTGTTTAATTATACAAAACGCCATTGGTCCAAACGACAAGTGTTCCAGCTAGGACCTAGATGTAATGATCGAGTGCAATTTTGGAATAACCCTACAAACATTATTGTTTCCCTAGTGTCTCCAGTTGGGACCAAAAAGGCATTACAACTCGTCACTTGTTTTGCATGTTGGACTGCTAAACAAATGAACTTGACATCAAAAGTAATACGTGATTTGGCTATGGATGTCTAGAGTCTTAGACACGCTGTACTTCAAGATAGGGCTGCCATTGATTTTCTGCTTTTAGCACGAGGGCATGGGTGTGAAGAGTTTGAAGGAATGTGCTGTATGAATTTATCTGACCATTCAGTATCTATCTATAAGAATCTGAGAAAACTGAAAGATAACATGAAGAAGTTAACTGTTGTAACATCACCCTTATCAGAATGGTTTGCTTCATTGGGAATCACAGGATGGTTGAAGGAGTTGTTACAAGGGGGAATTGTTGTAATTCTTGTAGTTATCATGCTTGCTGTTATTTTGCCATGCTTAGTTTCCTGTGTTAGACATTCAGTACAAAAGGGCCTGCAAGAAATCTGGATTGCTCAAAAACAAAAAGAGGGTTACGTTGGGATTCTAGAGGGCTTTCTGCGAGAGAATGGCCATGTGAGCAATCCTGTATGAGAACAAGACTGACAAGAGCCTCAGCCGAGCAAGAATGCGATAAGGATGTGACCCTGAATGAGGGCGGAGAAACTCGACGAGACAAACAACCCCCGGAAGGGGTTGGGACGGAAAAGGAAGTTCCACAGGGCAGGAAGCCTGGCAAGGCTGATGTGGCACTTTTTATCCAATCATAAGAAGGTTTAAAGCGCGGGCTAAGTTAACTGTCCAATCTTGAGGACTTGTACTGCATGTTACTCACGTGTGCGGGAGAACATTATAAAAGGGCTTTCTTAGTTGTAATAAACAGGCATTGCTTGATCCCATTGGTCGTGTGTGTGCTCAGCTCTCCCGCAATCTTATGCTTAAGTAACAGCTATTAAGACTACAGATCACTTTATTGGCTCAACTCTTTTCAGCCTTCAGTAGTGATTCATCCATTTCTCTAACCCACTTCCTTCCGGTCAAGCATTCATGCTGGATGATATACCACAGTTCATTCAAACCCTGCAAGATGGATTTACTCTCAATCTCACTGAAAAGTAAATGTCAACCAAAAAAAAGTTAGAAGCAGAAAAAAAAAAAAAAAAAAAAGGCATTTATATCTTAAAACCACACCAAGTCATAAGAAGCGATGTTGTGTAGACCAGGTACAAATAACTGGAGACAATGGCATGAACTGCCTTACTTTAATCGAGAAACCTTCCAGAGCAGTGTCCAACTCAATCTCTTTAAACAGAAGTTCAGTTTTTCCATCAGAATCCATCATTTTTTCCGAAGTGTCCAGGCTCCAAAACAAAGGGTTCCATCTCCTGAAAAGGTAAGGAAGTCCGCCTGAGCTTTGGAGTATCAGGCCCTGACCTCAGTATAGTACTCTAAACTATCTGAAGCGCAACATCCAGCCCTACCCTGGCAATGTAGGCAAGCTCATGACACAGTGAGGTCAGGGCTTCATCATGATGGCCTCGCCGCCGTTCTGACAGGCATTCCAAGATATTGCTCTTCCTTTCCTCAGGAGCTGCCAAGAAAGAAAAGAGGATGATGTAGTGGGGGACTGTTGCGGCAGAATACTTGGTGCAGGCACAATGAATCACTAAACCCACACTCTGACCTCTGTAGTTTGTGCAGCTATTACAGCGTGACAGCTTTCCACAAGAAGGGAAATCTATGCAAATGCAGGTTAAAAACAGCAAGCACATCTGAAAATTTTTGATTTGATTTGATTAATCTGTGATTTTCAGAAGGATAGAAGCATGGAAGCTAGGAACTAAGTTCAGGTACGATGCAAAATACTGCAGGTTCCAAGAAGGAGATCTGCTTACATCATAACTGGAGTGTACCATCTAAACATGTGACTGATGGACAGTTTCACAGCCATTTTTCCTATGAGTAGATTCTTCATCTTCAAAATTACCTACAAGTCATCAAAAATGTGTCAGGTCATTTCTGAGCTTGATTTCATACCTTGTCCAGCTAAAACCATTATAAGTATGGTGGGTCCTAAGAAGGAAATTAAAATATCTGACATGAAGTGAAATAAATTGTACCAATAAAATCTGGTATGCCTCTGACTTCTTCAGCTGCAGTTACACCTGCACTTTTGCAAGCCATTTGAAATGTGGTAGTTTCTCTGAAACAGAAGAAGAATAAAGCTATGATTTGTACTAAATACATAGGAGAAGGGACTTGCAGTGAGGATAATATTGAATTTAATTGGCAAAATGTAACATTTAAGTGAACTCAAGCATCATTCTCACTTCAAGGCATAGGATTCAAAGAATCACTGTTGCTTCTTCTGAGACAAATTGAACTGAATAATTCTCTAGCCTTGGTTGATCACAACCTCCAATCTGCTATGATGACATAAAAGCAATAAATTCTTTTTTATATACTGCAAAGGCATACATACTATCTCTAAAAGGTACAAAAATCCATGAACTGTTAAGTAAGAACTAGCAAGAAATATGGAAATAGCCTTTATCTGCCCACTGCTCTTCCCCTCAGCTAGGGCACTCTGTTTCTCCTTGACGGAAGTGAGAACAAGGGTGTCATTATTCAGCAGAACGGTTAGTTGCTCATCACATAATCATTGCTGCATCATCATGTAGACCATTAACAGTCTAAACTACAGTTCAAAACTTTCTATCAGCTGGGGAAGGCAGCTGGTCTGCCGACAACCTGATTAGAGAAGAGCTCGACCTTGACAAGCTTCTGGTGTCCCCTTGAGAAGGCGAGACAGACAGAAGAAAGAATGTTGCAAACAAGTCTGAGGAAGTAAGGGGAACACAGGTGTTAGCAACTAACCACCTATCACACTTGTGAAAAACAACTGTATAGCCAATAAGCTTTTGCCATGGTAGCATAGAGATATTGTAAAAAAGGCAGATCATAAAGGGTGGGGGGTTTTCTTCGCCTTGCACGCTAACTTAAATTAAATTGGTCTCCTTTCATGTTTTGTCTGTCTCTGCAAGGATATATCAGCCTGGGGTTATATTGAGACTGCTTTGAGCAAGAGAGACATACAATTTCTTTTTAAAAGAAAAGCCATACTATATGCATGCCATTGCAAATATCAGCCCATTAATCCACACTTAACAGGCAGCAGCTCATTATACTCAATTTACTCCTAGCAAGGAGACAGTCTACTATCGGTCGTTAGGGCTGTGACCTATTCAGGAGTGTTTAGCTCCCAGTGCCAGTCTTACAACTCCACACCTATAGTCATGACCATAAGAACTGGGTTTTGTGCTTCTGTTCACTACCTGTACAATGGTGGCTTTTCTGTGGAGTCACTGCAGGGTGTTCTTCCAACACACTTCTGCTGGTAACACACTAGTAGCCTGGCGTCAGTGGAAATTTTGGAATCCCTAACCAAAGGGAGCCTTTCACTCTTTTTGGAAAACCTAGTCTTGTTCTTTACTTGATCCAAAGAGCACACTAAGAGAACCCTCAAAGAACCACAGTCAAAATGGTTAGAAATCTTTCCAACCTAATGGACAGAGAATAGCAACAAATAATTGATAAAAACAGTGGGGAAAAGGTGGCAGAAGGGTAAAATGACGAACACTGCTTGGCACCAGCATAACAATTTTCATCCAAGGCTGTTTTAAAATGAGTAAAAAAAAAAAAAAAAGAGCTCCTTTTCCTCAGAGGAAAACTGAAACAAACAGGACTGTGTGTCTTGCTTATGGTTACAAGGAAAGTCAAGAGCAGAGCGAGAAATGCCTGAATCTGGCTTACTATGCCTCTTATTTATCTTTTACTGCTGTGTTATAATAATTCTGCTTTCATTTAATGTATCCTCATACACAGAGAAGACACAGGAACACACATCAATGCATTAGAAAGCAGATCCTGAAGTAACACAATTTTTTTTCTACCGAAACAAAACCCAGAAAGATTGAAACTGACCTCTGGTTTGAGGTCTCCACTTTCCCAGATAGCAAACAACCGACCAATATCATTAACTCATTTAGCTTTTACCTGATGTTTTGTTGTTGTTTTTTTTTACCTCAGCCTCAGAGATCCATTTGTAGACTTCCCTGCTGGGTATCTGGCACACTGTCACCACCACTGCACGTGGCCTAGCACAGGTGACTTCGTGGCCTGTTTCTAGAAGAAATACAATTGACAAAGTAGGGTCCAAGGGGAGAGTTTAAGGTGGCCTTCCTAAGGGGGAAACTACATGCCTGCCACAGGGTCTTCACCAGTATTGCTGCAGGCAGAGCCTTCGGTGGATTTAATACTGTCTGTGGGATGATGCGCCTGCGTTTGAGGGTGCCAAAGCACAGAAGGAAGAGCCGTTCTGCTCCTGTGGTGCCCATGTCCCCTCAGGGCTCCCGCTGCCCTCAGCCATGTCCCTGCCACCACCTCAGGGCACCATGAGGACTGAAGCATCCTCCTCGTCCAGCCCCAGCACGCCCAAAGCTCGTCCAGGGCCCAGGCCCTGCGAAGCCTCGGGGTGCCCCGGCCAGGCAGGGGGGGGGTGTGTGCGTTTGGGCCTCCTCCACAGTGGCTGCGGGTCGCCCCGCTCCCCCCGTTTCCTCTGGCCACCACCCCTGTCCCCAGAGGCCCCTCTGGCCTCCAGGCCGGCCCTGCCCAGTTGGGCTCCACTCTGGAGGGCCCAAGCCCTGTTGGCCATGACTGGGTCGGACCAGACAGACCCGGGCCACTTCCCTCTGCAGCAGCCCAACGAACTTCTGCCTGCCCGGGGAGGAGGTACCCGGTTTCAGGGGAATGACGGTTTCTGGGGCACAGCAGGATGGCAGCCCCCGCACAGCAACCGCTGCAAGGAGCTGCCTTTTATTCAAAACCTGGGGGACGCTCCTGCTGCCTGTGCCTGCTTAATACTGTCCTGTTTGTACAAAGCCTTGGGGCTGAAAACACATGCTTTAAAAATTAGACATAGAGTCGCTTTTATTAAACCACCTAGTTACAAAAAGAAACGGAAGTAAACCAAACAGACCAAAATTCACATCCTCAGAAAGGAGAGGTGGGAGCAGAACGCTGGGGCAGCTGGGCTCAGCTGCAAGGCGGTGCCTGTGGCTCTGTGGTGCCGACGTCAAGCTGCTGTGACCGTGTCCCAGTTCCCCTGCAGCCCCCTTTCAGCTGGGCAGCTTGTCAGTGTAGAACAGCCACAGACGAGGCACCAGTTAAATGAGCTAAAGATTCAGTGGCGCGGGAGGGGTCAGGGGGGATGAGACGGCCAGACCCGCAGCAGAGATTTCTGGTTAAAACTGCCTTTCTACTCCCATGGCTTTTTACTAGCTTTGCATCAAACAGCAACATTTGGTGGATCTATGTTTAATCTAATTACAGGCCAAGAAAACTCAAGTCAGTGCAGCATCACTGTTACATTCAGATAAAGGAGAGAGGCGGGGGGGTAGGCAGACATTTAAAAGCCACTTTGTCAATGCGTTTTGCTAGCAACACTTGCTGAAATTATTTGGTTGTGTGGGACAGAACTGCAGGATTGGGGATTTAGCCTGCTCAGCAGCTGCTCGCAGTTTTTGCCCATCAGAGGAGAGATGTGGCCTTTCACAGCTTTCCTCTTCTCTTTCTTCTTCTGGATCTTCGAACTCATTCTCTGCCTGGACTTCACCCCTCATGCACAGAGCCTCTTGATCTCCCGGACTGATCATTTCCAGTACTCTTCCCAGCCCTTAACTGCCAGCAGCTGAGCTGTGCTTTCTTCCCTCATCTGGGAAAACTGCTGCTCAAGTTGACATTTGTATTTCTGTGTAAACAACAAAAACAATAACAAAGGACAAAATTGGCAGTGATGAAATATAATTTTACTTTGCCTAAATCCAGGTCCCGATCCACTGTGTCAGAAGATTGTGTACAGGCCACTTCTTTTCTGCCTTTGACAACAGAACTGTATGAACAATGCATTGGTCACTGCTTTCCCCCAGCGCACCCACACACATTCACCACACACCCACCCACCCCCACACCCCCCCCCCCCCCGGTCCCTTTAAAGACTTCTGAAACTAAATTATCAGCAATATTTACATTCTGCTAAAAATGCAAGATCTTCATCTCTCTTCCATTAGCTCCTAAGGTTGAAGAGCTGCCTCCTCCACAGAACAGAGGGCAAAGCGTGCATCTGAAACACAGAAGGCACTCTGGCTTTTGCCCGAACTCCCTAAGTCACAACTGTGAACTGAACTGTCACAAAGCTGCGAAAATGGTATTTCACCTAAACAGAAACTTGTGGACTACCATGGAAACCTCAAGGCATCTTTATTAAAATGTCCACGCTACCAAATATAAAATAATGTCTTTTTAAGGCATTATACATTCAGGAAAATATTCCTGTGGTGTGCATTTACTATACCGCACCCTGTTGACAAGCTATGGTCACTTCAAACCATACTGTAACCAGGTGCTTTGGTACCATACCTGTTACCAGTTCTGACATTACTGGACAAATCCTGATATCAGTTCTGATATTACCGGACAAAATAGACTTCTTTTCTGAAAGAAACAAATACTGATATTTCATGACCCATAAGTCACTGACCATTACTGAGTTGCTTGGGTGGAGCCTGTGTCAGCCTTGGGGACCCCATCCTAGATAGGGTCCCTCAGCCCCCAGTGCAGGGATCAAAATGGTCCCTCCCTGCAGCCCGTTCTGTGCCCTAGGAGAGGAGCTAGAAGGAACATCATTTTCTCATGGGACCTAAAGGCAGCAGAGATGGACATTGCTGCTTGCCTTCCTGTGGAGTTCTCTCTAGGAAGCCAAATGGCTTCTCCATACAGGCTCACCTGGAAGCTGAAGTCCAGCTTCATAAAGATGGTCCAGACGTGGAAAGGCCCTGGCCTCAAATAGTCCAGCTCCTCTGACTGTGGAGATTGGTACTTAATCCATAACATGACAGTATGCACACAGCATCCTAAGTGAAGTGCAGCCACTGCTCTCCACATCTTTATGGGTTCCCTTCTCTGGACAGATGCCTGTGGAGCCTCCTCTCTTGTCTCCACGCCTCATTGCAGCCACCTGTAGCCAGCCTTCTTTCCCCATGACTTGGGGAGCTAAACAAAGAACTGAAGGTGCCTCAAACTACCACCATGGGGTATTATGGAACACAAACACCTTACAAACAAAGGGAGGTTACATCAGTAGGTACATTAATGATTTACAGTCACCTACAAATTCTCTGAAAGATGATAGAGTTTCACTGGCATCCATGCTAGAAAGAGACAAATAAAAGATTTCTGCTCTTTTCATTCATAACAATCCACCCAAGATTCTTGGAGCTGGACTAGTCAGTCAGCGCAACCGTGCAGATTCATGTCACCAAGCTAGTTAATCAGTTTCTCCTTCTTTGTAAGCATCAGGTTGAACAAAGCACCTCCCTTGACTGGCTCCTCAATCTAGGAGGAATGCTAGGAAGCTGTCATGAACGTACCCCAGAAATGTCCTGGATTTGTTGTGCTCTTCTGTATTGTCTCTCTATAGGATACAAGGGTGCTTAAAGGGCCAGTGAGCACGAGACTTCTTCCAGCTGCTACTTTTTCCTGATCAAGTCTGTACAGATAGCCCCCTCACATTAGCCATGTTGGTCTGCCTGCTAGTCCTGAGCCATAAGCTCTCAACTGGTTCATCGTTCACCTCACCATGTATTCCAGCTGCTCTCACATAAAGGGCAACTCCTGCTCATCACCTTCCCAGCCTGTCCTTCCTGAAGAGTTTGTATGCATCCATTGCAGCACTTCTGTCATGTGAGCTTTCCTACCACATGTCTGTGACCTCAGTGAGATTGTTGCCATGCAAACTTCTGATTCATTCTGTTTGCTCCTCATACTGAGTGCATTAGTGTACAGGCACTTCAGAAAGGTGCAACACAGTCAAGTTGGTTTTCCAAGAAAAGATGAGAGGTTCTCCATGATGTCCTCTCAGCACTTACTGATTTGTGAGTGGGACCCATTCTGCCCCGTTCTGTTGATTTTGAGGACTCTTAACCACATGACTCTGCCCCTTTGCTTGTCAGACCAGTCCACCATTTCCTCACTTAAATGTGATTCGTCATCTCCCTTCTATCTTATTCCTAGTCTCCTCAAGTTGGCCTGCCTATTAGCAAAGATGGCTTTTTACCCCACTTTGTCAGGTGGATTCTACCCCTCCCTATCAGTCCTTGACCCCCCCAAAGTCCTGTGGTTTTAAATCCAAACCATTTTCAGTGACACAGTTGCACAACAAGGTGCTGAACCTCAAGAACCACCTACTCCTCCTTAAGCCTTTCCACTTAGGCAGTAGGATCAAGGAAAAAAACACCTGGGCCTCCCTGTCCACCCCCAGAACCATGTAGTCACTCTCCTGGCAGGATTGTCAGTGACCCTGTGGACTAACATCAAGGGCTAATAGTCTAAGGGCTGAACAGTTCTCAGCAGCCTCTCCCCAGGATCCCAGATCTATAAAGCTCCCATAAAGCAACAAAAATCCCTAGAGAGCAAGTCCGGTTGCCAAATGGGCCCTCTGTTCCCTACATGAGGGAATATTTGTAATGAAGTTTAATAATGGGCCATACTGGGATTTAAAATACATATATACAGTATTAGACCATTAAAACCAACACGAATTGCAAACATTTATTTAAATACATAACTTGTATATACACACACACACTGGTTTTCAATGGCATTATCATACTTGAGCTCATATGTGGTATCTTAGATGTTTGGATTTAGTTTCGCAAAACGTCAAAATAGATCCCTTCTAACCTTAGCAGGAGTGGAATACAAGGCAGAAAGTACAGTGGTATTAAAATTTGTCCACACAGTAGTAGGAGAGATTTGAAACAAGTCAGTCATTCTTCCTGTGATGCTCTCTTCCACCAATGCCAACTTTACTCTTTCTTCCAGCTCTCCTTTGATCTTTTCCTTCTCTTACATTTTCCCCTTTCTTGCCAGTGACATTCTTTTTGCATGCTGCACTGCTTGCATCCAGAGCTGCTTGACCTGTACTCTTCTCTGTGGAAAAAAAAAAAAAAAAGAAGAAAAAAACCAACCACCCATATTTCTTTGATGACCGTCAGTTTCTCTGGAACAATAAACTGGAAGCAGGTACAAGACTTGAGGAAGTTCCTATTTTGGCATTGTTTATCAAACGTGATGTTAACAGACACAACTCTCAGGTACCTGTGGCTACCTACTCACTTACCTATAAACTTCTTAGAAAACAGTGATCACATTATTAGTATGCAAATGATATTTGTTTCTTCTAGTAAACATATCTGAGAATGTATTAATCCTGCAATTAATAATTACTTCAGGTCTCGGTTAAATATTGAGAGATTTGCTGGTAAGGTACAAAATAAATGCTAATCACATCACCCTACAGTGAAAGGCACAGGAATCAGGAAATAGGACAGAGGGCATCAGAGGCTCTCAGAGCAACAGATTGAATTGCTCAAACTGGCCTGAGTTCGGGAATTGTGGGTCCTTTTAAATTACAAACAACCATTGGAGAGAAAAAAGAAAAAAGGGAACAAACAAAAATCTTTCTACCTGAAAATTACCTAGAAAGGAAGACACTACTTAAAAAGAAGTTTGTTTATTTCTGAGAAAAATTCTGTCTACAGGAAGACATTCACACTTACTCTGAATTGAATTAAATTTGGCATTTGCCATACAGGTAAAGGATTACACCACAAAGAAGCAGTAACTTATATAATTACTAGTTAACATTCTAATATTGCCCAGCTGTACCCCTAACATTACAGTTTTAAAGACAAGGTAGTAAAACTCTGTTTTCTAAATTAATGTAATTTTTTTTCATGTTTAAGTCCTTGGTATTACCCATCATTTGTTCTTGTAGTTTGATGTTCTATTCTATTCCATTAGTTAATACTTTGATTCTATTTAGAGCCCATATTGGTAAGCATGTATGCTTGATGTAACTTACCTCCAGTGGGACAGATCCAGCTATCCCCAACAGACAGGGTTTTACATGTAGCCAAATTTAAAAGCCCCATCCCAGGCAACCACCAGCACACAGATCACAGAACTTCAGTGAATACAGCAGCAGCTCTGTATCCATCCTCACATTTGACAGATTTCTCATTCAATCTATGTGAGCATAGTACCATTTTTACCATGCTAGTCTTCCACTGCTGTGTAGCATGTGGTGTGTGTAATGCAGTGTAATGCTGTTTTTATCAGCACAATTGTGGTATCAACAATTCCAGTCAGAAAACTCATTGATTTCTCTTCTAATATACAGATAGACGCAATTAAGAGGAGAGTTTGTAGAGAAAGCTCCACTCTGCCTAGCTTATTAGATCTTTTGTGGTCTTTCAGCCTGGAAAGTTGTCTGTTGATGTTCACAGTAGCTAACAGTCTTACAGAGTATTTCCTTTGCTCTGCGCTCACCTTAAAGATTCTTCTCTCTCAAAACTGGAAGTAAGGACACAGTAGTAGCTCTCAAAGCTGGTGGGTTTACAAAACCCACAGCTATTCAAGTGAATGAGCTGAACCTTTTTATTTAAATTCTTTCAGAACACACATTTTACTGGGCCATTACAAGGAAGACATACCTAGGTCAGTACACATGCACAAACCACTGTACTTTATATAGTAATGACTGTCAGACATACCCAGCAATCCCAAGCATTCCTGCCTATGCTGTTCATTCCAGGATTTACTTCTGCAAGTCTCACTGCAAGTGAAGACTTCATGGCAACGCATACAAGGTGACAGCTGAATACCAACTGAACGTCCACACTGATAGCAGTATTTAAAGAATGGTAGTCTAGAACAGAAGTAGATGTAAAATGAAAGCACATTATTGTTTATTTAGGATTTTCCTCAAGCTGACAGCATGCTTGCAGATCACCATAAAACTAAATTAAAATGGCTATAATATAGAAATATGTTCAACAATAAAGAAACAGGAGACTCTCTAGCTTCTCACAGGAGTCAGTGTGGAATAGACTTCATACCAGCTGCAGAGCCAGTCCCCAGAAAAGCCAAGTGTCCTAGTGAGAAACATGCCCAAGCCTTTACCAAACGGATATCCACATCCTGCTATATGCTGTCACACTGCGTGCTTCAGTGTACTCATGACACTGGGTCTGGAGATGTCCATTTTCAAACTGGCAGGCAGACCTGATTACGTATGGCCAGAGATAACAAAGTCAAGATGTCAGTCTTTAAAAAACCCACACAGAACCCACTGGGATACTGCAGAAACAATCAGGGACACTCATAGGCCACGGAACCACAACAGTTATTCCAAAATTGGAGCATAAAGTGAAGAGTGCTTGGACTAAGGCTTTCAGCGGGACTGGGAAGTAGAACGTTTGATCTAAGTGCAAGCTGGGCTATGTGTTTACATCTTTTAAAACCATTTAAGAAACATTTCCCAAGAGCTACCAAGTTTCACTGAGGTTTCATCCATCTCTGCAAGTCATAGCTGAGATCTGTTTGTAAAATCTTTTTGTGCTACTTCAACCTTCTGGATTTTATTTTTATTTCACTTTACATTCTTCTGGCTATTTCTGCATCTTATGCTATTATTGATCCATCTCAGTTCAACAAAAATGCTACCTCAAAATTTCTGTCTTCAAAAGTGCCCCAGTTCCTGACACCTATGTTAGTTCCCCTTGATTCAAATACTGAGACAAAGTTCAGGAGCCTGTGAATTCCCTGCAGTCGGGAAAACTGATGACAGAATTCAGTATCCTTGAGGTAAGTATTATTTCCATTATTACTCAAACTTTTGTTAATATACAATTCCAAAAATAACATTCAAATTGCACAGGTCTTTCCTTCAATTTCTGAAGAAATGTAAGCTACAAAGTTTGTATGGGCCTATTTCTTAGCATTTGCACAGTACTCGTGTCGTAATTGGTTTAAAACACAAAGACACACTGCTTCGGACAAGATGACTGAATATATGGCAAAGTCTGAAGCTGAAAAGGAGTGATGTGATCAAAGCAGAGAAAAAAGCTAACTGCAGCTGATAAGTCTGGGTAGACTAGAGAGGAAAATTAGAAAGGAGAAAAATGGCAGGGTGACAATAATTATGGTGACAGAAAAAAACAGGGCATAGCATTTTTGATTAAGAACAGTCAATACTTGAATGCAGTAGCTCTGCCCTACCTCACTTCTTCCACACGATGGCTCCCTCCTTTCTTCTTTGAATCACGCCTATGAACGGCTGAATCCACTACATCGACAAAAGGAGGCACGGGGGAAAACAAAAATCAGTATTCTGACTTGAATTAGAACACTAGTCTCAAGATCCACCTTCGTTAAAAGTCTGCTTGGCTCTGTATACTGTATAAAATTTGAAGATACATAATAAAATGCAATTTCCATCAATAAGCTTCAGAAGCCAAGAAAAAAGGTGCCAAGTTGCTATGTCACAGCCAAGAGAAAGAAATCATACAGGTAATTTACTCTTAATTCCTGCTTCTGAAAAGCCACAGAATCACAGGTTATGCTGAACTGCAAAGGTAACAATTTTATGTTCAGAGTTCACTTCCCAAGCATGATACACCTTCTGCCCCGAAGACTGGTATTCAGAGACCTAGATTCTAAGCCTGATTTCACCACACACTTGAGCACTACTGAGGATATAACTCAAATCATCTTAATTTGTATATTCATTGTTGCTACTCTAATAGCAGACGAGCACTGATACAATGGGAGTCTTAGGAAAGGACCTGAGAATAAGTTGCTATAAGGAATAAAAATAGGCTGGATGTGCACAGCCACCATTGCATGCATTCCATTCCCTGCACTAAATGCAAAACAATGTCAAGGTTCTCCTCAATCACTGCTTAACACGTGGTAACAGATCTTGTACAGGGATTTACCAGGAAGCAGCTGATAGGCACTAAACTCGTATTTAGATTTTCTCTTTCAGATTTTTTTGTTCATTCTCTTTATTGTTTGTAGAACCCCTGTATCTCCTTACCAAATATGTAGGAGCAGTTTTTATTAGGAGTTACCTTTCCAGACAGCACCACTGGAATTACAACAGTTAATTCCCCTTCACACCAGGTGATGCTACCCTTAATCTCAAACTACTCTTAGGCTTAAACTAACATTTTTTGGATCTTCTCAGCTCTTCTCGATCCCACTCCTTCTCTTTCAGGATGACACGCTCACGGAGCTTTGCTGTAATGTGTTCCAGCAGCGATCGGCGTGTTTGAAAAACTTCCTGCTCAGATGCTGACAGTACGTGGTATGGTGTGTGAGCAATTCTTCTGTCCTGCAACATACCATGAGTTAATGTATGAGAACACTAACACACAAGTGTTTCAGATTTAAAGCCAACCCATTCCAAATGCACAGCATCACCCCTGCTGGATCCTGGCTTGGAGCTCAGTCTGTGATACAAGGCACAGGACATGTCCAGGTTAGATGTTCCAGTTGTTCCAATTATCAGTCTGGTGAGTATTCAACAAGTTAACAAAACCAATTTTCAAATGTTTCTTCAGGGGGGAATTGTAGAATAGTTTGGGTTGGGAGGGACCTGTAAAGGTCATCTAGTCCAACCCTCCTGCAATGAGCAGGGACACCTTCAACTAGACCAGGTTGCTCAGAGCCCTGCCCAGTCTGACCTTGAATGTTTCCAGGGAGGGGACATCTACCACCTCTCTGGGCAACCTGTGCCAGCCTTTCACCGCCCTCATTGTAAAAAATACCTTCTTTATATCTAGTCTGAATCTACCCCCTTTTAGTTTAAAACCATCACCCCCTGTCTTATGGCAACAGGCCCTACTAAAACGTCTGTCCTCAGCTTTCCTGTAGCCCCTCTGAGTACTGGAAGGCTGCTCTAAGGTCTCCCCGGAGCTTCCTCTGTTCAGGCTGAACACCCCCAGCTCCCCCAGCCTGTCCTCACAGAGAGCTGTTCCACCCCTCTGACCATGTTTGTGGCCTCCTCTGGACCCGCTCGAGCAGGTCCTTGTCTTTCCTGTGCTGGGGGCCCCAGAGCTGGCCACAGCACTGCAGGGGGGTCTCATGAGGCAGAGGAGAGGGCAGAATCCCCTCCCTGGACCTGCTGGCCACACAGCTCTTGATGCAGCCCAGGGTACAGCTGGTTTTCTGGGCTGCGAGCACACATTGCCAGGTCATGTCCAGCTTTTCATCCACCAAGTCCTTCTCCACAGGGCTGCTCTCAATCCCTTTACTCTCAGCCTGCATTAGTACTGGGGGCTTGTTTTGCCAGTTATTAGGCCTAGCATAAAGGACACAGCCAGCATAAAGATGAACCAATAACCAAATGGTATTTGATACAAAAGGGTCAGTACATGGGTAAGCTCTGGGGGTACAAACAAGTCAGATTATACATAATTGACATCAATCCCACTGACCCCAACAACAACACTGCACGACCAACAATAGGTGGAATAAATGGTGAAATGCAGTTTCCCATAGAAGGGACAGGAGACAACCAAGTCAACAAACCAAACACATAAGACCAAGGAAGCCACATCCTGAATCTCTACACAGCCCGCGTTTAGAAAGGCCAGACCTGACTGGAGCCCAGTCCCAGGGAGGCGGGAGGTCCTTCCCCAACAGGGAACTCTGCACAGGGCATCCCCCTCACACACAGACACTGCCCCTCCTGCAAGGGGTCCCGGCTGTTATCCCTCCGTGGGACCCCTGACCTTGGGTTACTCAATGCAGACCCCTGGGGCTCCTTTACCCAACGGCTCTGTCTGCCAGGCCAGAGCACCCTGGAGGGAAGCCTAAAGGCAAACTCACCCCCCTTGGGGAAGGGCTGTGGGAATCACCCATATGTCAACCTTCATTTGGGGCTTGGGGTTGAAACCCCAGCATTTCAGGGCTGTCCTGATACTGGTGCAGGACCTTGTGCTTGGAAGCTGTCCTCATCTTGCAGACTCTCTCCCAGCACTTCTGGAAGCACCAAGAAGTTTCTTGGAAATGAAAAAAACAGCTAGAGGGCACTGCTTGTCCACTATCATGTTCCTCAGTTCCCCATACTGCTTCCCTGTAGGGAGTGCCAGCAAGGAGAGTACAGAGAAAAGTCCAGAGTAAGGCAGGAAAGTAAGTAAGGTACCTGGAGTATAGTAATCAAGTTTGACCTGTGATTACAGCTATAAACTGCTTAATTTGTTTTTCTGTTTGAGGATCAGCTGCAATTGCAAGCAAATAAATCACAACTTAATGTCTACATAGAATATTAGTGTGGGATGCAATAACCCTCATCAGCTCTAAGCAGGCTGCTCCATGAACAAGGTGCACCACTACTTCTGTTCTTTTCAGAAGAACTATTGTTTATATTCCAGAGATACACAATCTGCTTATCATGTAAGTTTTCTTGTTAATAAGGCTATATAAAAAAAAAATCTTACATTACTTCTAATTAGAACTGTCACAAAATCCCAGGCCTTTTAGAAGTTTTTCTAAACAAATATATGCAGAAAAAAAAAAAAATCAGGCAGAAATTTGTTATATTTCACAGTAAGATTCTTTTTATAAGGGATTAATAAATGATTAAAGACTACTTTAGTAAATCCATGTATTTGTTTAGTAAATACATATTTTAGTTGGTTTATATACAATACATAATATACATTATAAATATATTAATGTATGTTTTATTTAAATTTATATTGTATTTAGGAAATCCATTGTTTTAAAGGTTGATCAATAATGTCCAATCATAGCTTACAACACATCTAAAATTACCATAATATATAACCTGTAATAATTTCTCCTGATTTGACTGAAGCCTTATGGAAACACATATTAATTTTGGTTTGAATGCCTTGGTTTAAGATGAACTCTTTACAATCCGGCTATGATTGGAACCTTACTATAATATGTGACAGCAAAGATTGCCTTCACAGGCAAAACTATTAGAGGTGTTCAGACTTTAAGTGATTAATGTTTCATTTAGTGCTGAACTGAGTCTCACAACAAATGGAGGGAAAACGCAGATTTCCATGAAAGTTTCTGAAGAAGGCCCTAGAAAATTCATAAGAACACAACAGGCCATGTATTTGAATGGATGCAGATACACAGATATGGGAAGTGAAGTCATACCTGATAATATTTATAATAGGCATAGTCAACAGCTGTTCCCACAGCTTTTCTCTGTCCTTCCCTAAGAGTGACTGGTGCAAGGATATCTGCGCCACATTCAAGCAGCTTATCAACCTGCAGAAATCAAATCATTACACATACAAGCAAAAAGAAAACCTTCCCAGAAAATTGCATTCACACCACAGCTAGAGAGACAGGACTGAGCATCAGAGCTTAACCTCTATTTGTGAGACTGTCTTGTCCACCAAACCATACATTTCTTCTGCCCCTTTAGAGGTGATGATGAATTGTCAAATCCAAATGCACTGCATAAGTAAAGCCTTCTTGCAGCCAACTGCTATTTGTTTCTGGATATTTCAATATTGCAGTAACAAATGAAGCAGGGACAACTAGTGAGGGTGGGGGCAGAACAGAACCCAGCTCGGGAAATTGCTCCCAGAGCCCTCAGCTACAGCCTTCTTCACCTCCACTCTGAATGAGATCAGCCCTGTGCTCCCTGGCTTGAGGAGAAAAACTCCAGTTTTCACATTTCACAAAAATTCTGCCATTGACCTCATCACAGATGAGAAAGTGCGCTTGTCACAAGTGGTACTGACCACTTTACAATAACAACCAAACACAACGCATCTCCCTTCCCTGCTTGTGTTTATAAACATAACAGATTTGACAGGGCTGTGGCCACTACAACCATCCCATTTGACTTCAATGTAATTTTTCCTCTTCTACACAAAGAGATTATCATCCTCTTTACTCAAACATGAAAATTAATTTCCCTACAAAACCCCTGTTTCTCAGGACAGAAACAAACAGCTTTTAGAATAGACATGAATTAACTGTTCTGGAAAAAAAAAAATCAGCTTACCCATTAAACAGAAAGGGGACTCAATGCACCTGACAAAACCCACTGTTTTTCTTAAATTAAAAAAACAACAGACAGCCAGATGTTATCTCACCAAAGCAATCCTTTGTGCTGTTGTTCTCTGCTGTTCATACACTGTACTGACAGCTGCACAGAGGGCGCTTCTTACTGCTCCACTTAACGGCAGATTTGGGTCAGCCCCATGTTTGAGGAGTTCAACCACTGCCTGCAAATGTGCGTACACAAATGTGATAAATTAGTGACTGGAGAAGCCATTATTGACTGTTCTACAGCAGGAAAGTGGGAGCCTAGCCAGATCAGTCAAGACCCTAAAGCTTTACAGTATTTACCACAGCACACTTGGAGTATCTGCTAGTATTTGTCACAGTTTCAGCTGCACACAAAAATTTAGTCCATTGGACAGTAGTTTTCACTTTGTTTAGCATGAATCATAATGTCACCATGGAATACTCGACCAAACAACAGTATCAAAGACATGAGAGGGTAGCTTTAAAAATCACCTGGTCTGATTCATAAGGTGTATTTTTAAAAAAAATGTTTTACCACAAAGATAAGGATTGGTTGTTGATCAGTTACAGCCTGTTAGATCATGACTTCAACAGACATTAGCCTCTGAGAAGGTGGGAGAAGCAGTAGAAGATGCTGGATATAGGATTTTCCATATCATTCAACATCATAAAATTTAAATTTTTTTGTGTTGCAAAACCCCGCTTTTGCCCAGTAAAATACCAAAACTGTCTTTAAAATTATGAAGACAGTGTAAGGATAAAGGTTCAGGTTTGAACACTTGATACTGAATCTGTTTAATTTTGTATACAGTTGTAGGCACTTCTATTATAATCCCTTCCATAGTGCACACTCTAGCTCCATATTATACTGCATCCAGGGTTTTTTTATAATTCTTACCATCAATGGCTACACTTTTGTCTTACAGCCAGAAGCAAGTCTTTTGGTGTTTGGTTGGCTTGCTCCAGGTAGGGAGGCAGCCTGTAAGAGAACTGAATGTTCTTGTGATTCATAAAATGAACACAGTTCTCCAAATGTTAGTCCTTTCTGAGTCCCACACAAACATTTCCGGCAACCTCATACTATTGTCCTTTAGTACTCCTCTAGTTCAGGTCATGAAACATTCATAGGTTTGAAATAAAAGTAACAACATTATTATTTTCACTAGTGTAAGGAGAGGCGCTCAGAAGACCTCGCGATGTACAGGAAGAATAGGGAACCAATCAAACACGCCACAGAAGAATGTTACCAAGACACAGCCACGCTTAAGGTGGATCCCTTTAAGGAGCATATATAAAGCAATTGCACAGCTAGTAAGTTGAACAAGTAGCAACCATCATATTGGTGTCTGTGCTTTTGTTCCCACAAAGGTTTTAACCTCCTGCAAGGGTTAGCTGTGATCTGAGAGCCACATTTCTGTGGATTGGCAGGTAGGAAAAGACAGCTAATGCCTTACCACAACAAATGGTGACCCTGACGTGAGGGCAGTGGTGATTTCGGTGTGCGGACCGGTGGCGGTCGGCGGCACACGGCAGGAGGTGACGGAGCTCCACGCAGGACGGGAGACTCCACGGCACGCCATGGAGGCCAAATCAAGGTACTTAAAACATGGGGAATGCAAAGTAAGACTTCCATGAAGTCGAGCGCTTTAAGAGCTATGCTACAAAGATTATTAAAGCTTGGCGATGGATTGCATGAAGTCAGAGCTCTGGCCTCTAATAAAAGCTGATTTAACAGAGCAGGCAAAATTGGGAAAACCAGAGCACTTGATGACTTGGGATAGGGCAAATGCATTGATGAAAGCCACCCAAGCCGAACAATATCCATCTAAGGATGCACATCAGGGACTGCAACGTTTCTCAGAGGAGACTACTGAGACGGAGGAGTCCGCGGGGTCCAGCAGCGGTCGGGGCGCGCAGTATGGAGATGGCAACGGCGGCCCGGGGCCTCCCCGAGCCCCCCGCGCCGCGGAGCAGCCGCCTGCGGATGAGCCCGGCATCGCGCGCTCATGTGTTCTTAATGGAGTCCTCGTATTTGTAATATTTGTCACTTTATGTTGTCTCAGTAATGAGTGTCAGGAGCTCCTCTGTGTGCCCGTGTGAGTGTGTGTGTGTGTGCCAGACGCGGCCGCTGCAGCCGCGGAGTTCTCCGGCCAGGGAAGCGGCCGGCCAGGAACTGCAGGGTCCTAGTGCCCGCCCGCTGGCGCATCGGTACGGCGGTTGGTTTGGGCTCCGTGTTCTCAGTGTTACAGGTGAAATACCTCCTCTAGCAGGGGGCAGTCATTCTCTGTTGATTGTTGTCTTGAATTTAGGTGCATACTCTGCGGAGAGAGTGCACCTCTGAACCATGTGCCTAATGAAAATATTGTCAAAAGGTCATCTGCAACCTTACAGGGGTTGTTTGTTTTACCAGGGGTCGTAGAAGCTGGCTATGAAGAGAAAAAATCAAAATTATGGTCTGTACCCCTGTGTTCAGTAACAAAAGGGTCAAAAATTGTTCAGCTTGTTAATTTTACTGCAGCTCCCCCTAATACTATGCCGAGAAGCCGCAATCAGGATTTGGATCAGCAGGTACCCCTTAAATATTTTTGGACTCAGACAGCGACACAAGGTTAACTTCTGGTAAAATGTACTCTCACTAAAGCTAAAAAATCTGTTGAGCTGACAAGCATTTTAGATACTGGTGCAGATGTGACCATAATATCTGTGAGCAGATTGGCTGTTGGCTCCGGTAACTCAAATGCTTTTCAGGGGTTGGTGTCACGCTGTAGCAATTTAAAGCAAGGATCTCATTCATGTAAGGGGCCCAGAAAACTGAGTAGCAAATATTCACCCATTTATATTGGAAAACCCCTATTACATTTGGGGTCATGACTGTATGGCTCAATGGGGAACTCAAATTGGATCAAATTTGTCTTAATCACCACTGTAGCACAAATCACCCTGAAACCCACCCTGACACTAACCTTGTAAACCGAATCACCTGTGTGACTCGGGCAGTAGCCCTTGCCAAGAAAAAAGTCATCCCAACTTAATGATTTCATTAAGGGACAATAAGTTTCTTATTGTAAATTAAAGTGGTAAATAGTGACTTTTACATGATGTCCAACATATTAACGATACCATGGAGGATAAAAGTACTTTACAACCATGAATGCCCTCCCCAACAATGATTATCCGAAACTGGCATCTTGTAGTAATTGATCTAAAGGATTGATTTCTTTTAGCATTCCCTTGCATCCAAATGATGCACCTAAAATTACTTTTTCTATTCCCACTATTAATATTAGTAAACCTGCAAAACAATACCACTGCGTTATTTTACCATAAGACATAAAAATCCCACTAGGTCCCCCAAGCTGTTATATATCATTATATGGACGACATCCTTATAGCAGCAGAAACACAGGAGATCATGGAAAAGGCTCTTGCTTTAACCAAACACTCACTATCTCAAATGGTGTTGCAAATAGCACTTGAAAAGGTACAGATATCATCACCAGGCAGTACCTGGGCTGAAGAATCTGTGAACAGACTATTGTCCTGCAACAACTTAAAACTGCTATTAAAAGATTTACAGAAACTGTTAGGAACCATAAATTGGATACAGCCGTTGTGGGCCTAACTGATGATGATCTGCATAGCTTGTTTGATATTTTATGAAAAGATCCTTCACTGACATCACCCAGAGTACTTACAGAGAAAGCAAAACAAGATCTTCACCGCATAGCTAACCCCATCGCAAACAGACAAGCATCGCAAGTACACTGCATTCCCCCACGGGACAAGCCATCGTAGAAAGAGCACGCCAAACCTTGAAAGCGCTTTTGCAAAAACAAAAAGGGGGAGAAGTCTTGGCTTCAGGTCAACCATATGCTCTGCTGTTTCAGTGGGATGAAAAACACATGCATTTTTTCCACCAGAATGCCAGGGCAATACAAAAACAATTTTCTCTATCCACTTGCCCTGAATACCAGACAGACTCCATCTCTTCAACAGGGAAGTGGTGTCGGCCCCTGGGGACTCACCTCCTCAGAATTACAGCAATCTGTTGTCACTCACTTAGCTGCATTTCAAATGTTAAAATATGTACATGTGTCTATAAATACCTTTTCGGGAGCACTGTTTGCATCCTACCATACAGCAGGGAGTCAAGCACCTGACCTGCATTCCCCATTCACCAGCTAGTCAGGCCACTGTGAAGCATACATCTAGCAAACTAAAGTGTCTGTTACAACAACAACAACAACAAAAAAGGGGCAAGATACAAGATATCAATCTACACCTCACAAAAGGTTAAATAAGGCATTATATGTCATGAAATTTTAAACATTCCCCTGTGTTACAGGTGTCACCAATATTGTGTCATTCCTCATCACAGATACCAGATCAACAAGAAGTCCAGAGCAAGGCTCAAGTGTTAACAAAAACCTAGAAAGGGGTAACTGGGAAGGACCATTTCCTTTAATAACCTGGGGAAGAGGTTATGCTTGTGTCTCCACAGGTCTCAGTCTCCAGTGGTCACCGGCAAGGTGTGTGCAACCACAGCTGAGGGTGAGAGGCAGCCAGCACTCAGGATCCAGCTGTGGGTGCTGTGGGTGCCCCTGTGCTGACAGTTTGCGATCTCTTCGACTGATCATTTAAGCAGAATGTCTGGGTAATGTTTGCTACTGCAGCAGGACAAACTACACTACAGTCGCCAATTCTTTTAAGAGAAAATGTTAACATTAATGGCAACTCCTTAATGAGATATATAGGCTTACTAGTCACTAGTGAAAGATGTAGTTTAGATGGAATGTAGTTATTAATAAGGATGAACTGCTATAAGAATGCATGTATTCAACTTTCTTTGCTTAGGAATATTAAGACTTAAGAGCTTAAGTGTTTAATCTTATTTAGAAACTCCCTTGGTTTTCCCCCTGGAGTACTGGCCAGGCTCTGGGTGGAACCCAACAGGAGGATGAAATCAGATGTTTCCACTCAAAGAAAAGTGCCAGTTATTTTGCCCTGTTGATTTAGAGGCCGGACCTGCTTGCAGCAATGTTGGATGCCTCTACCTACGGATGGACGCATCTTCCAGTTTGTGAGGAAGGGCACTCTGAATTCTCGCTGCATCCAGGGCTCCCTAGCAATTGTGCATCTGAATGTTAGTACTTCTATTAATTAAATATGCTATTCCGTACTTTCCTTACTGTTTATTTTGTAGTATTTAGTCATATCCTTTATTTATAGGTAGTGAAATTAGCCTACTCTTTTTAATTAGTAATTGTAACTGCTATATTGTTTTAGCCTTCCGTTGAACTATTCTAAGTATGCTGTGTTTTGAAGTTTATCTAACCCTTAATTGATAACAGCTCCCAAACAAGTCTTGCAGGTGCCACTGCAAAACAGAAAGGGGAGATCTGGGAGGCATCGGCCTTACACAGCCTCTGACAAACAGCTAAGCTTTGATGAAGAACAGGCCTCGTAAGATAGATAAGAAACTGCTGAGCTGTGCCAAGGTGGCAGGGAAAAATCAGTCAAGACAGCAGACATTTTGCCTGGGCTTAGCAACTGCTGCCGACCCATCCCAGACCTGTTTGGTTGGAGTTAGAGCTGAGAGGCTCTCTTCCCCAGCAGCTGGGAACAGCATGTTAGATTAGGCCTGGGGATGTATATAGGCTAGGATGGCAAAACATGACTCCTTCAGCAGTACCAGTAAATGACACTTGGTTTTGTAGCGATGCTTACACGATGGGTTTACATCTCGAAGAAGAAAGAATATTTAATAATGATTCAGCTAAAAGGTTACCAATTACTAGATGGTTAAAGGATTTGATTTTATATTGAGTAACAGTTTTGATTGTCATTGTAATCTTTTCACGATGTTAAGCTGTGTGTGGAAGTGTTTTATGAAAATGATGGACTGAACAATAAAAGGGGTCTAGATTGCTCAAAAACAAAAAGAGGGATTCGTGGACTGGTTAAAAAACAACAGACATATTATGAGCGATCCAGACCGAATGGCCTCACTGTAATGACAGGCTGTAGCTATTGTGAAGAACACCTGCAAAGCCAAGGGGCTGACAAACAGTGTGCGTAGAAAAAGGTAAGAAAGCTGTACTGTTGAAAGCAAGATGTTTGCCCAGCAGGAGAACAGCGCATGGACACCACGCCGGGACCAATCATAGAGGGCAAAAGGGCAAGCAATAGTGGAACATGCGCATTGCACCCTAAAAGCAAAACTACAACAGCTTGGGCAGGGGGAAGGTCATAAGGGGACAATACCCATAGACCGACAGCAGACTCTTTTGTTTCGCGCCCTGTATGCTTTAAATCATTTTGTTAGAGGGGATGAGTCCGCACCTCCCCTGTAGAAACACATTATGCCAACCCAGGCGACAAAAAACTATCCTTTGGTTCAGGTCAAGGAACCGGGAGCGATAGCGGCAATCAGGCTTGTCACTGCGAGTGTTTGGGCGTGGGTACACAGCAGTGGAAAAGGATGGTTTAATTAAATGGATACCTGCATGATGTATAAAACCTGAAATAACCATTTCTTCTTAAAAGTTTTTGCAGATTTTCTGTGGCCTTTGGCTACTTGGATCTTTCACTAGAAGAACCATCTTGCCCAGACCCAACATATGGGCAAGCACTACAGAGAAGCATGCAGCAGCGGTGGTGAATACAGGAAAAGAACGAAGAGAAAGCAAAGGAAAAGGGGAACGGAGTAAAAAAACCTACATATGAAGAAATAGAACAACAAGCACTTCAATTATGACAAATATAGCTATATAGCATGGGGAGGGGGAAGAGTAGGAAGAGGCACTCGGAAGACCTCACGATGTCTGGGAAGAATAGGGAACCAATCAAACATGCCAAAGAAGAATGTTACCAAAACACAGCCATGCCTAAGGTGGATCCCTTTAAGGAGCATATATAAGGCAATTGCACAGCTAGTAAGCTGAACAAGTAGCAACCATCATATTGGTGTCTGTGCTTTTGTTCCCGCGAAGGTTAACCTCCTACAAGGGTTAGCTGTGATCTGAGTGCCTTAACAGATAGAAAAAGATCTGTGGCTTAACAGATAGAAAAAGACAGCTAATGCCTTACCACAACACACTAAGAATATGTGATTGCAAGCACCACTCATTATGTCGTTTGGCTGTCATCAGAGAAGGCAGACATGAATGGAGAACTACATCCCAAAATATGAAGGAACTTAAAGATGCTCACCAAGTCATTCCCACTGGCAATTGCTAAGGAAAGTGGTGAATGGCCACTCCACAATGTGTTTGGATTTGCCTGATGCATTAAAAGGAGGTGGATAACATCCCTGGCATGCTTTGTAGGCAAGTGTGGTGGAAAAAGGTAGAGTTAGATCACAATAAAGTTAACTTTTTAATATTAAATGTAATAATAACAGTATAATTAATAAAATAAGCAGCATAAAAGACATTCAAACCTTTCACCTAAAATATGTTAATAATAAAAATATACATCTACTCCTTCATGACTGAAAGCCCCAAGCATAGTGGTGTTATACCTCTTCACAACCAGATTATCAAATCTCATTAATCCTGCCATCAGAATGAATGTATGGTTTGCTTATGAAGAAGTAGGTCTCCTCTCTCAAATACTTTTCTCCAACTGTATACATCCCAAATCTACTAGAAGAATGTTACTATAGTACAAAATCAAGTGCACAGATGTTAGTGCATGCCAAAACTAAGACTGTCTAACTTCAAATTGGCCTTGTGGATGATTAAGTTAATGGCCAATTAACCAATGGAAACTCGACTAAAGGAGCTTCTCTTGTCAAACAGAACTCCAAAGATTTAAGAAACATTTTTTCCTCGAGTGCTCATAGATTTTTAATCACTTTAACACTAACAGGTCAGTAGAAAAAGAGTTTATTCCTGGTATTCAATCAGCTACTTAGAGGAATGAAATGTCTTCACCACCAAGTTATGTCATTTGAGATTATTTTAGAACTACTCCCTGCAAGCAGAGCCTCAGATGCTATCATCTTACCTCACTGTTATCCTCTCTTTGGCATGCAATATGCAATGCCGTCCTTCCACCTTCTTCAGTGACAGGACCACTATAGGAGGAAAAGTACTCTTGTGGTGGTCCTGCTTCATTTCTCAGTTGCAGAGTGACACCACCTGTCAAGTTGGCTTCTCTGGCTTGAGTCTGAGGAATCTGAGCAAAATGATGTCCACATTTACAACACAGCTTAAAGACAAGTTAACAGAAAATAAACCTGCCTGGTCGCCTGTTGGTCTGGATCTCAATCATGGACAAGACTTGTTGTTCAGCCCCACAAAAGCAACTGCCACCCTTTTTCTACTTTCTTCTCTATATTCAGGTCTCATCTGATAGACTGCTTTCACACTGCAAACTAAGAAGTTTAATAAAACCACTGGAGAAATCCATGGAAGTCAAATTTGAGAGCTATATGTTAATAACTTTTACCGGGCCAAACAATACAGTGAAGGGAATGGAGGGAAGAAGCAAGCTTTCAGATACAAAGGGCCTGCCTTGAGTCAAGCTCATTCACATCATTCATTTATGTCTATGAATATAGGGTCACCAGATCAATATAAAAACCAGAAGTGATATCTGAGAAAGTAAATCTGTGTCTTGCCATTCTGTAACTAAGTACTGATGATAAATAGTTTTTAAGTTCTCCTGTTTAATACTTAAACACACTAAAATACAAACTGTTAAAGCCATCTATATCTTCCTGTCCTGCAGACATTCACCTTAGTCCTTGTCATGACAAGATAAATTATATCAGTCTAGTTACATAAGCCAACTTCTTTTTTAACTGATTAGGACCTGATGGCATGCTGGGGAGCCAGCCAGTATCATTGCAAGACCACTCTGGTTGCCTCTGAATGGTCATGGCGAGCAGGGGAAGTTTCTGAGGAATTTCTTTGCATTTCTGGCAAAATGGAAGGAAGAACCAGGGAACTACAAGCTAGTCAGCCTCACCTCAGCTTATGGAACTGATGGAAAAATCTTCTGAGAAGCCATCTCCAGACATACTACAGATGAGAAGATGACTGGAAGCAGTCAGCATGTATTTGCTACAGAGAAATCATTCCTGACAAACCTGATAGCCTTCTACCATAAGATGGCCAGTTTGGTGAAAGATGGGAAGGCAGTGAATGTAGTTTACCTTAACTTTAGCAAGGCTTTTAACACTGTCTCCCATAACACCCTCATAGACAAGCTGAAGAAGTATGGACTAAACAAAGGACAGTGAGGAGGATCAGGGGTTGTGACCAGCAGCACAAAGTCCAGCTGTGCTATACCGCAGGGGCAGACACTGGGGCCAATAGTATTTAATGTCTTCACTGATGACCTCAATGCTGGGACACAGAGCACTCTCAGCAAGTACACAGATGATAGAAAATGGGGAAGAGTGGTTTAATGCACCACATGGTTGTGCTGCTTTTCAGAGAGACCTGGACAGGCTGGAGAACCGGACAGAGGAATCTTATTAAATTCAACAAAAGGAAATTGTTGTATTCCCTGCACCTAGGGAGGAATAACTCCAGGCAGCAGTACATGCAGATGGAAAAAAACTTCTAGAACAGAACCTGGAGGTCTTGGTGGACAAGTTGAACATAAACCAGCAGTGTGCCCCTGCAGCAAAGAAGGTCAACAGCATTGGGTTGCATTAGGAAAAGTGTTGCCACTGGAACAGGTTGCCCAGGGAAGTTGTGAAGTCTCCACCCTTAGAGATACTCAAAATCTAACTGGCCTAGATCTTGAGCAATCTGTTATAACTGAGATCCTGCTTTCAGCAGAGGTATTGTACTACACAATCACCAGAAGTCCTTTCCAATCTTTCAACTGTTCTGTGGCTACAGCATTTTGTTACTACAACTGGAAGTAATTTCTCGGGTAACAAATGCCAGAAGAAGCACGTATTGCTGGTATAGCTCTATCAGTGGTAGCAAATTATTAACAAAAATGGCAACTCCAACTAAAAAGTGCTATACTACCAAAAAAGTCTACTGCTAGGCTGACCTTCTGCAACCTGGAAGCACAGCAAATGCTGCAGGAATCTAGCAGACAAGCCAGATTCAAGGAAAAGAGAAATAAGGAAAGAAATGAAGTATTAGGCCAACTCCATGGGGATGAAACAAGCAAGTTCCACCACAGACAAATCTGCTTCTGCATTCATATCTTCAGGCATTTGAGTAGACTACACACAAGAGACTTCTAAACTCTGCCTTATATAAGGCATGATAGCCAAATGTTATGGAGTGCCAAACCCAGATGGATGTTTACTGCAACCCAATACTATAGACCTCAAGTGGCTGCTGTTTTGTTTGTTTGTTTGTTTGTTTAAAGAAGCTTTCAGTGGAATGCAAAGATTTCACTGTGAAATCAAGGAGACAGGAATCTCAACTTCCTGCTTAGGTTCCGTGCAATCTGAATTTCAACAGTGGAAAGAAGATGAGCTCAAAAAGCAACATACCTTGTCCGGACCGTATATCTCATTTCCATCATCTGCCCTTGCATTAAGATCTGGGGCAGAATGCAGGAGATATTGTGTTATCTGGACCCCTTCCTCCCCAGGAATTGACACAGCTATGTGGAGAGGAGTTAACCCCCCTAACTGAAAACACAAACATAGCATTAAGACTCCTGTTTATCACAAGCAACACTTAAATAGTGCTAAATATTTTTCAAAGAATAATCCAAGCTCGCTCTTCCCACATGCTGTGTCTCACAAACAGCCACCATAAACCTAGAGCATAGAGTTATAGGACTGTGGAACACTAAAGGTCCCAGACACCAAACCTACTAAATATCACAACAGCTATTACCAACTTGAGGAGCAGCTTCACAAGTATTCCCCAGTCACTCACAAGCTTGGCAACCAGGAAACATGGTAAGAAAAAAAATACTTGGAGAGTAAGGAGCTTTGAGTTCTTTCTATTAAAAAAAAAGAGTATCTTTGAACAGAATAATCACTTTAAACAGCTTTCTAGCCATTCTAAAGCTGATGCTGACATGCAGGATATTTTACAGTAGGGCACCGAAGCTGCAGTACACAACTAGAATCCCACATTATGAATTATAATCCAGTCAAACCTTGGATGGAAGCCGCACATCAGTCCTGGCTCCCCTTTCTAAGAGGAGTTTCACTGCTTCTGCATCTGCAGCTTTAACAGCAAAGAACAGAAGGTGTGGTGGGACCCCTGATGCATTGGGATCTGCACCTCTACGAAGCAGCAGCTGGATTGTTTCCCATCTCTTATGTCGTCTAGAATTGACATGGAAAATATCAGAATAACATATTAGCACCTTCCAAGGAAACTCTAAAAACTGGTGGACTAAAATAACTCCCAGGTAATAGGCATGAAAACTGTCAGTTAGCAGAGGGAAGACGTGGCAGTCTTTAGGGCCACATCACAACTGCCCTACACCACCGTAGCAACAACATTATGACCTGAAGAGGGGACACCATTGCCACTGTATCTCAGCCCTCTAAACTAAAGGAGTGGAACTCAAAAACAGTCCCTGTGATTATGAAAAGCCCTTGCATGGTAACAGACAGGCAAAGCGAGGCAAGGTTCCCTGCATCTCCACCAGTCACTCATGTGCAACTTGTAAACATTTAATCTTAGACTTGTTTAATGAAAGAAACAGACTCTTTCCTCCTGCCATCGAAGACTCCTTGGAAGGTTCTTTCCTCAATCACATCTCATTCATGCAGTCCCACAAAACCAAAGGCAGTGTTTTCCTTAAACAAAAGCTGGAACACAAGCTATGCTAGACTAGGACAGCATATTCCAGGTGCCATCTGCATTTCAATGGAGGCAAACTATCCATACACATCCCCTAAAAAAATATCTGTCACCACCAAAAAAAAACAGAAAAAAGAAAAAGGGTAAAGAGTAGTTGTAAATCACCTATGAACTCCATCACAAAGTGTTCTCAGCAGACACATTTTCACACACTGTATTGTCAGCTTTACCCACAAGCCCTACATTCAATGGATCATTATATTCCAATGAACAACATGCAATACGCACAATATTTCAGACAAGAATCATGGGAGGTGGGAGGATGTGCCACAAAAGTAAAATGTAAGGGATGAAGGCCAACCAAAAACTCCCAGTTTGAGAGTATTAAGATATCGAAATGACCAACACTGCCATAAAACCCAACACAAAAATTACATCATCTTTGGTGACTGCTCTGTAAGCAATGCAGAAAGCAAAATGTGGCCCTTTCAGAGCCACAAAGGCAAAATAGTTGGACTACATTTCAGCTGACACTGCTGAACAGACATAGGCAGAAAACAACTATCAAGTTCATATGTAGTCAAGACTTCAAGAAATAAAGTGAATATATTTCCCTTCCTCATGGCTACACTACACTTCAAGTGTCCATTGCATATTTAGCAGCTTTTCACACTTTGCTAACAAGAAATCTTGTCTTGTTCAAGCATGACAACCTTTGCTTGAACTGCACTTTTCAACTGCAATCTTTGCCCACTGCTGACGTGAGTTACCTTAGAGTGTATAAACAATGAGTAGCTTCTACTGGCATGAAAACAAGATTTGGCCAGTTAAACAAAAAAATATCTTTCCCTGCAATGGATGCACAATTCTGTGAAACATGTGAAATACTGTTACCTTCTTTACACAAAAGGGTTTATGAGAGTTGGTCTCCCATTTATAGTGCATGAGACTTACTCTGAGATTATGCCTTCAGCCACACTGACTGTTTCTGAGGATTCTGATTGTTCATTCCACTTAAAGGTTTAAAAATAGAAAGAGGTTACAAAAATTAATAACTCAGAGTATTAACATAGCAGAGCAGTAACAGCACAGCACATAATGATAATGGAATTAACAACTGTTAGGGAAATAATTTAGAAGTAATTTGTAACTAAGGGTTGGGGGGGGTTTTTAATCTTAACAGAATATTTTTCTTGTTCTGTTTCCATCCTGTCTAAAACATTTTTAGAAAAGTTAAAAGTTTCTTCCAGTATACATCACCTAATTTAAAAGTAAAAAAAAAATGCTGAAATAAAACAGACAGTTACAGATTTTCAACCTGCATTAGTCTGCATGAGAATATGGAAGTAGGATTTACAAGGCTGATGTTTCCAAATCTGGATGCATATTCAACTCAGAGGAGAAATGAAAGCAATGTACACTTCTCTTGAGGAATCTCAGAGGCTGTTACAGACTCAAGCCAACAAAGGAAGATCCCCTCTTCAAAATGTGTATTGTGTGCCTGCATAGGAAGTCCAGAGCAGGTGTTTCTCTTTGTGGCGGGAGGAAGGCCAGGGATATGACTCCTCCTCTGTGAGCACTCCCCCACTGTACAATTGCTTTGTACAGTGACGAGTAAGCCTCATCCATGACACCAGCAGGACTGCACAGTACCATGAGAATCATCTACATCCTATTGTTCTATTTATGCTTTTGTACTTCCCATCAGCTGTCTCACTGCATCTTCACTGTGCTAAACACCTGGCCAGCACAGCCCCACATCTCTGCTATTGATGCAGTGCCTTATTTCAGTTGCAGAGTAAGCTTGTAACTGCACTGGAGCTTGGGCCTTTGAGTCAGGAGTTAGCAGTGAGAGCAGAGATTATTCCGCATCCCCAGACTGCAAAATGCATAAAAGTTCTGACTTTTTCCTAGGGAGTATACACAGTAAATTTAAAAAGCAAGCTTGTAGCTTGAGGCAATAATACATTATGAGCCTGTCATTTCAGATTAGAAGTAAACAAACCTTGTAACTGTTCAAGCTTCTCTCAGCAATATTACCCTTAAAGGATTCTTCAGGATAAAAGAGAATAAAGCACATGGAGAGAGCAGATAATCCTTCATCACTACACTTATTCACATCAGCTCCATGATCAAGAAGAAGATTGACAACATCAGTGTGGGAATGAACCTGTAGAGGTGAAACATCCATACTTCACATATATGCACACACCTTTAGCTTTTGACATAGAAAGAATTAACAACACAGTTTTAAAGCTCTACACTGTTTAGCTAATTCAAATTTGTATTTCACACAAAATAGGAACACAATACTGAACCATGACTTACGGGGTTCAGAACATGCAGTTTTCAGCTAATTTTTAACTCCTGGATTTCACAGGAGTTCAGGAGTTCACAGGAAGAGACTAAAAGTGACTGAGATGGCTACAGGAGAAATACAGTGTTCTAAATTATTATCTACATTTTGCTAGCTATTTACAATGAATGCCAATGAGGTAGCTGAAGAGGGCATGAATAAAAAGGCAAAGGGGGACATGACTTCACCACCCTCCTACAGAAACTGAAGTTGTTTCTAGCCACCACCACTTCAGCAGCAACAAAACAAGTCTCTCTGAATCTGATTTCAACTAGGAGGAAAAATAGGAAGGGCACAGTCACAGCCAGGAACATAGATCTAGTCCACTGCATAATCATAACCTGAAATCAAACCTGACATTTGAAATAATCTCTTATATTTACTGAAGAGCTTCTTTTAGGTTATTTATTTACCATGGGGTTTGGCATGTTACTAGTCATTACAGACACTACTCGTGCCACACCACTTTTCTGTTTTTCCTGTTTACTGAACATATCTTTCACCCCGTGTAATGAAACAAGAGAAAAATTTAATCCAGCCTACTACAGCAGGAATGTTCTCATCATGTGGTAAAGAGTCATGCTTAGAGTCTTACAGCAGCAGCAGCCAGTGCTGTGTACCCATGTTTGTCAGCTATGTCTGGATGAGCAAGCCCACTCCTCAGAATTGCAGAGACCCCACCATAGTCTCCTCTTGCTGCCTTCTGAATTAGCTGCTCTGAGGCAAGTTCTCTGGGGCCTCGAGGCCCGTAAGTACTGCGGGCTCCACTGACAATGAGGTTGACATCTGAAGTGAACTCCATTTGACAGCGCCTAGAAAAGGAGTAAGAAGTGCGGCCTATTTGTTTATGATTTAATTTCCATCACCTGCTTTAATTATGACTATCAAATATGCATATGTAGCTTGTGTTCCTATCAACACAGCAAATAATGAAATACTCTGAAGGCCTAAAGAGCATCTCCACATACAAATGCTGAGCTACATAAAAACTGACGTGCGGGTGGCAGTTCCACTAGCTGTAGACTGGCTGCAGCATGTTTTGTATAGCCTTGAAAGAGAACAAGAGCCAAGACTACCCCAATAAGGGATCACTTGCCAGATTTTCAGTGCATTCAGAAATCGGGCACTATGCTTCTCCATATTTCTGCCTCTACACAAGACACTACACTCTCAGAATAGGGAAGGTCTGAACAGGTCTCTACAGCCCTTGCCTCCTAAATTCTTTAAAAACTGGATTTCCAGAAACTCTGACATGTTAATGAGTAATAAGACAATTTTTATAGGTGTAATCAGAACAAGACCGATGTTTAACTTAAAGGAGTAAAATTTGTGAATGGAGAGATTAATATGTTGTTTGTTTCTTTTTATAAAAAAAATCCTCACTGGCAACTTGTCATTTCAAGGCCATAAAAACCAGTCTGGAGTGCAGCTTTTATCCTGCAACATAAACCTGAAAATAATGAACACCCATGATAATAACTTCTAAAAATCCATACATAAGAAACAAATCATCAACAGTTACCTGTGCTTATAAATATGCATCTGCATTCTAACTAGTAGAGGGGTTACATTTGCAACCGGCCAGTGGTCTTCCTCAGGCAGCTTTGGGGTGTTCTGAAAATACCAAGCATCACACTCTTCCAGGAAGGAGCGAGTTAAAGTAAGATGATCTGTGTTACAAGAATATGCAAAGACTCCTTCAGGGAAAATATCCTTATCATCAAAAGGGAGATGTTTATAGCTACGGAGAAAAGGGTCTTCCTCAACTGAAATATACTTCTTTTGAGAATTGTCATCAATGTATTTGTAGTGTGCTGGATAATCCAAGAGAGAAAACCAACCAGGTACTTCAGTACATAGTTTAATTAGATGATCCCTGAGCCACAAGCCAACGTCCTGACAGCCATCTGGATAACTCTCAATCCCTGGTCCAAATCGCTCATCAGATTTGTACAGCCCCTTAAGAAATGAGTAAACTCATTAGTATCAGTCACATATCAAACAAGTTGTACGATTAAAGTGCATTTTCTATTTAAACTAATCTGCCTTGTTCTGGATTTACTGGTCCACACTCTATTAACAGATCAATAATTGCTGAAGCCAATCTGAACAGCAAAGCTTTCTATTTATTCACTTTGGTCCATATAATAGCAAATACAAATGTTCAGCACAAGAACAATGAAAGGCCCTAAATTTAACTACAGTGGGATGTAACATTCAGATGAAACTTCCTGATGATTTTAGAGCCTAAGCAAGATTCTCTTTTCATTTTATTGTGACCAGTATTAGATTCATTAGCCATGCTGCTATCTTTCAGGCCAGGACAGATTTTTGGTTAGATTTTCCTACCTAATCAAAACAAACATATCTGACACACAAACACAGAATCTGGAAAAGGCAGATTATTTCTTTTCTCACAATGTTAACCAGATTTAGGATATCTTCAGCCATGCAAGCATGACAAGATGTGCCAACAGAAGAGTCTCAGTAGCAAATAAAGCACTACAGGACAGGAGTTTTAGTCTTCCTATAAAGTTATCCTAGTTTAGGCATGGTAGGTAAGGTGTGAGCAGTACCAAATTTAAGGAGATTCATGCATATCTGGATCACACATATGGTGCAAGACAGGTTCACACTAAGCTATCACAACCTCAAAACACCTATTTGGAGAAAAAAATATCAAATTCACATTGAGCTGTTTAGCTACAAAGATAAAGGAGTGGGACAAAAGTGCTACCACTGGCAAGAATAAAATTCTGAGTATGGTTATGATCTGAAGCTTCTCTGTTTTTCCCCTAGCTCTAGATTACACATCATATGCCCAAATTAAAGCTCTCTTAAACCCATAATTAGTGTCACATTCAGCAAGAACACTATGTTCTTGTTGATCACCTCCTCAGTGCAGACTGTTGTTTCTCTATATGTTTTAGATTATTTGATGAATTGCAGAGATACCTAGGGATCAGTAGGAATGGGTGGGTGGTGTTCCCCTACACTGAGAACTTTTCAGATATACCTTCTAAGAAAACAGAGGACTGCAAGCTCATAGAAAATAAGATTTCCAGCTTCTACTAGCAGCATCAGGTTGGAAAATGATGCAGAACAGACAACTATGTGGACACTTCAGGTTGCTGTCTATCTCCACAGTTTCTTAAAATGCAGTATTTTTCCTGTTTCATATTGCTGGCATCCTAACATGCCTTTTGAGAGTACTGTCTAACTAATAAGCTCTTCATCAAAGGAGAATAAATACTGAAATCTTGTATGTTAGATACTAGAATAAGCTTTCCCAGGCATCAGATTTTTAGTTCTGGACAGATGGTATCACATCACAAGGCTGGAAAGAGGATCTGAGGAATTACAGGCTTGTCAGTCTGACCTCAGTGCTGGGGTCAGTTATGGGGTGGATGATCCTGAGTGCCATCACATGGCACATACAGGACAAATCAGCCCAGTCAGCATAGGTTTATGAAAAGCCAGGTCCTGCTTGACTAACCTGATCTCCTGTGACAAGATTACTTGCTTAGTGGATGAAGGAAAGGCTGTGGATGGTGTTTACCTGGACTTCAGGTAATGTCTTTGACAACATTGCCCTCAGCATTCTGGAGAAATTGGCTGGTAATGGCTTGGATGGGTGTACTCTTGGCTGGGTAAAAAGTTAGCTGGATGGCTGAGCCCAAAGAGTGGTGGTGAATGGAGTTAAACCTAGCTGGCAGCCAGTCACAACTGGTGTTCCCCAGGGCTCAGTACTGGAGCCAGTTCAGTTCTAGATCTTAATGATCTAGATGAGGGGAACAAGTGCACCCTCAGTCAGTTTGCTGGTGACACCCAGTTGGGTGGGAGTGTTGATCTGCTTAAGGGTAGGGAGGCTCTGCAGAGAGACCTGGGCAGGCTGGAGCAATGAGCTGAGACCAACTGAGGGAGTTTCACTAAGGGCAAATGCCAAGTTCTGTACTTGGGCCACAACAACCCCCAGCAGCGCTACAGGCTTGGGGAGGAGTGACTAGAAATATTTAAAAGAGTGTAAATGTGGCACTTAGGGACATGGTTTAGTGGTGGAGTTGGTAGTGTTACGTTAACAGTTAGACCTGATGATCTTAAGGGTCTTTTCCAACCTAACATATTCTATGAGTTTTAGTATTTCCTCACGCAAAAGTTGAGTACAGCAGAAGCTATGCTGTTGAAAAGAGCACCCTAACTCACTGGAGATCAAAGCATGATGATTTTGCTCTAAAGAATCAAAACATTAAAGGGGTTTCTTCAAAAAAAACACACTCAAGTTTTCCTGTACTTATGCTGACTTTGAAAGGCAAGGAAATCACAGTATTAGCACAGCATTTTTCCAGTTACCTGAAATTTTTTGCCATCCTTCCATTCCAGGGTCCCATAGCCTTCTATATGGCCAAGATAAAAAGCACCTGTCAATTTGGAACCATCAGGCCAGTAGCAAATCCCCTTGCCATGGGGGTGGTCCACATAGAACTGTCCCACGTATCTCTGTAATCGATAAAAGAGGGCAAAACAACAAGAATGACATAACTGACAGAAGTGAAATTGCCTCCTTATGGCAACAGAGCGGGACTAATAAAGTGCAGGAAACTGGCACAGGAAGAGGGAGAATCTATTACATACTTAAGGAAGACTGGGCAGAGCCTCAACTCCCATTTTTGTCACTGTCTTCAAAACTCAGACAGGATTTTACTAATTTCTCTAGAAGCTCTTCCATCACATAGCAATCAGTACTTCACATGACTTCAGCAGATTTATCTCAGCGTTGATATCCTTGGATTCATTGCCAAATGATGCAGGCTAAACCAACACCTAGTTCAGCAGCTTTCATAAAGACCAGTATGCCAATACACATTTAGCATTCTGCATTCAATTTTAATTTGAAATCAGCAGAACCATAAAGTTCTCAATTGTCAGATGCAAGTGAAGCAACTGGATTATTAAACCTTTACACACCACTTGCTTAAAAGACTGCTACCCCAAAACTGGCATGACCCTTCAGTAGAAAGCACTGACAAAATTCTGTATCATAGGTAAACACAGTGCTGGACTGTATGAAAGTGCAGAGGCCAAGTCAAAAGGTTGTCCATAACTCCACCTCTTCAGTGAAGAAAACCTTAGCTACCAACCTACTCATCTGACTGTTCTTGACTGAAATGTTATCATCATTTATTTCAGTCACAAATACTTTAAGGTGTTCACTATTTTAAAGCAAAAGCAGACATTTGGAAGATATTTTATATAAATTAATCAAGATTTGGCAATTAAAAAAAATCCCACTTAAATAAAAACCTCTATTCCTTACTCCTTTTGGTGTATTAAAAATAATAATAAAATTTGTAACCTTGTAACAGTCCGGCTATTTTATGGCATAAAAGGAGTGACTACCCTTAGATTAAAAAAAAAAAAACAAAACCACCAGAACATTACGGTGGTAACAGCAACAGCACTCACAGCAACCACTTACTGTGAGCCTGAGGACAAAGTTGTCCAAGCAGGAGAGCAGAAGGTTCTCTGAAAACCTGGGTCCCAGTTTGCGTTTTGGTAGCGTTTGTGATACCAACCTGGGTGTGGAGTGACAGAAACCCTGGGAAGAGCAGAAAAGGCTGACCGACCTGCTGCTCTCAGACATGACAGGGACGCCAGGCCGGCGCTTGCCTTGCTCAGAAATAAGCCGAAACTAAGCAGTTTGTGGCGGCTACGGGGCGGGCCTAGGGAAACCTGCGCGCAGAGGCCCCAGCGCATCTCGCCTGTCCCGCGGCCGGAGCGGCCCCGCAGCGCAGCCCCCGGGGCAGCCGGGGACAGGCAGGGGTAGGGACCCGCCGCCGGCCTCGGAGCCCGCAGCGGCGGGAGGCGCCGCCGGGCCCGCGGGACGATCGTGCTCGGGCGGCGGAGGCGCCGCCGGCGGTGTCCGTACCTCAGCGCCCGCCGGCCCGCGGGGCGGGCCCTGCCCAGGGCCGCAGCCGCCCGCCCTCGCCGCCCCTCTGGAAACCGGCCCGGCGCGGAGCTCCATGGCAGCGCCCGGCAGCGCGCCCGGCTGCGGCCGCCGGATCCCCGGGCCCGTGTCGGCCGGCGGCGCGTTGCCCTGGATCCCCCGACGGGCCCGCCCGGAGCGGGGCAGGGTGGGGGCCCCGGGACGAGGAGCGCGACCGCCCCGCCCCGCCGCGGCCAGGGCGGCCCGGCCCCGGCACGGCCCCAGGGCCAGGACCCGGCGCCAGCGCGGCTGCGGCCGCCCGGGAGGGCCGGTGGGTCGGCCCCTGCCCGGCCCTGCCCGCCCCGCTCCTGCCAGCCCCGGCCCTGCCCCGGCCCCCGCGCCCGGCGTTCCCCGGCGCCCTGCGCCGCTCCTGGCCGCCCGCTCGGCCTTGCCTGCGCTGCACCCTGCAGTTTTTCCAACAGCCGGATGGACTCCAGGCCCCCAGGGCTGGGAATTATTTTAGCACACACCGCTGTCATGAAAACACGCAGAATGGCCTCAAATTGTGCCAGGGGAGGTTTAGACTAGATATTAGGAAGGATTTCTGTGCAGAAGGGGCTGTTGGGCGTTGGAATGGGCTGCCCAGGGCAGGGGGGGAGTCCCCGGGATCCCTGGAGGGGTTGAAGAGTCGGGCTGAGCCAGCGCTGAGGGATCTAGCAGAGTTGGGAACTGTTCATGTTGGGTTGATGGTTGGACTGGAGGATCTTCAAGGTCTTTTCCAACCGAGATGATTCTATGATTCTGTGAATCGGTATCATCCCATCACCAGGCAGCCGGCCCAGCAGCCTTCTCTAAACTGGTACTCAGCCCTGGCCCACCACTAAGTTATGGGTTGTCTTTGTAAAAAAAAAAAATGTATTTAACCAAAACCCTCAAAAGTGCCAGATTTTCCAGCATTATTACATAAGCTAACTAATCAGTTTAAGCCTCTATTTTCTATGAAAGCACAGTCAATCTGAAGTTAAGTCAATTCATGGTAAAACAAATGGAAGTTTTTCCTTAATCTCCTCTGAGCACAAAACCCATGAAAGGCGTTTAAACAAAAGTCACCTAGCTTTAAAAGCTTTAGATCTGCTTTTGTAATTACTTTTTTAAATTTTTTTATTAAAAACTTAACAGTCCTTGGTTTAATCTCCAGAATTCCACATGTCAGAATGTGAGAGATGACCTGTAGCTCCCTGAAACAAGGACTGAGAAAAACAGCTTGAGAGAAACAAGACTTGTTAAAGATAAGGCATGGGGGGAGAGCGGAGACCCTCTGAGCCAAGGAATGTCTAAAACAGTCACAAGTGATAAAACTATAGCCACGGGGTGGGCGATGTGGAGGCTGGAGCTGGGAAGGCTGCCTGGGTAGCACAGGATGCAGCTGGAGGAGGGGGCCCTGTGGATACAGGATGGTTCTGCTCTGGGGCATCTTGTAAAGTTTCAGGGGCCATTTGTCTGGTGAATGACCTTTGCCTCATTATCCACAAAATGCATATTAAAGTTGACACCACTGCATATGCTATTGAAAATTAACATGATCATGCTAGTTACATCGTCCCATGAAGCACCTTACTCCTCCCCATACATGGGATGCTGTTCTGCTGATTAAGGATACCAATTAAACTCAGACACCAGAGTGAAAAGAGCAGGCGTATTTTACTAGTGATAACAGTGTAATACAGAAAACATGCAGTAAGAAAAAGCACAATAGTGCACTTAAAGCAGCAAACAGGAGAATACAGGGTAAGGCATTAAATCATTACTACACAAGAGAGAGAATGGAGATTAAGAAAAATACATCACCACTTGCATATATTACCATCCCCCAGCCCCGCAGTGGCTGGGCAGCCCCGGTCACAGCGAGGTTTGCAGAGCCTGTCCCGGCAAGGGGGAAATCCTACGCGGTGCCTCCACCCGTAGCTGAGGCTGCCAGAGTCGCTGCAGACGGGCCCGGCCTTAGATACCAGAGATCGACAGGCCAGAACAGCTGGCACCTTTGTTTTGAGCGGAAAATTTCTGGTTTCATCCTCCTGTTGGATTCCACCCAAAGCCTGGCCAGGGCTCGGGGGGGAAACCAAGGGAGTTTCTAACAAGGTCAGATACTTGGGTTCTCAGCCTTGAACAGGCTGAACAAGGGAAGCTGCATATATTCTCTCCTCACTCCTGATTATATTGTGTCTAAGCTGCATCTTTCACTAGCGAGTTTACAGACTTTGTTAATGATTACAGACTAAGTTAGCAGCTTCGGCTTGGGGCCTGTTGTTCAGGCTTCAGTACTTCAATGCTTTAGCACTTTTTACATCAGCATAAGTCATTGTTATAACTTAGTACAATACCGACTAGCACAATGGCTTTCAGTTATAAGATATACAGGATTCATCTACAGGTCAGCTCTGGCTTGGGCCGGTTGTCCAAGCCTGAGCACTTCAGATGCCTAGATAGGCGGGTCGACCTAGGGGAGGGACCAAGGAAAGTGTGTATAAATTGAGGGGGTGCAAGGACTGAAAAGGAAGAACAAGTGAAGTGAAGAAGACAGATGCATCTTTGAACCCTCGTTGGCGGGACTGACACAGAAGCATGGACCAGTGATCTCTATTTCTACCTCTCTCTCTTATTTTCCCCATTTTCCTTACTAGGTAACACAAGGCATACTATATCGCTTGCCGTATGACTGATACTGGGTGAATGCAGCAAATACAGCACAGCACAGATGTCTAAGGAAAAGGATATATAAGTTCAAAATGCTGCTGGGAGAAAACTGTACTTCTGATTAGTTGAAGTATCACTTTGTGTTCCTTTTCTGTTCTTAATGCTCCTCAGGGCAAGCAACCAATGTTGACACTGCACCCTCTGCTTCCAGTGCTCCAGCTCTGTAAGGTCACTTTCTCTTTGCTAATCACCAGCTCTAGGTATGCATTCGTTAAAAAAACACCTTCCTCAGGAGAGAGATAATTTTTCTGTTAATATCTCCAGTCAAGAACCATTTCCTAGCTTTTCTACAAGTCAGAAGTTACGTGGGAACACAGCAAGGGTGCCAGGACCCTGCAGAGCTGCCCGGGACGAGCACAGGGAACCAGGCAGCAGCGGTTCACAGCACTGTGCCACTAAGGTGGGCAGAATTCCTCTAGTTTGACTCTCCTCAAGTTTTTGCCTAGGCCTCCTTGTATTCATGCCATTCTTGCCTGGCCAGTCTCTTTCATCTGTAAAGCTCCCTGACTCTGAAGGACCAGCTAATGCATGCAGTCTTGGGTATGTATGAAGTAAGTGGCTCTGAGTGCACAGCAAATGTGGTTTTCAGAGACTAAATCAACACCTTTGCTTATATTTCTGGCTATGGAAGAAGATCTAATGTAAAGAACCTGAGAGCAAGCACGCAGAGGAGGATTCCCCTCTTCTTACTTGCAGTGCACCAGCAGACTCCTGGAATGTGAAGTGTTTGAGATCAGTGCAGGTTTTAGGACAGGCTTGGACATCCTGTGATGCCCTAGGGGGTTCTGCAGGCCTCCTCTGCTTCCTTCTGTCTAAACAGTCAGCTTTGGTTTGCAGGGCAAAGTGGTTATCCAGGGCATACAAAAGAGGACAAATAAACTCTGCCTCTGTCACCTTCCCTGTACATCACCTGTCAGAGAGGAGAGCTGCTTGCACAAATGAGGCAGTTCCAGTGCAACAGACCCAGAGGAAGCTCTGGCAGAAATGCAGTTGGTTTTCAGCCAACTGTTTTTCAAGGGTTTTCAGCCCTTGGGAAATACAGAGGCTTTGGAGAGATGGGCAGAGGGCCTCGGAGAGGACTTTTCCCTCAGACTCACTGAACCCACTTGCCAGTCTCTTCAGAATAACTACAACTTCAAGGAAATTTCCCATTCCTCCCACTACTTTGTTAATAAAGTGGTACCTGGCTGGCAAGATCTCACACCCTTCCCTCCCAACATCATCAGTATGAAGTGTCCCACCTCCCAGTCTAGATGGCTTCTGTCTGCCATGCCATATATCATGCCCTCTCCTCCCTTTCTGCACATTTGAGCAGGCAGATGGAAGCAAAAGAAGTTTTATAGCTTCCCATTTTCCTCATCTGTCATCACCACTGGCAACTCTGAGTGTGGGGCTGTTTCTAGCAGAGAGCATTTCTCCGTGTTCCCTTCTGAAAGAGAAGGAACAAAAGCAAGATGGTGTTTGATGCAACACTTGCCGTGTTCCCCAGATTGGAGTCAGTTCATTAGTATTTGAAGAGATACTCTAAATGAAATTAAATAACCTTCCTGGCAGCCTTGGAAGAACAGATTCAATAGCAAGGTGTGATTTAAGAGCAGGTGATGACCCAGGGCTGGCAGCTGGAAAAAAAAAAAAAAAAATGAAGCATTTAAAAGCAGCTGAAGGGAATATAATTGCTTTGATAAAATTTGCAGCATGCCAGGCTGCATATTTGGGTTTGCCCAGGCTGTATATATGGGACAAGTTTGCCTAGAGAGATCCGAGGCTGCATCCTAGAAGCAGCTGATGTTAAAGCCAATTCAACAGGAAGAGCTGCACAAGTGGTGACTGATCCTCTCCATTTTAAATGGATCATATACAGAAGTCTTTTCCTTACTGGAAGTAGCTAATTATAAAAATGCACTGACTTTTACTAGCAGTGACTGAAACTATGAATGGCTTTGCAGCAAATCTGATTAATGTTTTTGTTCCTTAACCCACTCCTACCCTCCAAAGAAAAAGGTTTTAAAAAAACCCATTTGTTGATGGCTAGGAATTGCCAACTGTAATGGATTTTTTTCCTTGTTAGTTTTGAAATGACACAGGGATTTAGCAATTGATCAGAATTAACCTTGAAAATAAAAGATGTATCAGAAAGGTGAAAGCTGTTCAAGTAAGGCAGTAGGAAAAGAGGCAGGATGCAGATTAATAGAGATTTATTTCAAGTATATCCATGACAATTTTCTTTTTATTCTGACAGGCAACCTAATGTTCAGTTCTTGCCACATTGCAGTGCTCAGTTATCTACCCAGATTTTCTACATTGGCTTATTAGTGGATGCGTCTTATTGTGTAGATGACCTTCCTGACAGCCTGGGAAGTGATCTCACATGTGCTCAGAGCTCATGCTAGTGAAGGCTGCACATAAAATATTCTCATTTGCTGAAACCAAATCAAGTAACTCCAAATGAGACATTCAAAAGTAGTGAGTACTTTTGGCTGGTGTAATCTCCCTCAGCCTTAGATTGTAACACAGACTTCTGAACTTACAGAGGTCTTGTGAAGGTTAGTTATTTAATATCTCTGAAGCTCACAGACTCTGTAATCAAATCTTTCATTGAAAAGAAAGTGAAGTCAACAATGCTGTATTCAGGGAGTAATTTGCAGCAAATATGGTCTAGTACCCCACATTAAGCATAAGAGGTGAGACAAAATATTCAAGTCTGGGTGCTGTTCACTTTATGCCCTGAGAGGCACAAAAAATCAGCATGTATGCATGGAATGAAAAGTAACATATTGTATAACCACCTGAGAGACAAGGTAAGGCACTCCTGGTGTGGTTATGTGTAATATAAACTTCTGTCAGTCTCTTATATGACTCTGGTTCTAATATCTTCCTTTTTTCTTTTATCTTCACGATTTTAACTGTCCAGTCACAAAGCAAAGGCAGATAGCCTGCATACCAATATCAGTTTGGATAAATATTTTAAATGGCACTGGTAAAGTCCTAGTTCTGCAGGTACCTGTTATACCAGCAGATGATTTGTTCTTTTTTCCTTTCCCTCCAACAGCATTACCCCATGCAAAGTGAATATTATCACGTCTCTGCTGTTCAAGATCTGCTGTTTCAGTCTCTTAAAGGAAACAAAGCTAACACCACCTTGCCATTTGTGTGTCTGCTTGAACCCTTGTCAGTTTTTCCTGTTTCCCCATCCCTCAAGAATTAAAGCTGGTTTGTGAAAATAGGAGATAGACCTAGGCAACCACTGTCTGCAGGGAAACCATAAAACTGTGCCCTTATGTCTTCTGAAGGCCAGAGAGTCTTATCAGCACATGCTCTAAATAACAAATTAGTTAACCAAGAGCTCTAAGCCAAATAAATGGGAACCAGGAAAACAGGTAGAGGGCTTGAGAAGGTTGTTGTACGAACTGTAGAGGGGTTTGGGGATGAGGAGAATTAGCAACATTTCAAGGAAGATTTGGAGATAGGGAGTGCTGGTGGGAAATTGTAGGGGCTGTGACGAGAGGATTTTGGTCGTTGAGGAGAGTATTCTGAGGAGGAGTTGGAGTGATTCCAGTAAAAATTACAAGCTGCTGCTTGGAAGTTTCCATTCAGGTGCTGCAGGGAGATACTAGATGTTCTCTCCACATTACATAATACTAGGAAACCCTCCAAAGCCAAGACAAGCAAAGGTCCTAAGCAAGGAGCTTAAATCCTATAAAATAGAAGGATCCAGTATCTCAAAAGCCAGTTTTGCTCAGACAACTGCAATTAACATTTTTATTGAATACTTCATTACTGGTTTTTTGCTGAAATTGAGCTAGGATAAAGCAGATAGCTTTCCTTTGGACCCTTTAGAATACACATGGCTTGCAAGGTTAACTCTTCTAGGAGATAAGTGCTGTTTTGGTTTCAGGCCCTTTGCAATCTTTCATAAAATACTCCCACACAAAGAAGTACCTTTTTTTAATTCCTAATTTTAAAGAAGAAATCCAGGTGTTCCAAATGGAAAGCACCCATCCTCTAACTACGAAGCATCAGGGAGCTTGTTGCCCAGGCTCACAAGCTGGACTTCTGAGACTGGAGCAAATGAAAGCTAAATCTTACTGGTGCCCCCAGACTGACAAAAGATTCTTCACTGGCATTCCTCTGCTTAGCTGCAGCTCCCAGAGAGCACATATCTTCTCCAGTGAGAGGTCTTGTACCATGCTATTAAGGGATGCTGCCATACACTTACTTAGACTATTTAGAGGGATTAATTTCTCTTTTTTTAGTTTTTCTTGCTGCTGTAGACCACCTCTTCTGGTAATTTCTGAGCACTGTAGTACAACCAGAGAGCTGGAGAATGTCTGGTTAAGTTTGTGTTTCCACCACCAGTCTCCAGGGTGAGGAATTCAGCAGGGCTGTTGCTAAACAACAGCAGTTTTCATAACAAAAAGTCGAGGAAAACCAAAACCTTATTCCAAAACATCCTGCATGCAGCAAACCTTGTCCTCACTATACTTCTCTCTTTAAAATCTAGAGAGGAGATATGTCTTGCAGTTACCCTGGAAGTGAATAATTTGGGAATTTACACCAGTATAAATCAATAAAACTAATGATAGTGAGCAGTCCTAGAAATAGTTTGATTTTCTATTTCCTGGCAAGTCATTCTTGTTCCTGCAAGGGTTAGTATGCCTTTCCACAGAACAAATGAGCCATGCTGTAATATACAAAGTAGCCTTTTCTTTTCTAGAAGATGAAGGAGACATTTGAACACTATGTGACATTTTCTACACTATCATGTATTTCCTTTTGGAATAATAATAACTGAACTGTATAGAAAGCTGCAGCAGTGAGCTCAGAACATTCCTGTAGTGGATGAGGCCTGGGTGGGAAGAACAGAAGGTACTTGTAGAGGAGAGGCTAGCCCGAGCATGCATTACATTAAGGATATTATTTAAACATGTTTTTTCTTAAGAAGCTATTACTAATAAATACTCTGAGATGAGCTGAATGAAATCAAAATTGTACTGGCCACTTTCTCCATGAATATTGCAACAGACCGTACCTAATGAAGGTGACTGCAGTCCTTGCCTCTAATCCTTGGAAACAGCTAAGGGGTGTACATGGCAGCCTTCTGGGAAGCTTCAAACAGGAGCAGCTTGTTCCTGAGTGACAGCTCATGGCTGTCTACACGGGCTGGAAATCCTATGTTCAGCAGGACCTCCTCGTTAGGTTTCCATAGGAGCAAGCTTTCAGTTCAAGGCTCCCGATACTGATCTGGCTTGGCATATTGAAATCCCTTAATTTCAGAAAATGACCACTTCAGTGGGTTATTTTGACACAGCACTTTCACTGTTAGGATTGCAAGGCCCTGAAAACTCAACGACGTGACTGCCAGCTTCCAGGAAAGAAGGCATTATCTTGCTCGTCAGTAGTAAAATTTTTAATTGCATTTTCACATATGTAAAATACGTTTAAAATAATTTTTCTTTACATTTTATTTATACTGTGGTATTGTTTTGAGGACCCAGCTATGATCCCCTCCGCTTCATTTTGCTTATTTTTACCAGTTGGTTTTAAGATACCTTAGTATTACGATTTGTACATATTGAACTCTCCAGTTTAACTTCTTTATGCACAAAAAATTCTTCTTCTCAAATAAGCAGAAATTTAAGAGCAGCCAGGCAGGTACTGACAACGTGAAGCTCATGAGTAGAGCGGGACACTGGGAAAGGCATAAAAGCTGGAACAGAAATTATCATTATGCTTTTATGTAACTGCAGGTATGGTTGCTATTTCAGAGAGAGTAATTTGTTGCAGATGATTGAATGGTCTGTCTTTTCTATATCTGGCAAGAAACCAAGGTGGGTTTTTAGTTGAGAATACAGACTGTCAAAACAAGGAAGGTAGGAGATTATGTGTGTTTGCAGTTGCATGTTTGATATGCTCCCTCTGTATGGAAAAGAAATTAGAAGGTGCTCTCCTCCTTCTAGAATAAAGCCAGAAAGTGGCTCTAGAGAGCTGAAATGCAGGTTTCAGCTGGCAAAGTAGATGTCATTGTCTCTGGGCTGCTGTCTCTGCCTAAGCTAAGCCAAATAAAGTGAAGTGTGATGGCAGTGGGATAGCAAGGGATCAGGTAGGAATCATCAAACAAGTAGATTAAAAACCTGCACCCTAAACTCAAAGCAGAGGCAGTCCACTGAAGGCTTGGATGGACCCAGTTTGCAGCATACAAGGCCTTTGGCTGAGCTGGGACTATGCTGAAGTTTGAGGGAAATGCTGGTTTAGAGAAGACATGACTATGTACAGATGGCTTGCTAGTAAAATTGGGCATTAGAGCTCAGGAACCCTGTGTTTGAGAGGGAGAATCTCAGCACATGGGGACCATAGGTGAGTCTGTGGTTTTGGAGAGGTGTATGTCTTGGTTCATGGTGTGACACACTACTAGAGAGCTCATACTCACAGGACCCTTCAGACCACATATGTCATACCACAGTCCATCAGGAGGTTGCTCTTCAGATGGGTGAGTAGATTTGGAAAAAATGTGTAAACTCCCATATTTTGAAATATCTTCTCTACCTTGAAGCATCCACAGGAAAGAGCTAGCTGAATTTCAATAATCTGTTGTTTGAAACTTATGTGTTCTAAATTCCTTACAAAATGGTGATTCTGAGGGGAAAAAACCAGTTTTGGAAATAGAACATCATGTTTCCAAATCATATTTGTTCCCTAGTGGGATTTGAAGAACTTCACCAGAGCTGTTCAGCCCTGAATGCACTGCAGAGGTGACGGATTTCTCCACCTCCATGAGAAGCCCATGGTGTTCTTTGCCAGGACTGGCTTCCCCAGAGCTCTCAGACTCCCCTAGCATAATCAGATTCTCAGTGTTAAGCCACAGGTTCCACACACTGTTTGTATTCAGCATTTTGTGATCAATTTTTTACTGGGGTGTGCTGGTTTAAGCCCTGCCGGGACCGGAGACCACGTTGCCATTGTCCCTCCCCCACCCTCGGACACAAGTAGGGCACAAACCCGGGTTAAAAGAAGGAGAAATTTAATCCAACAGTGTAATAAACAATCTGAACAATAGCAATAATAACAACAATAAACAGTAATAACAGTAAATAAAACAAAAGATATACAGATAAATACTGCAGTGAACACAGCCAGCCTGTCACGCGTGCTTCCCCAGACCAAAGCCACAAAGGAAAGCTTCCTGTGCTGTTGCACCAGACCTGATGTCAGCATGGTATGAATAACCCGGCTGGAGATCCCTTCCCCCTGCTTGGGAGAAACTTAACCCTATTCTAGTTGAACCAGGACATGGGGTTACAAAAAATCTTGACTGCCATGGATAGTGCACATAGACAGGGCTCCCCAGAGCTGCAACATGAATACTTGCATGTTCCCATCCATCCTCTACATCAGCTCACCAGGGGAAACCATCAGGGAACAGTCAAGGACTGAATGGAAACCCACTTGTTGCTTAATGCAAGTTTCTTCATGTACCAGTACATTTTCTAATTATTGATGAATTCATATTTTACAGCACTGGAAAGTTATTTTGCAGCACTGAAAAGTTATTTACATCCATTATTTGCACAGAAAGTTTCCAGCAAACACTGTCGGCCATTAGTCATCAGAATACCAGGACTGGTGTCTAGATCTCAGTGCTGAGGGGGTCAGGTGGTGTTTCTGCAAGAGGGCATCACCTACAGCGGGGCAATGGCAGGAGTCTGTGTGGATCCTTTGGAGGGGTGTTCCCATCTCTAGGGAGCCAGGAAAATAATGTCTAGAACCAGAGGAAGGCTCAAGGCCTATTGCATCGAAATGTCCCTTTGTGTCTGTACCTCCAGTTTTGCCTATAGTAACGCTGCTCTTGCAGCTGGGATTGAGGGCTAGCCCTGATTACAAACCCACCAGCTGATTTCATTATTTTATGCTATTTCCAGCTGCTAGGAGAGTGTGAAGTTGTGATTCAGGGGCACTTTTATAAAAAAGCTCTTGGCAGCTCTGTAACAAAGTGCTCCAAAAAGCAACAGGAACATCAGAGTCACAGAAAGCTTTAGATTTTTTTAATCAAATCTCCCTCTGCTGTTGGCTACACACTCACCTGCTTCTCTTTTACTGTCGTGTGTGTTCATGCAGCCAGAGGGTGCACTGGCTATTCTAATTTGCTGTTGCATTTACCCACGGAGCTGACATACACTGTGAGCACAGGAGTGCTGGATCTCATGTACAGGGAGAACAGCATGATCATGTCTAAAGATGGAGAATAGGGAATGGAGTCTGACTGTTTCCTCTGACAGCACATCACTGTTAAATTGACTTGACTGTCTGAATCTGCACCTTTAGGGAAAGAAAAAAAATCTGTTCAATGCTCCTTTCACAGGACCATGCACATGGTTCGGTTCCTGGGTTTAAATGCAAATCACATTTTGGATTAACTATAGAAGCTCTTAAAACTCATGTCTGTCTAGGATGGAATCACAGACTAAAGGACAAATGGGATTAGCCAAAAAAGTGTGATCAACAAACCTCATCTTTATTGGAGAAGGAGGACATAGCTAAGGCTTCTAAGACTCCTCTCTATGTGCTCTGTGCTGGAGGAGCAAGAGAGAAGATATTTGGGATGTGGCTGGAAAGGGAGGAAGCAAAACTTGCTGGGCTTGTGTTTTTACATGACCACGGCCAACATGTATCACTTCATTACTAGCCAAGACCAGTGGAACTCCACTTGATTTTAGAAGTAGAACACACTTCCTTCCAGAATACACAATTTGCAGGCTGTGCAAGAGCTGGGGCCATTTTATGTCTCCAGAAGTAAAAACTGTAAATCTTGAGCAAAATTAGTTACTTGCTTTTCCTGAAGGATACACTGGGACCATCAGCCCTGAAGACAGTTTCAGCCTTTCATCATCCCAGTTAAATCTGCAAACACTGCAAGTGTTGGGGCAGGGGGGAGGGATGGTGGTGAGAATAAGTTAATAATTAGGATGAATGAAATCCAGGTTCAGAATCATGTATTTATTGTCTGTCAGATATAATGGCACAATATTAGTGAGAGAAGGCTATACCTTTCACTGACTAAATCTGGACTGGCTTCAGTGATTCCTGTCCTGTACTGGAGACAGGAGGATTCATTGTCAGTCAATACAAGTCCATTTTCAAATGAAGACTGAGAGCAAGAGTCTCAGTGAGTAGCAACCTACAGAAGTCCTTGGTGGTTCAGTGATTCCCCAGATTCCAGTTTAAATGGAATTTCCTTCCCTTCCCTTCCCTTCCTTTCCCCAGCCGCTTAAATCCTTGCCCAGCTAAATCCAGTAGAATCAGCAGGCTGAACCACTTCAGGCAGGATAGACTTTTCATTCAAGGACAACATTCTTTACCTCTGGTGATGTATGACCATTTCCAAGTGGGCTTCCCTATATAACATCTGGCCATAGAGGAAAATGAACACTTTTCCCTTGCTGAAATGCTCTGCAAAAGGTCCACCATGAGTTCATGGTGGCAGACTGGGACAATGGCAAATGGCTGCTCGTGTCCACTGTATCTCTGACTGCATCCAAAGGCAGAGGCCAGGGGAGTGGGCACAGCTTCCAGGAGAATTCCCCAATCCTCATCTTGGGAAAAACAGGGAGGAGGGAAACAGAGAGCAAGAGATGGGTGCTGCTTGCTTTCCAGCCCCAGATTCCCTCACCCTCTAGTACTGGCTGTCACAGAAACCTCATCCCTTCTCTCAGAACAAGCCCTCCTGCAAAGCCAGAGGGATTTCTGGGTTGGCTGATGAATGGCAGGGGCTGGAGAGGAATTAATGCTGTGAGCAGATGATAGTTGTCTGAAAGGAGAAGATCAGGAAATGAGGGTCAGAATGAATTGCAAGCTACTATATTTAGCCCTGTCTCTGGGCAGATAAGTCTTTTTTAACCTAGGATCAAGGAGAAAGGATCTAAACCCACTTATTTTCCTCTGCCTAGAAGAAGCATACCCCAGTGGAAATGCCAAAAGGGTCAGCATAACACCTCATCATGGCACAACTCTTTTTGTGGCTAGGGAATTTTAGTATAATGGTTGTGGGGTTTTTCACTGAATTATGAAATCCCAGTTACCCAGGAGCAATTCACATATTTTCATGCAGTCCATGTTTGCTTGAAATAGCTGATTTTGGCTCCCTACTGGGTGGGGTTTTGGTCCAATCCGGTCTTGAAAATCCAACTAGCAATACTGCATCTGCATTTTTACATTTTCCTATTTGACTCCATGCCTGTGCTGTGACTGAATGTGTATTCCTTCTATGGCTGAACACATTTTTAGGACATAGCAGATAACTAAATCAATACTTCCCCCATCTTCTGAGCTTTCTGTGGGAGCAGATTCTGCTGCACATAGGAATCTGATCACTTCCACACAACAGACTCTCGCATTTTCCTCCAGCCACACATGGGGTCTGCACGCTGCAATGTGAGCAACAGGCACCTGAGCTAAAAGTGGCATCTGTCTTTTGATTCTTGATAGTTGAGCAGCATCAAAATAAATTTTCAAGAGTTGTGGCTGAAATTTAAACTGCTACTTCTGCAGCTTATTCAAAGTCTCTACACAGCTTTTTTAAGGAGTTCTGAACTTCTTCCTTCCAGAAAATGAGATTTTTCTCCCCACAGATGGATCTGTCTGATCCTCTACTACCCAGAGGACAAATAACTAGTTGTAATTCTCACTGGGCATGATGGTTATTTAATTCATTTCAGTTATTTCAGAACCTGTCAAATACCATCCCTCCTCCTGTCACATGCATGGTCAGCTTCTGTTCCTGCTACTCCTACAGTCTTCAGTAATAATACTTTTTTCCAGGCTACTGATGAAACATCTTTTCCATCAAGGCTTCAATTTGTGTCAGCAATTACATAAATCTTAATTTCAACTGTCTTCTTTCCTGGAGAGGAATTTCTTCAAATGATGCCGTTTGTGGATGGAGAGAGGGCAGCCATGAGCCCTGACAGTCAAGCTACAAGGATGTGTTGAGCAGTGTCCAAACAGGTGAAGAAAAAAATTTGAACCCTTCCAGCTTTCAGACCCTCCCCTTCACTGGAGTAGCCAGCACTTCTTTATCCATGTTGTGTTTGCCTTCCCACCTTCTTCTCCCTGTCTCCTTATACCTCTGGGAGGCATTGGTTTGACATACTCCACATGTTTTGCTTCTGATGACTTCTAAAGCCATGTCTAACTCACCCCAGTGCAGTGACTCATCCTGAAATGTCTCTTCTTTGCAGCACAGAACAAGCACAGCTCCTTGGAAGAAAGCTTTGGGCAAATGAACCTTCCTGGGACTTGCTGAGCAAGATCGCAGTGCTCTGAGCCAGAAGTTATGCTGAGGGACCTCTGGGGGTTAAGGCAGTAACAGAGAAACCCCCAGGAAAGCAGGTAGGCTGAACCCACTCCCCCCATGAGGAAGCACCGGCTGTGATCACCAACCAGCACAGCTGCCCCAGTGCACACTGGCAGAGCTTTCACAAGACCCCAGGGGAGGGTGCGCACAGGGCATGGCCACACGCTGCATGCAGTGCAAGAGTGCTTCAGGCAAGGCTCAGCCTTCACCCACACCACCTCATCAAGGTCCTTACTGGCACATCTGCTGTGGCTGGAGCTTTGTGTGCAGCTCTGCCTTTGCTTGACAGCAGTGGCTGCCCGCGTGCAAAGGTGCCCACAGCTCCAAGCAGCCATCCCCAGAAGACCCTCACTGGCGAGGAGCAGCATGAGCGTCCACAGTCCTCGTCCAGGCTCCCCACTGCCACTAGCTGCACGTGGGGGTACAGCCTCACACCTGCAGCCAGTGTGGACACAGTTCCAACCTGCTCGCACACTGGTGTAGGTTTGGTGGCCACCACAACCCCCCTCAGAGACACTGTGTGCTGGGGAAGCTTGGGGCAGGGTTGCCATCTCCAAGCCCCATAAAGCCCTCTTCAACCTGTGTCCCCTTCTGGAAGACAGTGAGGAGGGGAAGCCCATGCAACCAGCTGGGAGATGCTCAGGAGAACAATTTTCCTTCTAGTTCCATGGAGTGATGTACTCCTGCCAGATTCTGGTGATTATACTTCAAATGTGAAGACTTGATGTAGCTACCCACAAGCACAGACTGAATTTTAAGGCATGGAAGGCCCCTTTGAGACCTGTTACACCATACATCAGTAAGCTATACCATCAAAAGAAACTTTCATCTGTTTATTATCAGTCATCGTCTGTATCTGCTGTAATGACAGATGAGCAAAGGCCCTTTCAACCCCTGCATTGTGATGAACACTTCTACTGAAAATTAGTTGTCAAGGGATTCCCATAGCATGAAAAAGGGCAGGTGAGTAATATGCATCTTAAACAACTGTGCTGTCACCTGTGGCACTATAAAAGCAGTCAGAGTTTGGCACAGTTGGTGGCACTGGATCTTTTGTTTTCTCACTGTGTGAAACAGTGAGAATCTCCCGTGGGCTTCCTGCCACAGCTTCAGGGCTGATAAAGCGAAACCCAGTAAAAGGAAATTATTCCCTGCCCTGATTTTGTATGGATTTTGTAAAATAGGCAAGAAAACATCGAGAGAAAATATATGCTTTAAAGATGGAAAGAAAGAGAGGACAGTCAATGTCATCTCCAGGGTCTGTAGGCACTTTCTGAAGCTGTTTTTGTTCTGCATGTGTGGTGCATGTGGGCTGGGGCTACAATAGCCTGTGTTACTGGTGTGGCAATAGCTTGGAGGTGAAGACTGGAACTTTCTTTCGCGTATGTGGGGAAGCTGTGCTGAGGGTTGCACTTTTTCCTTGCCCTTCCAGATGACATGGCTCTGTTGCCAGACAATATTAAGGTTTTTGGGTCTTTGTTTCTACAAAATGCAGTCTATTTTGATTTGACAGAGAACCAAATGAAGCCTTCATTCCCTAACCTGCCCAAGGCTGATGGTGAAATGGCTGATGGTCATGGAGCCAGCAGCAGGTCTGTGTGCTGCTTCTGCTCTCAGAATTTCCAAGCAGCCCCTTGGAAAGGACCATTCAACAGCAGTTTTGTAATCAGCTAGATAATGATAAATCCCATACTAACAACAAACAGACTCCAGTCAGGGGTTGAATAAAGCCTTTCCACACAACTTGTCACAGGGTGAGAAGTGGCGATGGGGCAGGGGGGAGTGGGAAAGCTGGGAGTTTGAAGTTTGGGGAGTGCTTTTCCACTGCTTACAAGAGGCTCAGAGATCTGAAATACAAGGCAAGGAAACAGCTGATTCTGCAGGAACTGCCATCCGCCGTGGGGAGGACTGGCCAGCAAACACCCCTTCCTCTTCTCTGCCTGGCAGCTGTGCTGCATAACGCTGATGACTCGTGTCCAAGCAAGTGAGGGGGAACCTGGTTCCCCACCAGCCCTGTGGCCTTCAGGCTGCAGAGGTGCCTCTGAAGGCTGCAGAATGTGCACTGCCTACGTGGCAAAGGCTGGGGAGTGGCCCCCAGACTCACACTGCAGCTTTACAATATGTTTTTAGATATGTGATGTCAGTGCAAAGCACGTTTCAGGGTTCTTTTGTTCTCAATAAATTGTTTCAGGGCAGTCTGCTCAGTGCCTCGATGCCTGTTGCTGGTGACAGCTCACAGTGCCATGAGCAGTGCCTGACTCCCATGTCCTGAGGGTGTCATGGTAGTGCTCTCTAAAGCAGAAGAATATCTTGACAAAGCCTTGGGTTTTTTGGGTCTTGGTTTCTGCTAAGAATGCATTTAATCCCTTTCCAAGCTCATTTTTTGCTCCTCTCACACACACTCCTTCTTCTCCTTCTTTAATTTTTCCTTTTTTTTTTTTTTTTTTATATAAATATCTTGCACTTTTTTCCATTATTTTACACATGTTTATCTTCTGGGTTAGAAACTCAGCGAGTATTGAGTATTTTTGCCATTATGTATTGCGTAAGAATTAGTCCAGGTCTGTCTTTGTGAGAAGTTTCTGCTCACTTCTTTTTCCCTCAAGAAGTCTAAGAGATGTCAGCATAAGAGGGTTTTCTACATTATTCCATAAATCAAAGGCAAGAAAGTTACAGTGAGGCTGTTTTACAGGAGCCGGATCCCTGTGCACTGGGAGGTGTGATGGTCTCCCCAGTGCTATTGCCAAACAACAAAACTGAGCAATATAACTTGAAAAATCTGTCTCCCTCAGGGAGGCAAGTGACTCCTCCACTCCCCACAGCCCTTAGGGAGACCTGGTCAATGTTTCACAGAAGCCTCCAGGTGTACATCAGCAGAATAAAACCAATTCAAACACATTTTTCCCATGAGGAGTGTTGTACAGTCTCCATCCTTGGAGCCTATCAAGACCCAAATATACAAAACTATGAGCAACCTGGTCTGAGCTCAGCATTGATCCTGTTTCGAGCAGGAGCTTGGAGCAGAGACCTCCTGAGTCCTTCCCAGCCTGAATTATCCCTGATCCTGTGGTGATGTGGAGATCAGGCTAACCAGTCTCCTCTTTCCAGTTTTTCTTAAAACTCATGGACTTACGTGTCCAATAAAGTATACTCTTTTTGGAAAGAAAACTCAACATCTGTTTAGTAATAGCTGCACAACAGAAACTATGGGCTGTTAATTTTAGTGTTTTACTGCACAGGAGAAATAAAGAGGCTACACAGGTTTTCTGGTCTCTGCTTACTTAGGTGCTTAGTATTTTTCTGACAGATGTGCCCAACCTGTTGTGTAGAAATGTGGGTGTTTCCCAAAAAATCCACCTTCTTGTCTCCATTTTTGTCATGTTCTGCATCATGTGTGGTCTTTTATATCATCCCTGTCATAAAATTTTAATTTTCTAACTAAAGGTACACAAGTCTACAAGGATCCTTCAGTTAAAAAAAAAAAACAAAAACAAAACAACAACAAACAAACAAACAAACAAACAAAAAACAACAAAAAAAACCCCGCCAAACAGAAAAGCTGCTCAGAGTTTAATTTAAATTATGAGATTTCAGGAACATGTGCTTCAGTCAGTCTCTTTAAACAGAAGTATGTGTCTCTGAATAAATTCTTGTGCACATCTCTATCTAAATAAAAATAAACAGTCTAAGACCCGTGCTCAGCCAAGATCTACCCAAGTATACAATACTTTCCTTTCCCCATATCTATACGATTTTAAAATCCCTAAACCAGTGACAACCTGGCCAGCAATTCTAAGTTCTTTTTCCAGTTCACCCATCAGTAATTAATTCTCAGCTTAATGTCTAGGAGCAAAGAGCTGCCAGGAGCTGTGAGCCAGAGGGATTGTCCTGGGTGGTTGGCACACCAGCTACCCCTGGGACTGTCACGCTGTGGCTGTGCTCTCTGAGGTGGAATATGGACGGGGCGGCTGGCTGGTATATGCCACGGGAGCAGAGGTGTGAGGCTGCCCCAGCCTCTGTGGGTGGGCAGTGTCCTGCCTCTGCACCAGCTGGCAGCAAAAAGAAATCCAAAACGTTTTGTAGGACAGTGCAGGTCGGCTTTTTGACTGCAGAAGTCTGTGGGTCTTTAAACTAGATTATTTAATATCTGAAGCATAAAACACAGAAATAAATATCACCCTCAATTTTTTTAGAATAAATTGTATGAGGGTTTTTTTGTTTCTGTTAGAGCCAAAAAAATCTCAGACTTTTATGCTTTTCTTAATGGCACTGAAATGAGTGTTAAAATTATAGAGGGAATTTCCAGGAATGTGCATACATTGCTAAATTATCGAAATAAATATTGTCCTTAATCCGAATCACCATGCAATCATTTATTATGATTGATAGCTATGACTAGCCCATAATCCAGACATGCAGGAGTATGGACTGCTGCTCTATTTAACAGCATCCCTAGCAAATGCACACAATCTTTTCCCCAAAAGTGGACTTTGTCATTCCATCTGCTGTAGCCCACACTTGAACAGCCTCATGATAAAATGACCTTTTGTGAAAATCCCCCTGTCATTATTCACCTTGCACTGAAGATGCTCTAATTGTTTTAGGCATAACTTTTCCTTCTCCTTCCCTATTAAAACCCATTTGCCTTCTGCCCTGACAGGTTTTCCAGAGAGGAGTGGATGACTTTGTGGACTTTTTCCAAGACCGGAATTCATACAAAAAAGGCTTTGGGAGCCAGCTGATGGAATTCTGACTCGGGAATGACAATAGTCACATGATGACATCAGAGAGTAAAGAAACTGCCAACGTGTTTTCCTAACACTGTTCTCACCCAGCAGCAGGAACCAAAAATCTGTCCCAATGTGATGGCTCCTCAGCAGAGCCCGTCCAGGAAGATACGGAAACAGTCACATCCCCAGCCCCCTGCCTTCAAGCAGAGCCTTTGAGGGACAAAATGGATGTGGCTGATATTTTGGCTGCCTCAATGGGGATGGAGGGCAGGAGATGGAGCTGTACACAGTTGGTGAGCTGTGAATGACCCTGACAACAGCCAGAGTGTTTTCCCTCTGTCTGTCTCATAGTAGATCCCAATCCACTGCTTTACAAGAGGCAAAATATAATGGAGGAAGGACCTAATTTCAAAAGGAACAAGATAACCATAAAGATGGAACACCAGAATAAATCATTGCAGACAAAAGAAAAAAAATATTTGACAAAATCTGTTTTTTCCAAAAGAAGTCATCAGCTTTTCCTGGAAGTCTAGAGGTAAGGCAGGAGACTCAGCTAACATCCAGGAGCACTGATTTCAGTTGTGCAATGAATATTTAATGAGCTGAGGAGTGACTGTGAGCTAAACAGAGGTTAGTAATAAAATAGAATTCCTAAAGACCACAGTAATAGAAATACAGAATAAAAAGAATCCAGCAAAGCACTGGCATAATGCATCTGTTGTGATTAGGCAATAATGAGCTTCACATCGACCTGAGAGACTTTGACAACAACCATCATTTGCCTAACACACGTCATTCAAAATTTTAGGGGAGACTGAAAATTCCAAACTGATTCTTGTGAACTGCAGCAGTGGCAGTGCAGGTAAGGAGGATCCAAGGGATAAACTGGAGTTTCCACCAAGTCTAGGATGATCTGTAGATTAAATGTTGTATTATATTGTGGCAAGACATGAAAAGCTTTTTGCACCATACAAGTGATCTTGTCTCTCCTGTAAGGGACTGTGCAGGACCTTTCATGGACTACCACTGCCAGGGATGCTCAGAGCACAGGTAACAGAGCATCCATCATATCACATATGCCCATGAAATACCACCCCAGAACATTACTGATGCTCCTGGGGTTACAAGTTCTCCTCAGACCAAGGTCACTAATCATAAAGAGTAAAAAGGCATCACATAATTTAATAATGCTCCCTGGAGGTCTGTGAAGGCAATGATCTCACTCCATCAGGTATCCAGAATTAGTTGTGCCCACTAAGCTTTCTAAATAGTAACTTTGATGCAACAACACTTTGCTCCCAGTTCGCCCAGCACTGTTTTGCTTGCCTTTATTTGTTCTAATAAATTGGAGATCTTGTTTATGACTAAATTTGGATTTGATCGTTTATCACAATAACAATGTGTACTCTAATAACTGTGCTGTAACCTACAACAGTGCTTGGTCGTCCCACTAGTGCCACAATGCCAACCTCAATGGCTTTTGCCACCATGGAGTTCATGACAGTTTTGCAGATGGCATCAGCTTGCAGACAGGCAAAGGACACAAATACTCCTGCTGGCTGTTGGAGATGAAATTCAGGCCAGTGTAGCCTGGCAGGAAGGCTCTGAGTCCTCTGTGGCTTTCAGGAAAATTTTCAGTGACACTGTCACCAAAATGGATAAAAGAACTTACCAACACCTGTGGGATGTAGATAACAGACACTCCTTTAACAGCCGGGTGTTCAGGGGAGTCATCTCACCAGCAACGCTCACCCCCGTGTAGCATGCTGATTATACTGGATACAGTCAGACGTAATAAACAAGTTCTCATACATAAACATGACAATTCCCATAACTCATTTTCATATTGCCATCTCTTTCTGGTCATGAGCACTTGAGTCCTGAAATGAGTCAGGGGCTGCTTTTGTGACCACCACAGTCCACTGACTCAAAAGCAAGACCCTCCGGCACCCTTGACTCAAAGACTTTGGCTCACATTGCAATTTTAACATGCCTCGAGGCCCTTTCACAATACAACTTCTAAAATACTTGGTCTACAGGGCAATAAATCGTCCTTACTGAGCAGTCTAGCAATGGTACCTCGTCTAGCAGCATAACTGGATGTATGGTTACTTTAAAATGAATACAATATGTCTATGACTACTTAAAAATTACACCACTATCTTTTATAAAAAACTATATTCCTGTGAAATTCCATTTAATTGATTAGTCCTAATCATTCTTTATCAAAATCACCAAAAATCAACAACTCAATAACAAATCAGTAACTATCAGTAACAACACAGCTTGTTGCCATCAGAGATGGATTTAATCTGGATTTTAGCTCCATGTGGGACAACAGTCCAACTCCAGCAGCACTCAGTCCTTGATCTCTACTCCCACTTCAGGCTAAAGGAAAAGAAAAAGTCACTTTCTACAAGATTCATTTATGCTGAAACGAGCAAAACTAAAATAAAGTAAATGTTTGATTAAAAACTTATACTCTTTTGAGCCACAAAGCCACTCAGTAGTCCTATGAAGGCCACAAAGGACATCAAATCAGAAAAAAAACCACTGGACTGTGTGGCCCGTTAGCCAAACCATTAACACAGAGTCTGCACCCTTCCTCTGCAGGCTCAGCTGAACGCTGGCACTCTAGATGATACCATTGAACCAGCCTGCAAAGGTTTACAGTAGAGAAACTACAATAGAGTGCAGCCCTGCAGGAAACTAGGGAAGTCTGTCCCTTGGTGCTGCGATTGAGACTCCTGAAAATCCAGTCTTTATTCTCCATATTAAAAAGTCCAGCATGGTTTTATGGCTTGTATTGCACAATGTCTGGAGGGAGCCAGAAAACCTGGACTGGGCTAACAGTTACACTTGGCATACAGCACTGCAGATAGCAGTGCCTGGTGTGGGAAATATTCCCTACTCTAAGTTCTGCGGCTGCTTAACTCTGCCAAGTGACTAGAGGCAAGTCAGGAGAGCATGAAAATCCCCCACTGGAGAGAAAGGAAGCAAATATTGTTATGCAGCAGTCACTAAAAAATGGGAAATTTGAGGCCTGAATGGGGATAATGGGAGAAGTATAAGCAAAACCTTCACCAAAAACCAAACAGTTCACCTCATGTGGGTATAACCTCCAGTTTTGTGACATTTGTCTGGTCCAACAACAGGCAATTTTTTTGAAAAAGAGTTCTGCTGTTTAGCTCTTGCCATCCTTGCCTGTTTGATGCACATCCCTTACCAGATGCCCTGCAGGAAGAACCTCCTTGGCATGCATGCCCTCACCAGATGCCCTTGGAGCAAGACCCTCCTTTGCCCCTCCCCTGAGCACACTCTTCATGCAACCAGTTGTGCCAGAGTGACCAGTCCCACCTATGTCTTCACTGCTCTGTACATGGGAAAATTAATATCAGGAAAGAAAAAGGGCTTGGACATTGCTTTACCCCTCTTCAGGATTCATCTGAGCAGGGAGGGTGCAGAGCAGCTTCTGCCTATCCTATGAATCACTCTGTCTTCCCTGTTCTCAGTGATGAACAGCAGCCAGTCTTTCACAAACCAAAAAAGTTGTTACCAGAGGTTATAAAATGTTAAAAATGGAATGCAGTAGGAAATATCTTGTCAAAGCAGAGGCTGATGGAGAGGCTGGCAGAAAAGAAACCACCCTTTTGGGTAGGCTGTCTCAATACATCACCATAAGGAGAGTTAAGCAAAGGGCTCCCCAGCACCAGCTCCTAGAGGAAACTAAGCAAATGCCAAACTAAATGTTCAACAAGGGCACAAAGCCAGTGTGCAATAACTGATAGAGACCTGTCCTAATTGTCTCTTGAAATTAGGAAACCACTGTGCCCCAAGATCAGTGTATGGAAATGTGAGGAATGCATCCCTAGATGCACGTTCAAAGTGGGTGCTCTGTGTTCATAAATCACTGCACTGCCTGGCTGCAGCCAACACAAGCTATGGGAAAGGTTGGCTTTGCTCTGCCTGGAAGGGACGGTCTGTGGCACCAGTCAAGACCAGTGAAACCAGCAGCCTGAGCTTCTCACATCCAGAGGCATCCGCTGAGGCTGTCTAGGAAAGCAGAGAGTGAAACCTTGTTCAGCAACACAGCATGTGATAGCCAAGGGGTGGGTGGGTGGAAATCTCCTCCCTTTGCTTCCCTACATTTCCCCTCCCTGGTGAGGACAGCTGTCTTTAGAAACTCTACCAGTTAACTGTGCCTTTTTGGAGCCGCGGGAACTCCTTGGAACTGGTTTTGGAGTGAGGACAAGGGAAATGTGCAGCAGGGCTCCTAGCACTGAGGGGCTTGCACACTCAGAGACTCCATATGTTCACAAAACCCAGAAGCAGAAAGGCAAAACCAAGGGACATCTTTGAAAAAACTGCTATCTTACCTCGGGCAAATGTCCCCACCACAGATACTAAGACTGGTTATGGGCTGAAGAAATTCTTGCTTGGAAATATAAGTGTTCATCATAAAAAAACCCTGAAAACTTTGTTATTCTCACATAGTGAACAGCTATAAATAGAACAGCGTAGAAAAGGCTAAGCCAGAAGAACATCTTTCCTTGTTGCATTGGATGATAGGCTACCCTTGCAGGTTGGCATCACTCCTTTCCCAGCAAGGCAAGTCCCCAAAGCACATGGAAGCTCCCCTCGAGCACCCACAGTGATGCCAACTCTAAAGCAAGCTCTTATTTTACATTGCTTAAAGTCAAATCTGTCAGAGTTTCTCTCTCAGCCCTCCAGTGCCACCAGTCTGCCCTTCTTGCAGTTTAGGAGTTGTGTAACAATGTCCTTAGGTTAGCACAGAGCAGAGGAATGCAATGACTGGGACTTGCTGCTCATTATTTTAGGTACTTACAGCTTTTGCAGTTTTCCCCATCCTGCAAAGCTCTAGCATCCTGGTGGCAGCAAAGCCCCAGGACCCCACCAGGAGTCACCTATAATTTTTCACTAATCAGTGCCAAATGTCTTGTTGCACACAGTTATGACACTCCCATATGAACTTTTTGAAGCCTTTCTGTCATCTGGTTGTGCCTTCTGATTTTCTAAGCTTAATTTCTTGGGGATTTGAAGACAGACCAGTGCAATTCTGGGGACTTCACTCTTGGCATTTATGTCTCTAGAGTTGAAGTGATGGGTCACAGTGTTTGGAGGTACTCCCCATTCACCCAGTGTGCTTAAAATTCTTGTTTTCTTATCCCCAAAGTGATCCTGGACTTTTGAGAGTCACAGGCCACATTTCCCAGGACTCAAGGGAGAATCTACACAGAAAAAAAGAATTGCTGATGGTGTAAATGCCCTCTGCAGTCTTCACTGGGTCCTGGGATGCAGAAAAACAATTAAGGACATACTGGCCACTGGGCCAATTTTAAAATCTACCCTTGGGGGCCTGATCTACTTTGGACTAAGATTGTTCATTAGCAGTTTCCCCCCGTTCCCACAAGTAGCTGCATCCATAAGGACACTGCTGCTCTCCTCAGATGGAGGCAGGGTGACATCTCCAGGTGTCCCCCAGGCTGGATGGAGCCCACAGCTGGCAACACCTAAGGAGATGCATCAGTCCTGGGCAGATACTTACAGCTGCTTCCTCAATGCATTCTCAGCCCCACCCAGAGCTGGCCACCCTTCGAATGGAGCAACTGGGAAAAGCTGGGCAAACCCATTCTTACTTTTTTTTTTTTTTTTTTTTTTAGGATGGTCTATTCTGGAGCCCTTGAGTTTTTTGAAGTGAATTACCAAAAGAAGCAGCAGAGGGCAGCAGCTTTGGCCTGCAGATAGTTGGAACAAGATGTTGCAGCTATTTCCAGGCACAGGCACAGGATATAGGGCACTGTGCAGGAGAAGGCTTCTCAGTGCTAGGGGCTGGCTTTTACCCATCTCCACCTGCCCCATGCAGGTGCAGCTCTGTCCCAGATGGGCAGCACAGGCTGTACAGATGAGGGAAGAGGAGTGCACATGTCCACAGTCACCCTAGTCACCCTACAGCTGCCCTGCACAGCTCTCCCTCCCTAGCAGCTCAGAGGCACCTGTCCTTTTTTTCTTTCCTTCTGAAAGGCTGAAGAAAGAAGCTGCTCTCATTTTGCCCCGAGAGTTGCACACACAGAGCTTGTCACAGATGAGAGACTTTTTCCCATGTAAAGCAAAACCTGGACTTGAATGCAGCCAGTCTGATCACAAGCCCTCTGATTTCTGTGCACTTTTTTCAGATGGGGGCAGCAAAGTAAGATGTGTATTTCCCTGGCAGTTGTCAGGAATGACAGTAATCACAACATCTACTGGATTATTATTTTATATGCATGAATATATGAATATGTATAAGAATGTGTATATGAGTGTGTGTATGTTTGAGCTATCTGGGGACACAGAATTTAAGTGACAATCAAATACTTATCTCTCCCCTGCCTTCTCCTCTTTGCTTAACATTAAAGTAGGCTGTCATATATCACTGGAATTTGGGATGTTAGAGGGACCTCATGACAGAAGCGAGTACTTGAGGGGGAGCTATGTTCTGCCCCTGACATCCTGATAGCTGCAAAAGGCTCCAAGAAATCACAGTCTCCTCTGAACTGGGATGCAACAATAAATGGAAAAATACTTGAATTCTGCCATCTGCTAAAATTCGTAAACTTTACAGGCTCTGTGTCTGAAGGTAACATGGAGGACAAACTCAATGAGACCATTTGGACCTCTAGTAATGATCTAGTAACTAGCAGAGCACAGGGCATAGCAACAGCAAAGCAAAATAGAAACCCTGCTAACTATTACAATGAACAGGGACCAAAAAAAAAAAAAGGGGGGGGGGAGGGGGGAAGAAATCAAACTTGCTCCGCCCACTTAACCTTGCCTGGGTACACAAAGTTTTAACTCTGTATCAGCCATGGAACATGTATAATCTGAAACCTCTGTTTGAAGGGTTACAAAGAGATGCTGGGCTGCCAGGCAGGCAGAAAGCATTGGAGCATGAGACGGGCTGTGCAGCCTCTTTCCGTCAGTGTCCTCAGCTGACCTTGGCCTTTCCATCTCCCAGTGCCTCGGTTTCCCCATCTACACAGTGAGCTCTGCTCTTTGTAAAGGGCCACTAGCAGGTAGGATGAGGAGGGCTGTCTGCACTTAGCTAAACCTAGTTTAGCTGGAATCAGTTTTTACTGGTTCATTTCCTCTACTGATACAATATGGGAAGGGAAAGGCATCCAAAATTTGCAGAGGACAGAGGCAAGGCAGCCTGGCTTTGTTGGGTTTGTGTGTGCCATGGTTTTTGGTGCGGAGACGGGGCTACAGGGGTGGCCCCTGTGAGAAGCTTCTCAAAGCTCCCCCAGCTCCAAGTCAGACCCAGCTCTGGCCAAGGCCGAGCCAATTAGTGATGGTGGCTGAGCCTCTGTGATAATGTATTTAAGAAGGGGAACTTGGGAGGCGGTGTGGGAGTTGTGAGGAGGAATCATGATGAGGTCGGAGGAAGAAAGCAGGAGGAGGGGGAGGAGGGGAAGGTGTGCTGGAGCAGAGACTCCCCTCAGCCCGTGGGGAGAGGGCAGGCTGTGCCGTGCAGCCCGTGGAGGACACTGGTGGGGCAGATGCCGACCTGCAGCCCGTGGAGGAGCCCACACCAGAGCTGGGGGCTGGGACTGAAGAAGACCAGGACTCTGAGGGAAGCTCGTGCTGGAGCCGTTCATCGTTGGGAAGACTATGATGCATGGGAGGGACCCATGCTGGAGCAGTTCGGGAAGAGCTGCAGCCCGTGGGAAGGGCTCATGTCAGAGAAAGTTCATGGAGGGCTGTCTGCTGTGAGAGGGACCCCACACCAGAGCAGGGGGAGAGGGCGAGGAGTCCTCCCCCTGAGTAGGAAGGAGCAGCAGAAACAACGGGGATGAACTGACCACAGCCCCCATCCCTCCCCCGCTGTGCCACTGCGGGAGAGGAGGAGCAAAGCTGAGCCCAGGAAGGAGGGAGGGATGGGGGGGAGATGTTTTTAAGGTGTGGTTGCATTTCTCACTGCCTCAGTGTCTAGCTCCGCAGTGCCATCTGTTAATCCATACAATACCCCCAAACTGCCACTCTCATTGCTTTTGCTTGCACTGTTCCTCCACTCCAGAGGGTTTTGTTTCCTCTCCAAGGCATTTCAGAGCCCTAATAATCTCCACAAAGACTGTGTTCATTTCCCCGGAGGTGAGAATAGTGGGACTGGGTGATGCTGACCAGCTCACTGATCTCCAAGGATGCCCAGGGATCCCAGGTGCCTCGGGCCCAAAAGGAGAACCAGGTCTCCCAGGAACAAATGGTGAAGCGCCAAAAGCCGGTGATGAACACTGTGATGTGAGATGGCTTTGTTGCTTTGGATGGGGGAAGAAAGCTGAGGGTGGACAGAGACTGGCCTGGCACTGGCTTCTGTGAGCAGCTGGAGAGTTGAATAGGAATGGAAAACACCCCATCTAGAGGTGTGCTTGTACACATGGAGTCACCTTTATTTCCCTGAGTCCTGACACAAGTCTGAAGTGGTCCTGGAGTGTGACGTGTCACAACTCATTTGCTTCTTCTACATTAAAAACACCAGTTTATTTTCTGAGTCTTTATTGAACAGTTAGAGGGACTCTGAGATACTCCTGCATGTCTGCTGGGGAACAGTTTGGAATTGTACTGGCATCGCGTACCCCAGGAAGCAAAGGGGGTGGGGGTGGTGGGATGCTCCTTCAGGGTTTTCATAGCCAACTCATAAAGAAGGTGAATCAGATTAGCAGAGGGAGCAGATCTACTGCAGCAAAATCCATGGACTGGCTCCAAGATGTACAAAGTTCCTGAGAATTCATACTTGAACTGCAAATCAGGACTTACACTGGCAGTACCAGTGTAGTGTAATTTCAGCTGAAAAAAGGAGTAAGATATGTTGCAAAATTGAATATAATTAACAAAACCCAACTTCCTCCTTTCTGTGAAAACCAAGGCCCAGCTGCTCAGGCTTCTGTATCATCTCCCCTCTGGTCAGTCTGCAATGTGCACATACAAGCTAAGTCTTTCCTTGCAGGAGAAATGGAGCCCAGGGACTCTCCGGGAAAACGGGACAACCTGATGCAAGAACTAACACCTAACATCGCTCTAACCCATAAATCTACCCAAGTTCAGGACATGCACAGGGAGAATGGGTCTACAGAGATGAACTGTAGCGCTGGTCAAGAAACTGCCCTGAAGTAGTGTAGGAAAAGCAGGATTTGGGGTGTGGATCTTGCATGGGGTGAGTACTAGAAACAGTGTCTTTGAGTGGGGCCACATCACAGAGGAAGATACTAGTCTTCTTCTCAAAGTTCCCCACTGACCCTTACAAGCCCCTTAAAATCAGGTTTCTCCCCGTTCCTCACTCCTACCCTAACCTGCCTCCACCACAACAAACCTGCCCAAACACCCTCCCTCTCTGAGGAGCTTTGGGGTGCGCCAGGCAGGAGGCCTGATGCAGAGACATGATGCTGAGCGCTTCCAGCAGCCTCCAGTCCCACTCCTGGCATGTAATGCCATGGTAGCCCATTTGTCCAGAAGGATGGGATCAAACCACCAGGAAACAGCTGATGAAGCACGGTGAAGCAAGGATGGAATAGGGGTTTCTTTGCAATGGGATGAGGCCCTGAAAAGAGGAAGATATCTGATGAGAAATCGTCTTTCACTCCATCCAGGCTGTACTTAAGGTTTTCAGCAGGATCTGTGTGCTGCAGACATGGGAAAAGTGTCTCTTTTAAAGAAACTAGTTCCCAGCACAAGGTGGTACCCAGGAACTCAGCACTAATGCATGGACTAGCTAGGAAAACAGCCCCTTTGCATGCTGTTATGTATATGAATATGTAACTACTTCCTGGCCAAAAGCACCTAAGACTTCAGTTGAAACCCCACCAGGAGATGGATGAACCCACTGAAAAAGCAGCTATTGGCCTGAATCTCACAAGTGCCTCACTGAAAACAGAAAGCCCCCACAAAAAGTCATTGAGCAGGAGCTATGAATCCCCCATACACTCCAGCAGACGAAAGACCCATCTGTCTCTACAAGCTAAAGCCAAAGCAGAGCTACAACCTGCCCTGGCTACACTTGGATGCCATAGGCCCATACTCCCGTGCAGAGGCTCGGGCAGATCAGAGCTGCTGTAACACCTGGGAGGCTGGGATGCCACTGAACTGGCTCCTTGCTGCCCCAGGCTCTCCTCTGTCCTTTTGTGTTTCTTGGGCATACAAAAACATTTCAATAATAAGGAACAGGCCAAGTCCAGGATCATCCCTCTGTTAGGAAGGATACCCATGCCCACAGCAGACTCAGACACCTGCACCACCAGCACCACTGTCTCAGATCATCTCCCAAGGCCTATGAAAGCCACAGATGCAGCTCTAAGCTGAGGTGTCTGATAGGGACCACTCCACTCAATCCTTTGGCATCTGTGAATCTGTCATCAGGTGTGCTTTTGGGGAAGAAAAATAAATTTATACATTAGATATGCATATATATTCAAAAGTGACATCTGTCCAACCCACAGAGGGTGATCTGAACAGTTCACTCTGTTACAGGCAGGTGTTTTTCTGTGTCACCACTCCTTTGCTGCCAATTGCCCACACACTCTCTGTGACCCCCTCTGTGTGCCTGTTCCTGACAAACTCCTCAATCATGAACTTGTCATCCCGTGCAGAGCAGCTCCCATGACCCAGACCCCCAAAAGAGTAACTGCAGATGAGAGGAGTCTGAGCTCCTTAGGCCATCTCTTAGAAGGTGCCCACCTCCCCTGTGACATATGGACTCAGAAACTGCAGCAGGGTTTGGCTTGCAGTAGGTGTGTGCCAGAGTCCTGCAGTTCAAAGCTTTGTGGAGAAATCCCCTTGCACCCCAGCCGGAGTAAACATGCCTGCCGTGTAACTCTATTTGAGTTGCAGAGTCTCTTTTCCGCGAATCACCCTGGAGACGCCCCCCAGGAGGCAATGGGCAGGTGCAAAGAGAACATCAACTGCTGACACCAGCCTCTAGAGCTAACCCAGCCTTACTTGTGCATATATATGTTTGTGTAATCCAGTGAATACGGATATCCACACTCCATAAGTTTCTGGTAAAATGTGTTGTTGGGGTGCAAGCTTTGTGGAGAAATCCCCTTGCACCCCAGCCAGAGTAAAGATACCTGCTGTATAACTCTGAGTTGTAGAGTCTGTTTCTGTGAATCATCAGGGAGACCGACACATGAGAGGCTGGAAGCATCCCTGATGGCTTGTTGACATAGAGCCATCTGAAAGCAAAAGCCAAACTAGTCCTCTCAGGTCCCACGCCCACCAGCCTCCTGGCCAGATCAAGGCTGCCTCCAGCAATTCCTTCCCCCATTGTCTGGGACATAGGAAGACCCATCAGTCCAAACCACCCTGGCATTCCTGTCAGCCTCCAAGAGATGCATAGAGGCTCTTTCCAGGGAGACACACAGCACTTTGGGCACCTGCAAATGCCCAGAGATTTCACAGCTGTAAATCTGAAAGCTGATTGACTCTGAGAAACTGGAATTCAGAAAGAAAGATCTTCTTTCTACCTATCACTGATGACTATCATGTGAGGAGTTCAGAGAATTGAGCTTCAGCACTGCTCTATGGTTTGTGTTTGGTCCTGGCACAGTGAACCCCTTCCTCTGATTTTCCAAGATGTCCCTGTGAGAGGGTTGCATCTGAAAGTAACTAATGCCATGTATAAGTCACCATAAACAAAGCTGCAGCTGGGGAAGGGAAATCACTTCACTGGGGTTTGGTCTTTCCGACTTGTGTTCTGGCTGGGTGGAAAAGACTAATCCAACACCCTTGGCATATGCTCGTGCTGCTGCTGTTACCCTGTGCCCACACAACCGAAATGAAGGGGTGACTTAAGACACCAGCTGACCCTGTGACAAACAGAGGGCACAGGGGGAACAATGGACTCAAAATACCACTCTCTCATAGGTAACACTTCTACAAATTACGTTTAACTAAAGCTTTATTATGCCAGCTGTGCTGATAGAGCATGAAGCTGTTTGTTTAGCTGTGTTTGCTCCCTGTGCTTGGGAACATCATTTGGCAGCACCACTCAGCAGACCCAGGATAACGAAACACAGTAGCCAGGGCTGATGTGGAAAAGAACTGCTAGACTTTTATTTCCAAACGGCATTTATAAAAACAGAAAAATAAGACGTAATGGAGGATGTGGAAACATGGCCCATGAAGCGCAGCACAGCCAGGTCTGTGCCACTGGCACCTGCAGAACAAGTGGCCAACAGAGGGAAGAGAAGCAGAGGAGGCAGCTCCTGGTCAGGTCCAACAAAGGAGAGCCTGCCATGCTGCCCTGACCCTCTGCCCACCATCGCAGCTGCTTCAGTTCAGAGCCAGGACTCCAAGACATGAAATTCAACCACTGACCTGGACTTCGTGTCAGCCAGGCCCCGCACTCCCAGCACAGGGGCTCGTACCTGGAGGGCATCTCAGCAGGTTTCCCATGCTCACCTCTCCCTCCACCTCTCTCCAGTGAAGAGAAACTCTTGGTGCATGCGATGTACCAGCCAAATTCCCAGACCAATTCTGTTCCCTGCAGACTCCCAGGATTGGCTTTTCTAGTCCACATGGTGCATGCCTGCAGTCTTGGTCCCACCTGTCCTTGCAGCAGGCACCAACGGTCCTTCTAGCAAGGACCCGATATCCTTTGGTCACCTGAGATCCAGCATGTGGCCTCACCATTAGAGTGGATGGAGCACATGGCAAGCCCAGAAGAAACACAGTTCTGATCCATCGCAGCTCAGACTGTGCTGGCTAACGCTATCCTCTGTGCAGAAAATACCCCTCCTTGCCCTGGATCTGTTTAATCCTTGAGCAAGCTTCTTAACCCCAAGCAGATAAATAAAACCAAAAGATCTTCCTTCCCACCACAGCAACACTGAAGCATATAGAACTCCGCATGCTGCATCCCAGCCCTATGGTTGTTGCTCTGCAGGACCAGAGTCACATGTACGGAGGCAGGATCAGGTGAGTCTGCAGTAGGGCACCCCCAGCACCGTGCCTTGCTGCTCCTGGGAAGGGGGTGGCCAGCAGGGGAGCAACCCTGCAGGGAAGCGCCCCTGGAACAAGACACCTTCACCCCATAACAGGCCCTTTGAGGGATCAGTATGTCGAGGGATCTTCCTTTAGTCTGCTCTTGTACAGGGAGGGCAAAGGAAGACTAGACTCCAGCCTGGCAGACCAGGCAGCATGGGGAAGGCTGGGGAATGCCTTTGTGAAAGCAATGCTGCTAGCCAGAGACTGAGCCGAGGAGGACAGCGATCCTTCATCCACAGTAGCCTTTGGAAAAGGCTTTGTATCCTTAATGCTTTGGGTGTTAGGACATGCTGTTGGATTCCTCATTCTCAAGCCTATTCCTCTACGGAAGAAGAGCCTGGAGAAGCCTGGGAAGCCTTGGGAGGTTGCAGTTAGCTCCTCAGGTCTATCTCCTGGTAGCCAAATATATACTTCCTGATTTTTGTCCAACACATTGCTGTGATGCTGGTGGTAGCTGGCTCTCACTGGAGACACACACATATATCAGTGCTGCTTGCACTGCTATTGCAGTCCATTTCACTCCCTTGGTTTAAAGTCCCCATACTGGTGCAAGCCAAAAAGTAGCCACTCTCCCTCCTTCAGGTCAAAAAGCTTCCCTTATTTTCAGTCTTCTGTATCTCAAGGCTTTGCTTCTCCCACACTGGCAGTATCCAGCTGGGATGAAGGTCTTTGCTGGGAATTTTACTGTTGAGCAGGAGGTTTCTTGTGCAAATAAGTCAGTATCCCACAAAAGCACAAAGCACCTCTGGAGAATAAGAAGCTGCAGGTGCCCCCTGGAGATGTAGCTGAGCTGGTGACCCTGGTGCCATTCAGTGTGTTTCATGTCAGCTCCCAATTCTTTATGATCCCTAGTGAAAATACACCATGCTTTTCCACTACATCTCTGTCTCAGCACAACACTGACACTCCCCTGTGCATGCATCACAGCACAGAGACACTGGGTTACATATGACATCAAATCTGGCTCCGAGAGCTTGAGATGAGGCCCCCAAGGTAGGTCTGCCACTATATGTGGGAGAACAGCCTTCAAGCTGTAGGTTGAGGGCCCATTGGGCTAAACACTATACAAAGACTTTCTGGAGGACAGATGAATGATCCTTGCTCCAAGAGCTTACAGTTTACAAGACCAGAGCCACAATTCCACCATTATACAGATATTACACCTATTTACACCCACAAACATGTTGGTCCCAGCAGAACATGTCTTTCAGACCAATGGCCCAGCAATCAGCTGATTTGGGGGCAGGGACTTGACTGCTCACCTTTTCTCTTAATCTGCAATGCCAGACCATTTCTAGCCATTATTCTTTCCACCTCTGGCTTGGATCTGCAGCCCCAGCACCCTCCTCTGGCCCACAGAAGAAAACATGGTATCAAAACAAAGTCCTTTCCTGGCTGCCTGACCCCGGGGGTCCATGAGGGTATCCCATATCGCCAAGGAGGTGATGGGTGCTGCGCCAGGCAGAGCAATGGGTGAGATGCTGGATGATTCTGCACCCAGCTCTCCCCCATTTTGGCCTCACAAGCTGTTGGCACTCTGCTCATCACCATGTTTGCAGCGAGATGAGAAGGGGGGAGGCAGACCCCTCCATCTTTGAGCCCCAGTCAAGGGTGGTGAGGAGAAATCCAGACTGCTGTAATGCTGGGACATGTGTCTGACACAGCTCTTCTGAGAGGAGATATTAGTTGGCTGGTTCGTATCTCGATAATGCACACCCTCCCCATCATCTCGGCTGGCACAGGCCAGCACTCTGTGTGTGGCCCTCGCTGACTCCAAAACCTTGCCAGATGCCTCCTTGCCTGGGTGTGTGCCGAACGGGATGCCAGGTGACCCCGCCAGAGACCTTACAGAGCATACCTGTCCCTGCAAGGCTGTCAGACAAGTGCTTTAAGGCTTTGAAATACAAGGTGACTCCGAGGCTCACCGAGCACCCCAAAACCCCACTCCTTCCCACCACACAGACCCCAGCCCCAGAGAGGCGATTCCCCAAAGCCGTAGGGATGAAGGAGGGGAAGGTCTGGGGGGCACAGGGAAGCCAGAGAGGAGGATTTTTCTGTCAGGGATTTGGAAAGCATCCTGAAGGGAATTCAGGTCCCTCCAGGATCATTTGCTTTTAACAAGCAAACAGACAAAGGCTGCTCAGTGTCCTAATTACATCTGTTAAAAACCTTAGCTAGGAAAAATACACTCTTGGTAAGTCCCTTCTCCCTTTTTAACCATGTTTTCCATCCAAGAAATTAGCGACTGAGACTATGATTAAATAAAGACTAGCGCATCACTTAGCTCTTCTCTTCCCTACCTTCCTTCTTCACTCCTGACCCCCCAGAGAGTTAATTTACAGTTTGGGCAATTCTCTGACAAGCCTCACAGGAGTCAGACATCTCAGCCTGAAAGATGATTGTTCCTCCTAGGCTCCAAGCTCTCTGCGACATCCTCCAACTCATCCAGGATTTCGGAGAAAGATGGCCTCTTAAATGCTTCCACCTGGAACAAGAGGGGAAAGCTGCAGAGGACACCCTGAACAAGAGGTGGCCGCTCTGCAGCAGCTTTGCTGCTTTCCCCAAGCCTGGGCAACAGCATCATTAGCCCTGGTCTGAGTCACACACTTGCCGGTGGAGCCTTCTGGCATCACCACTTGCTGACCCAGGCCCAGGATGCTGCAAAGGAGCAGCTGCAGGACAGGTCCCATGCATCGGTATAGCTCCAGCAAAGGCAGTGAGATGCTGAAAACCAGCCTGACATACCCCAGCCTGGACAGGGTGTGAGAACTGCTCATCCCAAAGCCCATCCAAATGGTGCAGGGGCAGGCATTGTGCAGGGAAAGCCTGCCTGTAGGTATCGGGGGGGGAGTTGTTTCATTCCTGAGCTTGTCTCCCTGATGCAGCTCATCCTCAGTGGGCTGTGATTCCCCATTCCTCCCAGTGCTGTCATTGTGTGCCCAAAGGGAGGGGCATGGCCCGGGGCACCCCCACCTCACACCCCCTGCATGCCAGCCTGGTGCTGCCCTTTGTGCCTGACCCCAAGGAGCCAGCCTGGGAAGCTGCACCAGAAACTCTCTAAACCTGCACATCGCACAAGGGCAGAGAACAACCCCAAGGGCCATTTCTGGCAGAAACACATTATGATACCAACTTGCATTAGGAAGCTGCCCATCAGAGATACAAGATCTGAACACACATAAATCTGAGCCAGTTGCGGACGTGAATCACTCCTCTGATTCAGGGGAAGTTATTCACACACCTGCAGGACCCATCCAAGGATTTCCATTTGCTGCCTTGAGCTCCTAGCAATTAGACGCATTATGATCACCCAGTTTCTACACTCTCTGCATAATTACTGCCTTTGTTTTTTTCTTCTTTTCAGAGACTAACTTTAATCCTTGCTTTCTCTCTGCTTTGCCTCCCAAGGTTTTGGGGAGCATGGGGAGGTCCCCCACCTTTCACTGTTACCTTTTATGCTAAAACAAGAGTGGTTAGAGGACTAGGTTCTGATGATATCTGTAACACCAGGGCTGGTAATAGCGAGGCAGTGCCCTCCAGAAAGGATCAGCGGAGTGCCTCTGTCTGCAGCCTGGCTTAAGGAGGGACTGGACATCATCACCAACCTGCTTCCCACTCTGGGCTCAACAAGTAAGGGAACAGGCAGGACATTGGGATGTTTTGGGCTGTAATACACAAACTAAACACTTCTAGGGGCAAAACTGCCTGGCAAATGAAAGCATTCTACTGGCCCAGGAAGATCTCATCACTTCACAGCTCAAGTGGCAGAGCCTTGTGTGCTAGCACTGAGAGCAGCAGGCTCAAGCTCTCCAGGGTTCACAGCAATTTTGGTCTCTGTCATACAAGTGTCACACAACTTCAATAAAACTAAAGGGGGAAAAAATAGCAAGAATCTCACCCAACAGCAACTAGCAGCAAGGTCCATCACCCGCTTGGGGCATTCGCTGATCATCCCTTGGAAGGCAGCAACATCCAAGCCATAATCCTGTGAGGAAGGGGGAAGAGTAGGTAGAAAATAATTCAGCTATAAAGTCCAGTAAAAGCTCTTCATCCTTCTCAAGGTGTTAAAGCACAAAATGCTCACGATTTAAAGCTTTTAGGGTCTCCATCACAGCTAATTTACTGATGGCTATGCAGAGGTACTGGGGCAGCATCATTAGCAGAGCTGATCACTGCAGCATCCTGCTTGCTCTGTGCTATCCCAGTGGGGCAGCAGGCATCCTCCTGGAAAAGCTCAGACTAAGGCAATGAGAGCCACAAAAGTGGAAACCAGTGGAGGAACTAGCAGCAGATGCTGAGCAGTGGCTGCTGAGGACAGAAACTGCAGATAATCTGGTCAAAGGGGTCCAGCCAGCTGTTTCCATAACTACAGCTTTGTCCTCCCAGACTTCAGAGTCTCTGATATGTAATTCTCCGCATCTTGTGAGCACAGATGGAGCATTAGTTTCTGTTCAGTGTCACAGAAACATGGAATAATCTCTGGACACTGCAGGTTCTTTGCACTGCTCCTTGGAAAGCAGCAATTTGCTGTTCTGCTGATGGATTTTTTTATCCCTGTTCAGGGTAAACTTTCCTTCCCACTTTGTGGAAGGGAAATTTTGCAAACGTTGAAACTAAAAAGGCCATGTTTTTAGGGAAGCCCACTGTTTCCACATGAACTGTGGAGAACAGAGAAGCTGAAATGGCAGAGCAAAATGAAGTATTTGGAATTAAGGCCTTTAATCAGAAGCATTTCATCTCAAATTTTTGATCTAACGGAAGTTTTGAAACTATAGATGCACTGAACTCTTGTGCACTGAGAATTCTGAGATCAGATTTTCTTGTGGAAAAGCCTCTAGAGAAACCTGAGAGTGAACACATATCCACGTGTACAGGTCTGTCTGGTTCAGAGAAAAGCCACAATCTGGTACCATGGAGAAAACACCATTAGATTTGGCTGCAGGAATCATTACCTGGGTCCTGGGAAGCACTTCAGGGTCAGCTGGGATCCTGCCCAGGATTTCACAGAGGACAATGCCAAAGGAAAACACGTCCACCTGCAGGAGGGGTGGGCGAGTGGGAGGTGGGACAGGGCATGCACAGAAGCAAAGCATGAGCAAGGGGTGTACCAACAAGGTCCTTCCATTAGTTATGCAAAAGCCCATCAAAAAAGCCCACTGGAGGTGGAGGCAGATAACCCTTAAGCTTCTTCTGGGCTTCTGAACCCACCCAGAAACACCACAGCCCCACCTGGAATCCAGCCTCATCTTTGGGAAACCTGGCCCCATGCTCCTCTTCAATGTGTCTGGTGCTTCTACCACAGCTCTGGCACCTCCCACAGATCCTGCAACAGGCTCATCAAGCATCTTCCTCAGAGGGGCTTCACTGAGTTTGCCCATGGCAGTAATTCATTTCCATAAAAGTTTAACTTAACAAGGCCACATAAGGAACTTCCAAGTTGCTAAGCAGAGCATTAATGAGCAAAGGTCCAGGTATAATCTCAGGGCAACATTTCCCGGGTAAGGAGGAAAGAGCTTTTCTGCTCTTGGGACATGCCACCAGTAAGCAGAGGAGACATCTCCCATGCTCGCTTGGGAGCTCTGAGAACGAACAAGGAGCTGGGAAGCAGTGCCATACCTTCCGGTCATAGGGCTCTCCCCGCAGCATCTCCGGAGCCATCCAGAAAGCAGAGCCCACCAGAGACAGCTTCCTCTCCACATCCTTCACAGGCAGCTCCACCACCTCCCTGGCCAGCCCGAAGTCAGTCACCAGTGCCTCGCGGCCCCGCGGTGTCACTCGAATGAGGCAGTTCTGAAAGCAGCCCGCGGGGCACGGCGTGAGACCCTCAGGGCATGGCATGAGACCCCCGGTGAGGAAGGGCCTGGGCACCTGAGCGACACCTCACTGGCCCTCAGCCCCGCCTTGCTCGGCCCTCGCCAGGGACCTGCATCCTGCACACATGGAGTGCACGGGGCAGATTAGGGATGGACCAATCACATCTGAAGCCAGGAAAGTTCCTTGAAGAAGCTGTTCAAGGAACATGATGATCCACATCCTTTTACCTGAAAGAAATCTCGAAATGTGCATGTTGACCTTATTCACCATTCAGCCGAAGGCAGGCAGGGTCACAGCCACAGGCCTTCTCACTGTCCATGGCTATATATCCCTAACACAGCTTTCTGGAAGAATTCCTATGAAATTATTTTAAGGTTTCTCAAAAACCCAGCAGTTCAGCATGTTCAGCTCCCCAGGACTTCCTCCTCTGCATGTGCTCCCAGGGAACTAGCAGAAATGACCAGGATCTTCCCCAGATGTCTCTCACTGACAACTAGATTTCAAGTGAGCATGCATACCCTTCTCTCCCATGTCTCCAGCCATCATCACTGCAGGTTTCCCTGGGTTAGGATGAACCTCTTTCAGGGCTGAACCACTGCAGTGAGACAGAAGGGGAGGCACCTCCAGCACTGAGCTCATCAGCCACCACTAAATAGAGAATTACATCTCACCTGACTTCAGAGTACACTGGCCAAGAAACCTGCGGTCAGAGTGAACCAGGCTCTTGCCTTGCCCTTACCTGGTGTTTGTGATTTCATGCTAACTGAGACGAGCAAACAGCCTGAGATTACAAAGGTGAGTTTCATTGCTGTGCTGATGTCTCTCAAGACTATAATGCTTGACAGGCTCCCCTACTGGGAACCTTCATCAATATTACAAGTTTCTCTTAAAAAGCTCAGAGTGCACCAAAAAAATGGCTTGTAAGTGATACACCACTACCTATCCAGCATCAATTGCAAGGACTTGCAGATGTCATTTCTATGAACCATGAAGCCAGCCCCTGGCATCAGCTGACACAGATACGGTTCATGCTGGTCACCAACCCCTCAGCTCACATTCCCTGTGAACGAGATCCTCACATATCATGGACACGCTGCAGATCCACCTGAGGTTTGGATAGTTTTGCCCAAGAGAGATCAACAAGGCACTGCCTCACTATGTCCCTACTGCCATACCTGTCCCCATGAGCAAACCTGAGAATGGCAAAGACCCGGTGCTGTTCCTGTCCCCATCAAGCAGCATGAGCCCATGCTGAGGAAAGCAGCCTCCCAGCCAGAGGGCAAATACACCAGGAACATGATGCACCTTTACATTACACCCAAAGCCTGTCTCCAGATGCCAGTCTTCACAACTGGCACGCTGCCAGGGTGTGAAAACCCCTGGAGGCGACAATCCTAAAACTGGTGATCTGGACTCTCTGGATCATGGAAGCACAACTTCCCTGCACTTGAGTGCGTAGACAGACATCTCTGCTGGTGCTCTGCACACAGACAGGGAGCATCTCACATGGCACTTGCTCCCAGAGCCTGTGACCAGCTCCTGTTAGCAACAGCTTCCTCCTTGCTGTGAACAGGAAAGCAAATCTCTAAATCTGGCAGAGCTTCTCCTGCAACTGTAGGCAAAGAAAACCATGTGCAATCCTGCATACGTTTCCATTTTTTTTCTTTTCTGTCAGCAGCAGCACTAGGAGCAATATATTTTTATCTCTATCTGGGTCTCCTGCTTGGCAAGCAATGAATGAAATGTAATGACGGGTTTTACCAGGAAAGCTTCCTTGTCTGCAGAGGGATTAGCATGGAGCAGAGGACCAGCATGAGGCTTAAGACTTCCCAGTTACAGCCTAGGTGGTCCCTGTGAGGTCCCCTAACACAGTCACCTTCAGGAGTCTGGGGGTGACATCCCCTTTCCAGCTGCGTACCTTGGAGTTGAGATCTCGGTGGTAGATGTTCTTGGAGTGCAGGTAAATCATTCCCCTGGTGATGTCAGAAGCTAAGTCCACTTTTTCCTTCCATGTCAAAGCAGTGTCTTTGCTGGCCAGGAGCTCCTCCAGGCAACCCCCATTCATGTACTGTGAACAGAGACAAAAAGTGAGTGGCTGTGCAGTTTGGTGCAGGCTCCCCTGGAGCCTCCCAGGTGCTGAACCCTCCCTCGCCAAGCCAGAAGCCCCTCCTTCAGGATGGAGGTTGGGAATGCCACTGCGCACAGGGGCCTGTGTGTGGTGTATGGCACTACCCCTCCTGGCACAGCAAGTCACTGCTGGTCTCTGGGCTTTGCCACACTGCAGGGACGGCTCCATAAGCCAGGCATGGTCCTCACTTATGGGCAGCAAACTAGAGGCAAAAAGCATGGCAGTGGCTGCCACTGACAGCATAGGAACAAGGTGAGACCTCCCCAGTACCAGCCCAAGCTTTTCCATTAGACCATACCACCATTCCAGTGCCTACCAGCCCAAGCTTTTCCATTAGACCATACCACCATTCCAGTGCCACCCTGGAGGTCCTGCCACTCTCCATCTGCTTTGCTTTCTACTCCTGCCCCTCCATCCCTGGCTCCTCTTCTTCCCGCCAACTGGCCCATTCTGGGGACCAAGCCAACCTGAAACACTTTTTAGATGTTCTGCTTGAATCTCATGGCCCTGCAGTGACCGTGTCCAACTCCAGCTGTGACCAGCTGTGGGGCAGAAAGTACCCTAAGCCCCTCCGAGGCAATCTAGGCCAGAGCCATTCAGAGGTGCAGGAGTCAGAGAGGCATAGATATGCATTACAGGATATCTGCCATCCTCCCTGCCAAACAACCACAGGGTCCTGGCCTGCCCACAGCACACTTACAAGCAAGAAACCTTTACCTCCAGAATGGGGTACAGCTTGTCATCCTTCACACATATCCCAAGGTACCTAAGCAGAAGAACACATTCAATTTTAAAAAAAAAAAAAGAAAATAAGCCATCAAGGTTCAGCTCCATCCCTCATTGCAGAACTGCCTTAGAGACACCAAGCCAATTCCAGCCCCTGCCACCGTCCACTGCTCTCATGTCACATGCCCACCTGACGATGTTGGGGTGGGATAGCTTCTGCAGCAGGCTGATCTCACGCACAATCACCTCTTGGTCCACGTCGTTCTTGTAGATCTTCACCACCATCACTTTACAAGCAGCAGCCTGGGTCACCTGAAGCCAAGGTTGGAGCAAGACATCTCTTAACTTCCAGAGATCTGCCAGCCCCTCTGGACAACAGCATCCCTTCCCAGCCAAAGGCCTGAATCTCACGTCCCTGCTGACCAGAGCTTTGCACAAGTGTGAGGTGCTGTCTCTTCCATATAAGCTCCACTCCAGTGGTGTCTGCCTAGGTGGCTGGGGGCAGCAAGGTCCCTCCTGTCCCAACACATCACAACACTATTTCTCTGCCAAAATTTGTGTGTTCCTCCGGCTGGAGCACTTTCTCAGCCCACACTGGGTTACTGCAGAGCTGGCCTTGCATTCAATGACCCTTCCCACCTGCAGCCTGCCCCACAGAGCCATCCCTCCCTCCTGCCTGGGTCTGATCACTGCACAGGGCTGCTGGCCACGCTCCTCATCCCCAATTCCTTCTGTACCCTGCCCACGGCCAGGCCCCTCCACCCAGGGTCGGCCAGACAGACACAACACAGCAAGCACAGAGCCAGCATATCTCCCCCACATTCCAGGACAGAGGTCCCATGTCTGCTTCCCAGCCACATGCTAACCTGAATCTCTGGTTACCACCAGATTCCTGAGGCTTCCCCCAGCCAGGGATACTGAAAGCTAAAGAACAGAAAACAAAATGCTTTTCCCTCACCTTAAAACACTGAACAGACTGAGCAGGTGTTTTTAGGAAGAAATTTTCTGTCCCCTGTGGAGGCACCAGAGCTGGGCTGTACTGAATGCAGGAGTTTCATGCAAGCTGCAGGACATGCAGGAGTCCCCTGAGAAGCCCTGACAGGACCGTCCAGGGCCCTGCACTGAAGCTCATGTTATCTGGGTTGATGATCCAAATAGCAGTTTCCAGACCACACCACAGAGCATTGTGATACTTTAACATTTCCATCTTCAATTACAGTTCCCACACAGCTACCAGAGAATCCAGCCAAGTCTTTAATTTTCTCTCATTTTGAGGTTTATGGGGTTTTGTTTACTTTAAGGGAAAAATAGCTTAGACACAGCATGAGCTCGCTTAAGAGCAGAATTCTGAGGCTCAAAGTGTCACCCGCTGCTCTCTGTGATGGTCACTTTACAGAGGTTACCAGCTCAGGTGAGGAGAACAAAGAGCTGCATGTAAGATCTAGCTGGTCACAAAACAAACTCTCTTGGGAGCAACATGAACTGCTGCTTGCCTTCTGAAGGAACACAACCTGACAGTCAGTGTTATCACTGGAATAACTCTGCCTCTCTACTCAAGCAGGTCGTAAGGAAGCAGGGCTCTGACACCCTCACCTGATGGGATGTCATAACCACAGACTGGGGGTGACTAACCAGATGTAACTGATTATTAACCGTAATTCCACAGATGTAAATATGAGATTTGCTATCAATCATCTCTGCCCGAACACTGAGTGCCCTTATGCCCAGGACAGAGTACAGGGAGCAGCTGAAATCTGGAAGATCTGAAAAACTTTCAGAAGAGCTAATACTGTTTTCAGTGAGACCTATTAGCTCTGCACAAACTCTGGTGGAGACACTGAGCTACACTGAGCTTCCAGGTGAGGCTGCACATCCCAGCTGGACACCAGCAGAGTTCACAAACACTGCCTGGGCTGGTGGGGTCAGTGAGCACTGGAGGGGTTCCTGTCCACAAGGCAATGCAAAGCCCAGCCTGCTCTGGAGAAGAAATGACTGAAAAGCAAGGGTATACCCACACCCCAAAAAAAGTAGTGGGAGAGATGGGCAAAGGTAATGGGCTCAGAAGGCCTCTTCCAAGACCACAGGCCCTAGGACTGCTCTGACCAACCCAGAGCAGCCCTTGGTCTGCTCTGAATCACACGAAGTGTCCAGCTTTGTCCTGGATCAGTGTGAGAACCAGGAAAGTGCAGAGGGGCCTCCAAGGTATTCTCATTTCACACTAACAAGTGGTAAAGAGCTGGTGTCAGCCTTGAGTGGAGAAATAAATGTGCAAATCTGGCACTGGAAAGATGCATAAAGACAGGGAGTGGGACTGTGCTTCCTAACGAGTATGAAGCTTTTTGAGGGCCAACAAAGAGGTTGCACAGTCTCCCTTTGGGCAATGCCTTAAACCAGCCTCAGAAAAAAAGAAGTCATGCTGTACTTCTCTCCTGCTTTTGAGCACCTCAGACCCTTATGTAGGAGAGATGCCAATGAAAGATGCTTTCCCCGAGAGAAACTCATACTTGAATAGCTCCTTATTGCACATCAGAAAACTAAGGCAGAGAAAGAGGGAAAGCACTTTGTGCCTAGGTCATGCAATATATAACCCACAGAGCAAAAAGCTGTGCCCAGACCTCTTGAGCCTGAGTTACCAAGCAGAACCTACTGAATTCTCCTTCCTCAGCCAACCCACATATAACAACTCCTGAGAATGAGCTTATCTGAAGGATAAAGGATGACAAATGCAACAGGCAGCTGGCACAGGCAGTGCCAGCACTTTGGGGAGTCTATGTCCTTGCTGCGGGAGCACTTTAGAAGACAGCATCTATTGGCCAAGAGCGTCAAAGGACCATCGGCAGTGATGCTTCACAGCAAGAGTGCTGCTGTTCAGGGCTATGAGGCCACAGGGAACTGGCTGACCCAAGAGGACCACGAGTCAGAGCACTCAGCTACAGTCGTGCTTGAGTCCCCAGACAAATGTCAAGTCCCCACAAAGGTCTGTCCTTGTCCCAAGTCCTCCTCCACTGTCTTCTGACTATTTGAGCCATAGCATTTCATTTAAACTTTATTTTTTTGACATTTCTTTTTCTGTTTCTACTTCAAGAAGTTATTTCATTTTCATTCAAGACCTGTGTCTCTAGCCTGCCTACTGCTGGAATTTCATTCACTGCCAGGGGAGGAGGGAAATGTCAAGTACAGAGGAAACAGCAAGTGTTACTATGAAAATCTGCTAGATAAAGGAAAGAGAACGCAATGGCAACAGCATGCTGAGTGGGTGAGGAAAGCAATTACTAGAGCGAGGCTTGTGGTGGGAAGAGGCATTTGTCACGTATTGCTCCAGTCTGCAAAGAGCTGCCATAGACCTTTGGCTGGAGATTCCCCTTGAACAGCTTTAGTGCACTGTCCCTGGACCTGAAGTTCACCCAAAGGATTTATGACAGCACCAAGCCCAGATGCAGTAGAGGAGAAGACAGAGCCTTCAGAAAGCAATGTATGTTCTTCTATCCAACTTGTGTATTTTCTGCAGTTCTATGGCCACATTCTGGCTCCTTTAGTATCAAATGGCCACATGTGCTTTCACCAGCCAGGGATCTCACCCAGAACGTATCAGAATACTCCCCTGGCAGAAGCATCTCATGCTGGCCCAGCAGAAATGTGCAGTCATGATGTTTATCAGGGGCTGGTAAAGCTAAGGAGCTGAAGGCAACAGTAGAGTCAGGCCCAATTTGTTTCCACTGGGTCTGTGTGACTTCCCAACAACCAAGATCAGTGTCAGCAACCGCATTCTGGAATCCGCTGCTGGAAGGAGAGATAAGGTTGGCAAACCTGACCACACTGCAAAGCAACGTGGCATCTGCTCTCAGAGGTGAATGCTGAGTCTCGCTTCCTAACATGAACCAACTCCTTTCACTTTGCTATTCATGGAGCAGCGATCACCAAGGGCTGCAGAGAAAGAGCTCCAAGTCCCATCCACTCCCCCCAAATAAGCAGTAGCACTCCCAGGCAGCATTGGAGGGGGAGCAAAGCTAGCAGCACCCCAGATCCTGTGCTTGCTCAGAGAGAGTTAAAGGAACTCCCACACCAGTAGAGCTTAGTGCAGGAAGTGACTCACAACAGCCCCAGTGAAAAAAGCAGTTTTACTTTGGTGACACACCATCTGCATCACGCACTGGCCTGCAGGGAGCTATGGGTCTCCTGACATGAAGGCAGCAGAGGCAGAAGTGGACGGGTCAGCAGCCTCTCCCAGTCTGACCCTGCCCCAGGTCCCCTGCTCTTCCCCAGCATCACCGTAAGGCAGGGCAGCAGCCGGAGAGAGGTGACAGAGCTGGCGTCTCCATGGGGTGTGGGTGGCAGATATTCTGGGAGACACACACAGCTTAATTTTACATTCTTTGTCTCTACATATTTTGCTACAGTTTTGACAACAAAACCTGCACAGATCATAAATATCCCCTAATCTCATCCAATACCCAGTTGAGCTCCCTGACAAGCCTGCTGTACGGCCAGGTGACAGTATCAGTGAACACTGACTGATCAAGTCTTCCCATCTCCTTTTTCACTATGGAAAGGGAGATGTGCAAAGGCCACGTGCTAGGTGTACAGAGGGAGATGTCCTTTCCTTCCTCACCCCATCCAACCTGCCAGAGTGAGCTGGGAGGGATGAAGATGAGGAAATAAGGTTGGGGACAGGTTCCTCAGGTGAGGCACCATCTATACAGCCTCAGCAGCGGCTCAGCTGCCCTCACACAGGTTGCAGGCTGCCTGCAGGACAGTTTACCTTGTAGACCTTGGAGAAGAAGCCGCTGCCTATCAGCTCGGCGTTGAAGTTTTCCCAGAACTCCAGCTTCCTGACAGCCGTGCGGAGCCTCTGCCAGCGGTCCACATGGTGGTAGGTGTGGGATGAGTCGCCATAGTACTGCCCAGGGCAGGAGGGCTCCGGGGCGATCAGCCCTGCCTCGCACATCATGGGGGCAGCAGCTAAAACACAGTGTATTTCACAATGAGCCAACAGCAGCATTTGGACATCAAACAAATACCTGCACCAGGACTAGATGAAGCCTCAGGAACAGAGAGAGAGGAGATGAGGCACTGAGATGACGCACCCTGCAGCAAACATTGCACTGGGAAGCACTCATGGGCACTGTCACCTGGATAAGTCACCTTGGGCTTAGGCTTGTTTTATGCAGGTTGGATTTGGACTTCTTTAGACTAGGACTTAAAGATGTCAGCGCTTAGGGATATGGTGTAGTCGACATACCGCTGAGGGATCCGGTGTAGTTGGGAACAGTCAGTGCTGGGTTAACAGTCAGACTGGACGATCTTCAAGGTCCTTTCCAACCTAGTTGATTCTGTGATATGTCAAAATAGCATATATTCACTTATACCTTCTAAAGGTTTATGACAGATAGGATGCATCACCTTCAACACGTGATAGTGTAGCCCAGGGGACTCAGTCTTGCTCAGCCAGCTTGGGTTAAAAGACACTGTCTAAACCGGGCTTTTAGCATAGGTCATGTGCCACATACTAATGCCACATTTGTTACCCAAGTTCTAGACAGGGCTTAGCTGCTATTGCAGACAGAGGGTCATGACTACAGTGTGCTAGCAGGAAACACTCATTTTTAAAAGGGTCCTCACTTAGAGATGCCCACAGTTTCATTATAAGCCCTAAAGAGTCACAGAACAAGGAAATGCCCCAGCAACCCTCCTCCTGTCTGTGCATCTTGAATTTGACTCCAAACCTCAAGTGCCTCTGCTAACTTGTCTTCCTTTTTCACTGCTCTAATTCTCAAAATTCCCTCTCCAGTTACCTGCCCCCATTCCTCTTTCTGCCTTTTACAGCACAAGGCTCACACTCCTCCAAAGCCATATGCCATCCTTCCCCTTCTCTTGCATCATTTGCTTCTAGTTACTTCAAAAAATGCAGGAGAGGCAAATCCAGGGTAAATGGGCTTCTGACACCCTGAGCGAGGCAAATAAAGCACCTACTTCTGGATAATTGTAAAAAACTGTTGGTATGCTACAGCACTGTCTGAGCACCTTCCACTGACAGGACGTGCTGATTCCCGGGGGCCTGGCAAGCTGCTTTGCCAGACTGTAACCAGATGAGACAACAGTCAACAAAGGGTCAACACTTCCAGCTGAAGCAAAGGTAAACTCTGCCCTCTCTTGGTTTCTGTCCTAGGTCTTGCACCGAACAAGAAGCTGTATCAGCATCCCTTGATCCCACAGATTATTGCATGGCTACTTTGCTTCTACAGGGCAAGGCAAAATCCGTACTGAGATGTGCATAAAATATTTTCACTGGCCAACTCATCCACCCACAGTTCAGCCAAGATCCAAAGAGAGAGCTGCCAAGGGGGGACAGACAGATGTGGTGGCAGGGCTAAGCAGGGCAGGAATTCACGAAGAGAGAAGGGCTGGGCCATGGGGTAGGCAGACAGACAGTACTGAGCAGGGCAGAGATTCTCAACGCAAGCAGCAGACAAGCTCCAGGCTGAGACTCAAGGAGCTGCAACACAGGGGAACATCAGCACAATCTTCTGAAAGAATCCAGACCCCAAAGTTGCTACCACAGGACAGTCCCACACAGACTGCAGGAACCCAGTCCCAGCAAAATCAACATGACAGATGGGCTCCTACCTGACTGCACAGCAAACACCTGCAGGAACAAAGCCCCAGAACTGCTCATGAACAGGGGAGCCCATGGCCACGATCAGTGAAGAGCACTCAGATCCGGCAGGGCACATGAAAGAGGTTACAGGGCCACAGCTTTATCCCTGCTCTGACCCAAGGACAGGCAACCAAGGAGCATCCCATGACAGGATGCAGCTGCAGGGACATGCCTGGAGATTTTTGCCTTGGGACAGTCACTGCTCCTGACAGCCATCACCATCTGAAACTGAACCCAGCCCAGCCTCCTCCCATCCAGTCTGCACCCAGGTGCTGCACACTGGCACAAAGGAAGAGGCTCATGCAAAAGCAGTGGACAGGACCCACATCAGTCACACTCAGTGCTGCTAAAGCCACCCCGCTCTGGCTGTGTCACTGAAGGCGTTACCTTAATCATCCAGATTCTGCAAGGCACCAGCACAAGGTGGTGGCAGGGTGCAGCAAAGGGCTTTTACTGCCCAAGGCCATGCTCAGCATGCAGGGCCACCGAGCAGGAGAGCGGACATGGGAGGTGCTGCAGCTCCAGGCCAGACAAGTGGTGCTTCACAGTCAGCAAGACACCGAGGGGGTCCTCCACATCCTGCACATCTGGCCAGGGCATAAGGGGACACCAACAGGATCTGCTGAATCGTGCTGACCCCAGGCTGCCAACGAAACACGGACAAGGAATGGCAAAGGGATGCCCTAAGCATCAAACCCGTCTTTGAAGATGAACTCTCAGGCTTTTACCCACTGCTGCCCCCAATCCTGGGAACAGGTTTGCCCTCTCCTGTTGTGTGGATGGAGACAGTTACGCAGCAAGCCCCAACATCACCCCGGAGTTCCAGTCCCTCGCTGGCAGAACTATGAGGACCTTCAACTGCTGCTCAGAGACACACTCAGCAGGCTCTGAAAGCCTCTCCCTCCACTTCAGCACTCTTTAGTAACAAAAGAAAGAGGAGCCTTTCCTCAGCAGAGCAGGAGCAGCACACCCACCCAGAGCCCCTCTTGCCTGCAGGGTGACCCGGGCACAGGCATGACAGGTCCCCTCAGGCAAGACAGGCTGCCTGGGGCTGCCCCTTCCACGGGGAATGGTTTCCTTTTCAGAGGCCTCTCTGTTGGGTACTTTTCCCATGTACAATCTCGTCCCGCCATGACCTAGTTCATCAATTGCCTCTTTGTCCAGCAAAGAAATCCCTGCAGCATCCCCAGCATGCCGGGAACGGCCACTTGCGTTATGCCACTGAGTAGGAGGTGAGTCTTTATATTCTTTTTATAATTGCAGCTGTTTGTCCCCAGATTAGTGCTGACACGTAGGCTGAGGGAGAAAATGGCCTTTCAAAATGCCAGGATTTATTGAAGGCTTCCTAGGAGCCGGGGAGGGAGGAGGAGAGGGTGGGAGAAGGACAGGGAGCAGGAGGAGCAGTCCTGGGGGGGTAGCCTGCAGCCCAGGCAGCAGGGCAGGGTCCATCCTCGCATCACCAGCAAGGGTTAGAGCACCCAAAGCAGTGCTTTTGTCTGAGCAGTCGAAGTGCTGGGACTGCTGCCCATATTCCCAGTGCTCCCAACTCGAATTCAACCCACAATGGGGAGAGCAGGCTCAGGCACAGAAGGAGGCTCATCCCCTTCAAGGCGGCCCTGCATGCAGGGAGAGGGGAGATGGAGCCACTGGCTTCCACCACCCTCTGGGGAAACAGCCCAGGTCCCCAAGCTTTCAGCTGCACCCACAGCAGCCAACACGTACCTCCCAGGTCCCCAGGGTGACAAGAAGCACCGAGGAAGCAGCTCACAGGCAGCTGGGAAATGCTTGGATGCTGTAGGCTGTCATTGAAGGGAACCCACTCCTCACCAGATAAAAACATGAAATTTGAAAAGCAGACCTGGGACACTGTCTTCCAACAGGCTTTCCTCAACTGTAGACACCAGAGAGGCACCCACACCCCATGGGGAAGGGTCTGGCTCCCCAGGAGGGCTCGCTGGGCTTCCCACACTTGCTGCCATGCCACAGGCTCAGCAAGGCTCCAGCAGCTCCCAGGGCTGGCAAAAAGGCCATAACTGCCCCTGTGCAAGCACCCTGCGAGAGCAATCGTGCAGGCAAAGGTTGGCTCTGGCCTCACCACCACGGCTGGCTTCAGCCTGGGGAAGCGCCTGGCAGGAGCAGGCAGGTATGAGGGGTTCAGCAATGCAGCACCCACGGCTCCCAAGCAAGCCACCACCCACCCAGCAGACCCACCGCCCCAGACCCGCGCACAGCCAGACACAGCCCCAGGCGTCTGTCCAGACCCAGGCTCTGCTGTGAGGATGCAAACGCTGGGCTTCAAACCCTGCTTCTAGACAGCCAATTTTCCTGAAAAAAAGGGAAGCATAGACTCGTCCTCCCCTCAGCCACCAAAGGGCAAACCTCCCTCCCCTGCCACTGGTTCCAGGCTTTTCTTCCCATCATCAGGAAAGCAGAGATCTTCTCCCCAGCCTCCTCTGCTAGTACCTGGGAGGCTGAACCAGCCCCAGGCAGTGCCCTGGACCACAAGCCCAATGCCTGATGACTGGGACCTTGCCCTGAGGAACAGCATGTAAGACCTTTTGCTTACTAACATGCCGTCCAAAAACCCCGGAGTGGGATCAGTGCAAAGTATCTTTGCCAGGACAGCAGGGTGCCAGCACTGGGTGCCAGAACTGGGGTCCAAAAACGTCGAACCCACCCTTCTGGTGGAGAAAGGGGTGTGCACTGACTGTGTATGTGTGCACATGTGCACACGCGTGCAGGATTTGGCCTGGGGAGGATCAGGTACAGAAGGATGTTTAGAAACCTGCAGGTGCTTATCAACATTTTGTAAGTGTCTAGCACTGGGGTTGCATTGCTGATAACGATCCTGATGCTTCACTAACAGCCAGTTGTTTATACCTCACCAATGAATCAGTAAATTACTTCAGTCCCCAAATGGTTTAAATCACAGGAGTTGAGTAGTTTTCTCCTGCAACGCACGCGTGGGGTGTATGGGCAATGCTCCCTCCGGCCGCCTCCATCCTGCCCTGCCCGCGCTTGGCTCAGGCAGATGCGGGAGGAGTGCTCCTCAGCTCCCAGGTGAAAATGCAAAGCAAAGCCGGATAATGACGGTGACATTAGATGAGATCATCTGTCTAAGACAGATGAACAAAACACCTCAGCAGAGTTACTCAGCATTTATCTCTGTCAACAGAAATAGACTTTCTTCCATTCTGGCTTTTTATAACAGACACCAGCAAACCTTCTTGTAGCATAAAGAAAATGTAGTAGGTCAAACAAAACCAAAATGGATTTGCTGACCATACTATGTTGCTGATCCCTAAAAATATGTCATCAGTATCTTTGAGCTTTTGACCCACAAAAAAATGGAAGAAGTATTTCCTGAATACTCCTGGCTTGGGGAGGAGGCTAAAGACAGACCACGGCTCCTGCTGCACAGTGAGAGGATGGTTTCCCACAGATAAAACAGTGACATTCACCAGCATGAGGATGTCGGGAACAGCTCTGCAGCCAGTAGCTCCCAGCATCAATGAGGACCAGATGGCTTTTCCTGGATGCCACTGTCACACAAGTTAGCAATTAGCTTTTTTTTTTTTTCCCCTCACATACATGAGAACATTTAGTCTAAGCTTGGTTGTTTCCCTCACACTAACACCCGTAAACTTGATCTCTCCAGTCAAAAAAACAATTTTCTGTTGGAAAAAAAAACAACAACAAACCTCACAACAGAATCAGGAAGGCAAATTCCTCTCCACAACAAAGCAAATTAAAGTAATTTACGCAGCAGGGAAAAAGGGATACTTGATTTCATTTGAGCACAAACACATTTTTCATAAAATGAAATCAATAAATACAGCCCAGAAAGTAAAAAACTCAGGGTAAGTTACAGGCAGGATAAATAATTTTCACTTTGCAAATTCAAGTGCTTATTATGCTGCTGTCAACCAGGACATCTGTGAGCCACAGATCTGAACAAAATCCTGCCCTCCTGGGACAGCATCATGCGCATAGGGCCAGGATCACACCCTGGATTGCAATCTCAGCTTTGATTTAGCTGCTTTGATTCCAAACCTATCCTTTGCCAGGTAAAAAAGAAACCTTAGGAAAGATCTAAAACTGGGAAATCTGCTTCCACAGAGGAAAGCCACAAGATAGTTAAAGTATCCTTTTGCTGAGGGGAAAAATGCCGAGTAATAGGGACGAGGGCATTGTAAGATCCAGTAAATGGGAACTCAGATGATCCAAGAGGACAGCAGGTTCTTGGCACAGGTAAGTATAGGTCTTTGTTTGAAGTGGCCACCCTGTGACACAAATCCCTCTTGAAATCTGAAATAGTTAAAAGACTTCATGCTGAGGGAGGACGTAAGCATTGGAAGACCTGATCAGGACACAGTCTTGATCCCACTTAATTTATAAACAACATGCATGTTATTCAGAAAGCAATCTCACTAAAAAGCATAAAGTTTCCAGGTGAAAATCTATGGCTGATGCTACCTACAAGGGGGAGACAAGCTCTTTAGATCTTCTGTCCCTAAAAATCAGTATTTCCCCAAGGCTTTCAAGGAAGAGATTAGCCATCTGTAATTTGGCTGTAACTTTAGCTTTAGCAATGAATATTTTTGAATATAAGTGGAGAGGGACTGGCTCCTCCAGCAACCAACTTGCACCTTCCCCACAAGACAAGTCGAGAGGGGAATGCAGACACAGCTGATTCCCTCCTCATCTAAGGAGCCCTGATCGCCACCTCCATTGCTCCCACACCCAGTGAACCAAGTCTCACTTGAAATGGCTTTCACAAAACTGGTAAACACTCATCAGGCCAGAATGCATAAAGACATTTAGACACACTCTGCAGGGCAGTCAGCAGAGAAGGCTTCACGTTGGCTCACCTTTCAAAATGAATGATGATTGACAAGGCACATGGATTCCTTTGAGATGGAAAGGTGCAGAAAAGAAAGAGTAGGAAAAAAAATAGTTGTAACAACTTGGCAGTCATAAGCCTAAGCCCACATATTTACTATCTATCTCTGCTCCCTTTGCTACACTCTTCACGGATTTTCTTTGATTTTCATTTTAATTCTGAAGACTCATGGTACAAGACCCTCATATGGCACTTATTTCACCAGCATATTTATAAATTTCCTTCATTCTCCCCTGATATTTAATTGATGCTATACAAATGAAAAAGCAGAGCAGGGTATGTGGGTGTTTAAAAGGAAGCTCAGCGTGTGGGAACTGTCAAGCGTTTGAGCTGCTAGAACATCTCCAGCCCACCCTCTCCATCAAGAAAAACGCATTAGGATGAGTAAAGACTCCGTGACCTTACTGCTGAAATGTTTGAGGCATCATCTAATAGCAATAACCATAATTTGCTTCTTGTTACAGCCCAGGGATGAGGGCTAGAGGCTGTAGAGGGACTGGGGAGGGAGGTGGAGACCATACTGCCAAGCAGCCCACAAAGGGCAAGGCTCTTGGAAACCCAAATGTGTTCCACAGCACGTGAAAGCCATGCCCTTTATCTTTGGGGTTTCCAACCAAAACCCCAAAGAAACAAATCTCAAAACTCAACCACTCTGTGCTGTTCCCAGAAGCTATGAAATTATTTTTATCTCAATGATTTTTCTCAGTGCAGATGGCCAGAGTCCTAAAATAGAATAAAGGCTTAGGCTGCCCGCCACGGATCACGCTGGTGGATCACCCCACAGTGAATGAACACACCCCTCTGTGTCCGTCCCTCCTCAAGTGCCAAAAGGCAGTAACAGCACTTTGCTGGTTTTGCAAGACATTCTGGTATCTCAGCATGGAAAAGCTCATATGCAACAACCAGCCCCACTCCTCGTCAGGGAGAACATGGTTTCCTCCCCCTTGGGTCCTCCCCTGCAAGCCTTGCTTAGTCTCCCAACGCATCTGCTACCTCCTGTCTATAAGAAGGCACCGGGCTGGAGATGGCCATGCACTGTGCTCGCCACAGAGGTGAAACCTGTCTGTTCAGGAAGCTGCTGGAGTCGTACATGCTCTTTGCCAGCCGTTTCTGAGCAATGCAAAGGCTACCCTGCTGAGCTTCCCACACAAGTTCTCACCACACCCGGTGAGTAGGTCTTTACTAAGCCCAGTCTATCTCTTTTCAAACCACTGGACATCATTTCACTTCTTCCAGCTCATGAAACACCCACAAAAAAACCACTGAATAGAAACAGCACCAAATTCCCTTAATTCCTTCATTTTGGGGATGATTAGAGGGCATTAACTGGGCTTTGCACTTTGGGAGCTGGGTGGGAAGAAACTTGATTTTACACACAGAAAACCATCAGCAAATGGTTCAAATTCAGAGAACTGCCCCAACACCATTTCAGAGATGACCCAGCAGACCTGAGACTCATGCTCCAGCCATATCTCCACCCCTCAGGGACAAGGGGATGAGTTGGGTGTAGAATAACTAATGGGGACCCACCTCCTGTTGACTGCTGTATCCACAGACTCCCAGTGAATCATGGAAGAAAGAGACCAATGGGTCCTTGTGGCATCCTGTCATACTGTGGTGCTGGCTGCCACTGGGGACAGGGACAGCCTGGAAGGACCACGAAACCCTGCTCTTTTGAGGCTGTTCCTAGGAAAACACTGACCACGATAAACTGAATTAAACATTTTAAGATCTTTGACTTAAAACTTAAGTAGGCAGACACCAGAGTCACCATATACAGCACAGAAAAATCCTGCAGAAGTGGCACAGCCCAGTAAAGAGCTGATTCAGAACACCTGGGCTACAGCCCCAACCAGGATCTCTGTGGCATCACCTTTCGTCCTCCTTTCTCTTCTTGACTTTTTTCAGCCTTTCAGGACAAGGACTGGCTCTTAACCCACACAGAACTTGCAAAATGGGGCAAGGGCTACCAGAGCTAGAGGCTCATGAGCAACAGCTGCCCCAGAGACAACCACTTCCCACCATTTCCCCCTCTTGTCATGATCCCAAGCACAGTGGAAGGTCTGGCCTGGGACCCTCTGAGCACAAGGACCCTGCACCTGGGCTGAAGATGAAGGCCATGGTACTGCCTCAGCAAAAGCATCCTGCCCAGCTGCCCCCCTGCCCTGTCACACAGGAGATGTGCTAGCCACTGTCACATGCCTGCTTCGATACACAGTCCCACTGCTTTAATTAGGCATCAATTCAGCTGAAAACCATTTATGCAGGGTTTATCCTCAGCCAGCTGAGTCCTCAATGTGCATCACCACCAGGACCTCCAGTGCCAGCTCACGGGTGAGGAGGCAGGTGGGGTGGACTTGCGCTTCCCTCTGCAGCCTGGACTTGAACTGGGAAGTGCTCTCATCTACAGCAAAGTACAGTAGCTGAGGACAGGCGTGTTTCCTGGCTGGCCCACACTCAGGCAGGACAGAGCAGCCTTGGACAGAGCCCCTTGGAAGCTGAGTCAGTGCAGAGCCAGCAGAGCCCAGCTGCCAGGTCTTTCCAGAGCTTCATTTCCTCCTGATCAATGCAAAAGCACCCTGAGCAGGAGTCAGGTGCTGGGGAAGGTGCAGTACAAATGGCTCTTTGCTGACATTCACCCAAAGCCATATTTGCATCAAGCTGGGGATTAAGAAGGGGGGAGCCCTGCAGGACATGTTGCTGCCCTGTTTCTACAGGAAAGCCACACTCAGCAGCATCCGGCAGCCAAGAGGGGAGGTAGACAGCCATGGACACAACACAGGGCATCTGTGTCTCCAGGGCTGGACCAGAGGCTTTTGAGCCAGCTGCAGCCAGCCAGTAAAGGAACATCTGCTGTGCCCCCTCTCTGACTCCAGACAGTCTCTTGGTCCCACATTCACTTACAAATAATCACTTGCCACCACCTCTGAGTGGTGGCATCCAGCAACACAGGATGGAAGGTGGTACATTCTCCAGACATCTCAGGGGCTTGATCAGTTGAAGGAAGAGCAAATCAACCCCTGGTTCATGAGGCATGAAAAACACTCATTCATCACCTACATGTCCCACTCACCACTCTCAGGTGAGCAGAGTTTCATTTTAAGTCCAGGGCTGTCCAAAGAGTACCACAATCACCATGGGCCCACCTCTCATGGTATGGCACCAAGCACAGGTGTGCTCAACATTTAAATGTGCTCAACATTTAAATGGAGCACAAATGGGAACCAGAATAAGCTCTTTAAACTGCTCCATTCCATTCTTTGGCACGTGCATAGACAGAGCAGAGGGTTCAGTTGAAACTAGCACTCAAGAAACAAATGCAGTCCTGAAACAGGGGACCTGAAATAAGCCATGGTCCATTAGGGATCCTGGGCATTACAGCTGCCAGGAGTCTTGAAGCTGCCAACAGAAGAGTGAGGGCTCCGTGTGTCAGGTGTCAGAGATCTGGCCATTATGGTAATTGCAGAGCGGGGAACACTGCTCTGCCCTGCAGGGCTCAGGGGATGCTCGAGGGGCTCCTGACGGTGGGAGCACAGCCATGGGCATACCTATGTCTCCAGGGCAGAGGAATCTTGCTACAGGCTGGGCTCTGACACTTGGTTGCTGGGATGGTGCCCACCCCCCCCACCCCCGACACCCAAAAGCACCTGTGCTAGCTGGGACACAGCCTGTGCCCTGCCAGTGACGAGGACACTGCAGAAGGATACCCTAGGAGGTGGGAGCAGTCTTCCTTGGGAAGTGCTGGTCTTTCTCCAGTGACTCTTAAAACCACCAGGGAGACCTGCTTGGACGAGGCAGCCCACTTCAAGAAGTAAACCTGGTGAGAGGTGACCCTGGGCCCCAAATACCCTTGACACTCCGGGCTTTAGTTTGCCCTTCTGCTGACAGCAGCTGTTTGGGCAGAGATGAACAGCAGCTGAAAGACACACGAGGTAAACAACAAGAATTAAAACAAAGCAAATCCAGTCTTTAATTTAAGAATCCCATTCTGGCAGAGGACAATCCCTCAGCTGAAGGAGCACGGGCTGTTGTTGCTGCCCACAGGCTCTGCAGATGCACCAGCCATATGCAAGAAACATCAGCATGCAGGGAAAGCCAAAGAGCAGTGGCAATGGTTTAACTCAGGCTTATTTAACCAATAAACAACCCACTGTATTCAGTCACAACAGGTATATTAAACAGCCTCGCTGTGCATCCCTCCCTCACTCCACTGTCACAGGTTCCCATCCTTGCCCTGATGCCCGTCCCCATTCAGCAACACTTGGACTCTATTCTCCAGGCTCTGGGGATATCGTATCATCCTTCTGTTAAACAGAAATCATTCACCCTATTCCCTTCCTAAAAAGATCACTTTTCCCCTCTCCAAATTTGCAGGTCACAGTTCAAGGAAAAAGATAAGCCAAAGAGCTGCTGAGAGAATGGGGAAGAGCTGCTCCCAGGCGTCAGGTCCAGGGGGGGCAGCGAGCAGCCAGCTGTGGGCACACAAGCAGGCAGAGCCCCAGCTGTCTGAATTTTAAAGCTTGCGTAATTCAGCAGCCTATTTATCTCTCCTGCTGCCAGGCAAGATGCATGTGCCTCCCTGAGGGGATGGCTCCAGTGTAACTTTAATTAACTTTTAATCCAGCACGAGAGGAAGGGCAGACCTTCCCCTGGGCTGAGGCATGCCAAAATATCCGTATTCCCCAGCCCTTTCAGCTCGGCTGCCCCCGGAGTGAAGAGGCAATCACTCAGAAGAGGGACTTAACATGCCCCAAATTGTCTTCTGAATCACAGAATCATTCAGGTTGGAAAAGCCCCTCGGGATCACTGAGTCCAACCCTCAGCCCGACTCTACAAAGTTCTCCCCTACCCCACATCCCCCCACAGCTCACCCCAACGGCCCTTAAAGACATCCAGGGATGGTGCCTCCCCCCGCTCCCTGGGCAGCCTGTTCCACTGCCTGACCAGTACAAAATTTTTTCCTAATGTCCAGTCTGAACCTCCCCTGTTGGAGCTTAATGCCATTCTGGATGTGTTTCTCTCCCTCTACCATCTACAGGAGCCTCTGGGGCACCATCCAGATAATTCGCAGCCCTTTCACTGCCAGAGCCCTTGTGGATGTGCCACTTCGGTCCAAGCCACTCCTGTGCTGGGCAGGGCAGGGCAGCAGGGACAAGGTGGTGGTGGGTCCCGAAGCAAGAGGCATCTCAGCAGCAGACCCGAATCCAGCAGAGGACAGACAGCCAGGTAAAGCTGGTGTGGGACCCTGCTGGTTCAGAGGGTCATCCCAGGAGAAATTTTATTTCCCCTTGCACATTTTACACTCTCCAGCCAAAGCAGAACTGTAGTAAATACCCAGTAGATAAAACCAAAATCCAGTTAGAGCATCTCAGACATTTTTCCCAGCAGTGGAAAATTAATCACAGCAGCCCCACCAACTCCAGCTGGCTCATCCCCAACACTACAGCTATGGTCTTCAGCAGCTAAATGATTGATTTTTCCAGGCAGCTTAAAACAAGTTAATGAAGGACAAATAATTTGGAGCAAATATTATCAGCCCTTCATAGATACAGGGCAGAAAAACCATTTTCTGCTTCTTAGCCCTCTTCCTGCAAAAAGCTAGAGCAAAATTATTTCAACAGGTTTGGCAGAGACTGTTGTGCTTTGAAGCTTTCTCAACACTGGAAAAGCACATTTTCAGACCTGCTTTCACTGCATTATGCAGCTCATGCACAGAAACAAACCACCCCCTCTCACACTATACAGAGAAAGTCAGGAGGTAACGAATCCTCTTAGATTCACCGGTATTGAAGAGGGCTCATTTCAGACAGCCCATATCTCAGTCTCTGACATCCAAATCTTCCCAGGAGCTGGTGTGACGGCCAATGCTGGCACATTGGCCAACTGCACACCTCTGCTACCCTGGCTGCACCAACCGGCACGCAAGAAAACACACTGGCTTCAAGACTCTGTGTTATAGGAAACATGACTGAAGCTCCAGGTCTCAGCTGTGGCAGAGGGTTTTGAATTGCAAACACAGATACGTTCGTTCACCTTTTTTTTTTTTTCCCTGCAACAGATTAATCCATGCTCAGAAAAAAAGCTACTTCATGAAAGAGCTGCTGATGGCAGGAGGCCAGCAAGGCAGCACCATGTGGGCACTGGGCCATCTGTACACAGTAAACTACCTGCCAGAGGCTGCATGAGGTAAGTAGGTAAGAAATAATTTAAAAGGCCATGTTTTGAGATGGAGGTAACCAGACCCATCTTGTAGCAGTCAAAATCACATGTCAAAGCATTCTTCTTTCTTTCTGCAGGGCAGGGGCTGTTTTCCTTCTTTAATCTTTTTCTTCCTACAATAATACATACTTATGCTCTCATTCAAGCTCCCACTTCATAATAAGCAGATCAGCAACTAAACAGCCATTAACCCTCTCTCCCATCAGACAGTTCCGTACTTTTCCACAGCTCACCGTTGCAGCTGACCGTTGTTTTTCCCTGCCACCTTAGCACAGCCTGGCAGTTTCTTATCTCTCTTCCAAGGCCTGTTTCTCCTCAAAGCCTTGCTCCTTCCCAGGCCTGCGCAGAGCTGACCAGCTGATGTCGATTTGCCTCTTAACATATTGAATCTCCCACAGCTGCACAGGGCTGACACTCCCACACCATCTCAGCACTGCAGGCGAGTGCTTTCTCAGAAGTTCAGCATCTCCACAACACTTTTGGATACCACATCCCTGCCCTGCACTTGTCCATCACCCAAGCCCCTGCAGCTGGGCTGTGCAGATGCAGTGGAGACAGTCCCTGCTCTGACAGCCTCCAGGATACATCCTGCAGGACACGAGTCCTTCCCAGGGGAGTGAAGGACAGTGAGAAAATCCTGCTATGTCAGCATGAGGTTTGTCTGTCTGTCTTAGGGGCAGTACCCCAAGATGAGTTTTCCTCAAGCATCCAGGACTCCTCTCTGTCCTCTCTACTCTGAGCCTTCCTCTTGCCACCAGCTGCTGTATCAAATCCACCACTAGCTTATTAAAAATCATGAGACTTGTGGAGTCAAACTTCAGCTAGTTGACAAGCTGCCCAGCTCTCCTGCATGCCTCAGAAAGTCAGGTTACCCCTGCTAGGGAAATTAATCAATCATTTACCCCCATCAAATCCATTTCTTCATGTAATGCTATACAAACAAGCAGTATCTGCATAACAACACATGTTATAAGAAGCTTCTCAAGGCAAGCAAGCTGCTTCCAAGAGCTCTGCACCCAATGTCACAGCCAGCTAATGCCAGGGACACTGAATGAAGTCTCTCTCCAGGGAACAAGGTATCACTCAGAAGCTCCCAAAGGGCCAAGGGAAGAAAAATAGATTTGCTCCCGAGATGAGCATTTTCTTATCAGTGTAGCACAGCAGACTGAGCCCCTAAGTCAATCCCAACTCCATACAGATGTTATCTCATACCAGTCCACTATTGCAAAGCAGAAAGTCTTGGCTATCCCTAACAGATGGAAAAGCTAAAACATAAGAAAAGTAAGTTAAGTGACTTGCCCAAGGCCAGTGTCAAGGTGGGATGAGATGTAAGGGGCGAGAAGGGTGCCCCTCACCTCTGGGCTCACAGACCTGCCTCTGCTCATTTGCCTTCTGGGCTTTCACTTGCAGCTCAGCACAGCAGGGATACAGTGATTTGTACTGAGTAACTCTCAATGCATGATTTTCTTCTATGAATCTGCCCAATAAAGATTTTGAAACGACATAAAATTTTAGCTCCAAAACATACTTTGGCCAGAAGTTGCACAGCTCAGTAGCATGGTCCGCTGCACAGGGAGCAAGAATCAGATGTGCTGAGCCTGAATGCCACATGCCCCAACGTGACTGCAGAGCCCTCAGCCCGGCGCTGGCAGAGCAGCAGTGCTTCGAACAGACTGCCCAGCGGGCAGGCTCATGCCCACAGTGGGTCGGCACACCACAGTTTGTTCGCTGCCCCCTTCCACACCAAGGAGGGAGGGCAGCAGTCAGCAACCCTGGCAGCAACCAAGCAGTAAGGAGTAGGAGGCTGGTGAAGACACAGTTTGTGCAGCTTACCTCTCCCAGGACATTAAGGCCCATTTCCACCCCACTGTAACTCCAGCAATAGGGAGCTGACCCACAGTACATGCACCTCATCTAATCACAGCTGTCACCGAGGGCATGGGAGGAGCACAGCACCAGACAGCCACCTGCTAAATAGCAGCAACACAACACTTCGAGTTCAGTGGCAAGAGAAGTACACCTCTAGCACGAAGCACTCACATTGAAGATCAGACGGGGCAGGAGCCAAAGCACTTGCCATCAGTGCTCAAAGTTGCCTCAGAAACTGTGGTCCAAGCCAAAACCTCATGGCCTTACTTTATGTAAAGCCAGGCTGCTGCTTTACATAACGTTTCCATTGCAAAATCTGCCCTTAGGAGAGATTATGCAAGACTTAATTTGAACAGTAGGAGACCCTGAAGTGTTTTCTTTGAAGGCCCCAAAATTTTAAACTCTGACTCCAGGAAACCAACAGGCTGCCAGTTCCCAGCACAAAAGCAGCTTCTGAGCTCACAACGCAGACAAGCAGAAGCTTCTCTATACAGCAAGAAGCAGGGCGGTGGCATAAAAATCACAACTTCTGCAGTAAGTGGCCTTCCCTACTTATGCCCCATGCTCTCCAGGTAACTCCTGTGCCACTCCTCACGTGCAGGTACGTGTGGGTGCAGTCTGAAGATACTGAACATACTCCTGAAAGCTTTGCTAACTGCTGCAGAAAGGTGTTTTGCTTAAGAGAGGACCCCCAGTTTCAAACCCTTAGCTTATACATTGCTTTGGGATCCTCTGAATCGTCACTAGAAAGCACCAAACCTGATGATCACCAGGCTAATAGTTCAAAGAGAAAATAACAACAGTATCAACAGCAAGCACCAGCAGTGGGGGCTGATGCGGGATTTACTGTGCAAGGACCTTGCCTGGTGGAGCAGAACATTGATGCTGGAAACACAGATGCAACACACCTCACACAGTGTTCCTGCCAGGTGCAAGTAGCGACACTCCTGTGAGAGCGGAGTAAGATTCAATGGGAAAAGGACAATCAAATAGGTACTGCTGGGTACTCCGAGTACTCAGCCTTACCTCCTGCCTGTGGAAGGACCGTGGGCCAGGCGAGGACACTCTGGTGAGGTCCCTGCGGGATCCTGCAGGGCTCCCAGTGCTGACAGGCCCAGCCCGTGATGAGCTGATGTCCCAGCTTTGCAGCCTGGGGCATCCTTCAGCCTCGCTGCTGGGTCCAGCTTAGCTTTATATTCTTTCTCTTCAGAGACAGGAGCACTGTCTTGCTTTTGTGATTTATAACCATCCACGTGCAGGTAGCTCCGCTGTGAACGCTTCTGCTCCAGCCAGTGTCTGTTTGGCCCCTTGCGCCATGCTGTGACAGACCTTGCATGGTAACAGCAATCCTCTGTGCTGTCCTTTTACCATTTGTTTACCCCACAGCTTTACCTACATTTTGCATGCAGCTGTTACGTAGCCTCCAATTCAGTTTTCCCTGTTGTCCGGGTGTTTTGGTTTTTTTAAAAAGAAAAGCAAGATACATTTGGGATTGAAGCTGAAGGCAGGATCTGGCAGCTTGAGCATGCTCTCTCCTGGGTACTGTTCCTGCACTGGAATTGCTGAATTTGGCAGGGAAATGGAAGAAAGAGACCCTGAAGCTGCTGGTCACAGATGTGGGAGAACGCTGCCTGAGCAGCCCTGAGCCATTCCTTGCCGCATCAGGGCCCTGCTCCTAGGGCTGCTCTGGGGCAGATTCATGTCTCCAAACCAGACACACCAAGAAAGGGCAAGGGAAGAGGGACCTTTTCTGCAGAGCAGAGACCGGGCTGAAAACACATCTCTCCTTTAGCAAAGCAACCTGAGGCAGCATGTGCACAGTACGTGCAAGAAGCATCAGAGCAGCATCAAAGTGAAATTACTTGCTTGGGCATAGGGAAGGGTGACACAGACCGATTGCCTAGGAACTCCACACCAAGCACAACTTTATCCCCCCTCCCCCCCCCTTGGGATCTACTTGTTTATTGTAGTCTTCCAAAAAGCCCAGAGCCCTTCTCCAGATTAAGACTGGAGACACTGGTCTCCATGGACCACGGAGCAGGTCCTGGGGGCAGCAGCTGAGAAACCGCCTCTGGCTCCGCTCAGGACCGCCCAGGCCAAGAGAAGCACCAAACCGCTCCGTCCCAGAGCTGCTGCCCCCCGCCACCAGCCTCAGAACCAGCTCTACCCCTCCCCTGCCCGCTCAGTCGCTCTTATCAGGAGGCTTTAGGACAAAGCGCAAAGCGGGCTCTGGGGACTAGAATCAGCTCGGTCTCCATCCCTTGGAGGGGGCAGGGCAGCCAGCAGATTTTAAGGATAAAAGAGTGTCGCCCGGAGCTCGCTCAAGTTCCATCCGAGGGGCAGGGTTTCGGTACCGGGGACAGCGGGGACCGCGGGCGGCGGCTCCGCTCCCGGAGAAAGAGAAGCGCCCCCCGCCCGGCCCGAGCGCCGACTCACCCGCTCCGGCTCGGCCCCGCCGGGCCCGGCTCTGCAGAACGCGCTGCCCTGGGCTCGGCCACCGCCGCTCCCCGGCGAGAGCCCGGCTCGGCCCCGCCCGCCCCAGCGGCGATGCACCGCCCCCTCCGAGCCCCGGCCCCCGCCAAGGCGAGGCGCCACCTCCGCGGGACACCCCCCGTCCCCCGCAGGGCTCCCCGCGGTGCCGCAGCCCCTCCCGGGACGGAGGGCCGCAGCTGCCCCCCTGCAGCACACGGCATCGCTGCGTCCAGCCCTGCACCACCTGCCCAACCCCCAGCGGCCTCCCCCCGTACCCTCCTCCGGGACAAGCATCTCCCCCACCCCACGGCGGGACCCTGCCGGCCGAGTTCGACCCCCCCGCCCTGCACCCCGGCTCCTAGATGACGGCTGAGGGCTGCTCGGAGGAAGGCCGGCCACGCCGCACGCACCGGCCCCGCGAGGCCACCGCCGGTAGACCCGGACTATTGAATGGCAACACACCCGGCACCGAGATGTCCCGATGCTTGCACAACGCCTGAGGAGCTCTCCTGATCCCAGCCTGAGGAAAGAAAGATCTTCCTGTTTCCATCTCTGACGGGGGGCCAAGTCTTCCCACCTCTCCTCCAGCTTTGCCTCCTCTCCCAGCTGCTGTCCCATCCCGTCACCCCCGGTGTAAGGTGCACACAGCACCCACCACCACACGCTCCGGCTCTCCGTGGACCCATGGGGCAGGGCGACCTCTCACCTGCGTGGTGTGATGGTGAAGTGCTCAGGCTTGGACAACCGGCCCAAGCCAGAGCTGACCTGTAGATGAATCCTGTATATCTTATAACTGAAAGCCATTGTGCTAGTCGGTATTGTACTAAGTTATAACAATGACTTATGCTGATGTAAAAAGTGCTAAAGCATTGAAGTACTGAAGCCTGAACAACAGGCCCCAAGCCGAAGCTGCTAACTTAGTCTGTAATCATTAACAAAGTCTGTAAACTCGCTAGTGAAAGATGCAGCTTAGACACAATAGAATCAGGAGTGAGGAGAGAATATATGCAGCTTCCCTTGTTCAGCCTGTTCAAGGCTGAGAACCCAGGTATCTGACCTTGTTAGAAACTCCCTTGGTTTCCCCCCCGAGCCCTGGCCAGGCTTTGGGTGGAATCCAACAGGAGGATGAAACCAGAAATTTTCCGCTCAAAACAAAGGTGCCAGCTCTTCTGGCCTGTCGATCTCTGGTATCTAAGGCCGGGCCCGTCTGCAGCGACTCTGGCAGCCTCAGCTACGGGTGGAGGCACCGCGTAGGATTTCCCCCTTGCCGGGACAGGCTCTGCAAACCTCGCTGTGACCGGGGCTGCCCAGCCACTGCGGGGCTGGGGGATGATAATATATGCAAGTGGTGATGTATTTTTCTTAATCTCCATTCTCTCTCTTGTGTAGTAATGATTTAATGCCTTACCCTGTATTCTCCTGTTTGCTGCTTTAAGTGCACTATTGTGCTTTTTCTTACTGCATGTTTTCTGTATTACACTGTTATCACTAGTAAAATACGCCTGCTCTTTTCACTCTGGTGTCTGGGTTTAATTGGTATCCTTAATCAGCAGAACAGATGGGCACCACAGCATTTCTCCATCAATACAAACACTGCTGCGTGCTCTGCAGGTCACAGCAACCCTGCTACAAGGGCACCCAGAACCCATTTAGGCTATTTGGTGAGGATAAGACAAACAAAAACCTGGGTCATGCAGGAGCAGGAGGCAGCTGGGACTTGAGGAATGCAGCTGGTAACAAGGAAGGCTGGGCAGCCAGTCTCTGTGCTGCACCAGTGACTACGGTGTGCTCCCGAGCTGGGCAGGGCTCCCAGGACAGCAATGTGTGACCGAGGCACACGCTCAGCCCTCTGTCCCCTCCACAGCACTCCTATCCCTACCAAACAGCAGGGGCCAGGGAGAGGTGGCAGACAAGAAGAGGCAGTTAGCCCCCTGCCCTCCTCTCCGGCCCTGCTGGCTCCATGGGGATGCCCCCCGCAGTCACAGCTGGAGGTACATGGAACCAGGAGCAGCGGTTATCCCAGACATCAACACAGGCTGCAGGGGAAGATGCTTGAAGCAGCCACACAGGCTCTCCTGGGTGAGGGTCCTTAAATCCCCTCTGCAGAGGGATTAGCCAGCCAGGGCAGTTTTTGTTAGAACAAAATCAGGTGGAGCAAAGAAGACTGGTTGGATACACCAGAAAACTTCTTTTTATGGTTGACACGGACCCTCTTCCCCTGAAGCACTGTAGATCCTCCCTATCAGAGCTGGCACGGGGCACTGATGTGTGGAGAGCAACATCTAGTTGTTACAGACCACAAGTTTTGACCACATCTCCCCAAGGCCCCAGACATGATGTCTTAAAGCCCCTTGTACTCCTACATGACAACTGCCAATGAGGGAAGCAACAGAAATCCCTTCTCTGGGATGTCCACGTGTTCACCACATGAAAGGTAGGTTCTTCAGATCACAACATAAGATGCAGTTTCAAAGCCACCTTCTAGTACAGAAAGACAACACTTAGACATACCTAGATGTTAAGGTTCTTAATGGCTTCTAGAATATTTACTGCCCATTGACTGCTATGTTGTAAACACAGTGGCTAAGATGCAGCTGTACAATGAGACACCATCTTGAGAAGTGGCCTTCCACTGCAGCACAGGATCTGAGAGCAGCTGGCTGGGCAGTTACTGCACTGAGACTCAGGGCAGCAGCAACCTGCAGCACTGCCCAGCCCAGCTGTACTCACAAGTACACCCGACACAAAAGTACTCTGCAACTTGGGGCTACAAACTCCTCCCTCAAATTGCTGACCATTTCAGAGCCCTTGAAGCTCCTCCAGCCTAACCATGAACCTCACCCTGACCGTTCCCAACTCCACCAGATCCCTCAGCGCTGGCTCAGCCCGACTCTTCAACCCCTCCAGGGCTGGGGACTCCCCCCCTGCCCTGGGCAGCCCATTCCAACGCCCAACAGCCCCTTCTGCACAGAAATCCTTCCTCAGAGCCAGCCTGACCCTGCCCTGGGCAGCTTGAGGCCATTCCCTCGGGGCCTGGCGCTGGTTCCTTGGCTCAAGAGACTCATCCCCCCTCTCTGCCCCCTCCTGGCAGGGAGTTGCAGAGGGCCAGGAGGTCTCCCCTCAGCCTCCTCTTCTCCAGACTGAACCCCCCCAGTTCCCCCAGCCGCTCCCCAGCAGACCTGTGCTCCAGACCCTGCCCCAGCTCCGTTGCCCTTCTCTGGCCACGCTCGAGTCATTCAATGGCCTTTTTGGGGTGAGGGGCCCAAAATTGAACACAGTAATTTCACTCACATTTTCCTTACAACCAACACCACAAATGCAGTGGGGACAAGCTGATTTGCACATGGCATCAGGCACCTGTCAGCAGACTGGCATCCCCGGGCTGTCAGTCAGGCTGTGCTCTGGTACCCACAGCTCCATGGCTCCATTTCCTTTGGGGAAACTGGGAAAGAGATTAACAGGGACTAAAATCAACTCCATTCACAGGGCAGATGTGTCAGTGATCTCAGCAAAACCAACAGGTTGGCCAGGCAAGTCCATTTGTGGGGTGAAGCTCCCGTGACCGAAAGCTCACATTAGGATGCAGATGCATCCCCATTTACCTTGGTGGTCAGTCCCGGGCACATCTCTCCACACTGCAGGGTGGTTGCTTCAGGTATAGCTGGCCCAGTTTGCTGCCCAGAGAGCTATCCTGGTTTCCCTGATCTCCCTCCTGCCTCCTCCTTCTACAATGTCCATCAAGAGCAACATATTCAGTGCTAAGGTGAGAACCCCAGCTCCGTTTTCCTGTTTCACTTCTCTCAAGACACAGACACCCCTTCACAGGCTGTGTGATGCGTCTGACCAAGCTTGTGACCAGCTAAGCTCCACAGAGCACCCTGCTACATCATCCTGCCTCACCTGTGAACACGGATCATCTTCCCTGCAACAAGCAGCAGCTGCCTGCTCCTACAGGTGGCAGGGAAGATCATCAGTGAGCTACCAAGTGATCATCAGCAGATGTCAAAGCAGAGAGGTGCTGTCCCTGTGCTCAGGCCCAGTCCAACTGAATAACATACAAGTAGCCCCATCAACACCAGCCAGGTGCCTCAGTGGCCCCAGTGTCCACATCATTAAGACAAATGAACGCCAGACAGGCAACCCACCAGGAACACTGCTTTCAAGCAGACACATTGCCAGCAACAAACTTCACAGTGTTGACAGCTGAGAAGCACCTGTATTGCTCTGCAGAAAACCACAAGAAGACACAGGTGTAAGTGACACTTATATTTCCTCTTTTAAGAATTTCCTTCTCTTGTCCAGGTGCTTTTCTCCTCTGGCAAGACCTTAAACAAAGCCATCATCTCTCCCAGCCTCCTTGGTGCCCCCAGCTCTCCCAGGCCAGCATGCCCATGGCCCCCAGTTACAGCTGGCAGGAGCAGGGGGGCTGACATGTCTGTGGCAGCACAATCAGGCAGCAACTCTGCTCTGATGGAGGGTTGCAACACTTCCCTCCACCCCTGCTTTCAATCACTTCAGGATCATCAAGGACCCTGGGAGGTTTTCAAGGATGCTCTTTTCTGTGTGCTTGCTGTTAGTGAAATAATTAAATGAAGTCAGAGAGTGTCCCTGGAGGAGCTGAGCAACCAGTCAAGCCTCTCATCTGAAGCCCAGCCCAGGACACCAAGCGGTTCTGGGCATTTCCAAGCCAACCAGCAGCCATACCGCCCCATCAGCTGCCTGTCCCAAATGATGGAGGTCTCTGCAGGTAAAAGTTGAAAGATCACTGACAGAACTACAGGTGTGACAGCCATAGCCAATTTGGTCCCAAAACATCAGCTTGAAGAGGAGCCTCTGGCAGGTGCAAAAGAGCCAAGCAGAAAAGGTCCAGCATATGGAAAATCCCTGCTGAGGAGGGATGGGGGCCCAGATGCATTTCAGTGAATGCCCTGGTCATGGGAGAGCCACTCTGCCTTTGGGTAAGGGACCCCTGGGACCCCCAGCTGGGTCTGCAGACCAGGGCAACAAAGAGGAACACAGAGAGACTTGAATTGGTCTAAGGACCTGCCTTTTTCAGACCCAAACTCACAGAAACACTGTGTTCTCAAAAGCACAGCCTGACATCACTCTGTAGGTTATTCAATGCAGTGCAAGATATTTGTTCCCTTTGCGCTCCTTGGGAGGGATCTTCTAGAAAAGACTTGTGCAATCACACTGCCTCCCCCTCTTTGTCCTGCCTTGGACAATTTTGGGGCTCACTTGTCATTTCAGCCACATTTGACAGATGGGTCAACACCTCAGAGGTGCATCGTTTTATGAAAAGAGGTGCATATGGGGAAGTGAGAGCGTTTGTCCTCCCAGTACGAGATGCTTCAGCCTTTAGCAGACATTTGAGAATCCACACCCCAGAGCAGCTGACACAAGGTCCAGCAGTGGGAGAGGCTCTGATAGGAGCTTGCACCTTCTTGACACCAAGAACAGCATAGCATCATACCCAACTGGAAGAAACCCTTGAAGAGAGACCCTTGTCAGCACAGGGACTTCTCATGTCTGCCAAAATATCTGCTGCAGCTCCTCTTGCCAACATAAGACAACGTGGGACAACCTGAAGCCTGCTGACACAAAACAGAGGACCACAGAGTTGGGTCCTGCCACAAAAGGAAAGTTTATAGCTTGAGAAATTGTGTGCACAGACCCTTCTCATACCCTAGAGGAGGAAAAATCTCGTTGATGTGTCACTCCACAGGCACCATGGCTTACTTTGGTCCTTTAAACAAGCCTGAGGTTGCTTTTGAGCCCTGTCCCACATCAATTCCTGTCCCTCCCACCAGCCTGCCACACAGCTGCGCCGGCTATGCGCACCCATTAGCAGCTGCATCCAGGACCTCATCCTCAAATATCCCTGGATTTGGAGGAGTCATTTGCCGAGTAAATGCACAGCAACGAACACCTGCCAGAAGTGCATGGGCTGCTCAGTTTAAGAAAAGATGACAGTGAAAGTGCAATTTCTGGGGGGCAGAGCCCCTCTCCTCCACTCTTGCTGACACCTTCCCCCGGGTGCAAAGCAGCCGGGTGGTCCCTCTAGTTCATGCCCACTCCTGCCTGCAGTGTGGAGCTGTGGGTCCCAGCAGCAGCCTCCCACCAAGCACCACTGGCAGATCTGGTGCACCCCAGAGCACCAATTGTGCCATCTCCCGAGACTGCGGGGTCCAGAGCCACGGCCTGGCAGCCCATGAGCTGCTGGTCCAGACAGCGAAGGTGGCAGCCTGAGCCAGCCTCGTGCCTGGTCAGCTCTGGGGCCCAGCCCCAGCTCACGCCGCTGCAGCAGCGCCGCCACGTCACTCCTCAGCTAAATGCCTCACGAAGGTCACTGTGCCACTAGACCTGACCTCCTAAAGAATCTTATCAGGAGGCTGGTGCAGTAGTACTACTTCACACCGTACATGCATGTTCTGCTTTGGCAAGCCTGCACACGGATTGATGTCAGCGCTTGGTCACCCAGCTGGTACAAACCACACGATGCCTCCTGCATCCGAGGCTCAGCACTGCACCAGGGCGCTCCCAGCTCACCACGCTCCGGGGATGTTGTTTCTTTGTACCTCCAGTGCCACCGTGCTGAGCTCTGGCTCAAAGCACCAGCCAACACAGCCCCAGGAACATCCACCCAGTACTTTACAGGGATAGGAGCAGCAAAAGGCAAGGTCAGACCTTTCCTCTCATGACCACCAGCCCAAAAAGAAGATTAGAGTAAGCACAGCCTCTGCAGGGAGGCCTTCTCCCAGCCAGACACTGCAGCCCTCCACATCACATCCTCTGTGAGCTGAGACCTGCCCCACAGCATTTTCCTGGGCTACGACACTTCTGCAGTCCAGAAGAAATCCAGCTGCCGCTCGAAGGCATGGCCGCACCTTCCCCTGCTTCCGCTGCCCCTGCACTGCACCAGCCTCTGCACTGACTGTCTTGTGAGCCAGACCTGAAGACCAACCCCCAGAAAAATTAACTCAACAGGAGGAAAGGGGAACTATTTTTCATCTGGCTCAGCTGCCTGGTCCTGCTCTTTACCCAACAGCGCAAACCCGCGCCTGGGAGGGACCCTGACAAGCACCTGATCAGGAGGGGTGCCCCATCTCCTAGCTCCGACCTGAGCATACACAAGACTGAGTGACCAGGTAAACTTGGCCTTGCTGCAATTACAGGGCCAGCTTCCCACTGCCATTGCCTTTTTTGGCCTCTGCACTACACAGGCCAACGTCCAACATTCCCCTTTTTAAATCCTTGACCACCTTCTGTATTTTTCTCCACTTGCTCCATACGCTGAAGTGTAGGGACCTCTTCCAAAATAAAGCTGCATTTTTTTGTCCTAGGGAATGCTCCCAGGCTGTTAGCTGAAAGCAAGAGAGAAGATGCACTGTCCAAATACACCATGTCCTTGCTCTCAGCTCCATGTCTCAATGCTGTTTCATGCAGTCACAGCAAGCAGCCAGAGGAGCATGGAAAACAGGAGCCAGGCAGCTCTGCCAGGAACCACAGCAGCAGGCAGAGGAGTCAGGGAGGCTGCATTTGGCCAACGCTCAGGAGTTCCGCAGGTGAACACTGACAGCGCTCAGCCTCAACTGTGGCTCATCAGGGAGTTGAGTTGCCACCCACAGAGCCAAACCACCCCGCTGCTGCCCCACAGAGCCAGGAGCTGAGCAGCAATGCAGACCTGCTGGGGATGCCTCTGAGCATGTAACAGTTATTGCTTGAGCTCAAAGGGGCTCTGGGAATTTTTATAAACCAAGATACATAGATACTACTTCCTCCAAAGAGAGAAACTTAAGTTACACAATTACTATGTGCAAGGCTGTTTAGGACTTACTATACACTTAACCCCTCTTTCTATTTTCAGTACATTTGAATGTTCCATTTCCATTCCGCAGGCTAGGACAAAAGGACCTTTACACCAGCCATTCTTTAGCTGACACAGTCAACAGAAACTGATCCACAGAAAGGCAGCACAATGCCACATGTTATTAGAGCAAGACATGCTGCTCAGTACCTGACTGATGTCTCCACTTTCACAGAACAGGAATTTAGAAACAATTAACCTGGAGCAGATGGAAGAAGGATTTACATGATTTTAAATGAATAGACAAAATACAAATGCAGGGTGGCACTGTTTGGTCCAGGGGTCACTCTAAGCAGCCCCTTCTCTTTTATTCCACCTTGGTGGGAGATTGGAAGGAGCCTGTCCAGCTGGAGCTGCCCAGCGCTGACAGTCTGAAAGTACCACGAGAGAGAGACTCCCTTTCTCAGTTTAGTATCTTTGTATCTGTTCAGTATTATTGACAGGGGAGGGACAAAACCAGACTATTTCTTTCTCTTTTCAGATCCTGTCCCATCCACCAGAAAGTATTTTCATTTCTGAAGATATTAAGAGCCTTTTTAAGGGTATTACTTTATTAGGACTGGTTTACACAAAAGGCTTTGGTGAAAAACTTTTTCCTCACCCCAGGACAAATGTCGCTGCCAATGTCACCTCATGGATTTTCCTAACCTCTTCATAAAGCTTGGCAGTGAGTAGAGATCCTTTTTTCTTTCTTCTTCCCTTAAAGCCCTGGTTTATACACCTCACAACCATTACTTGTAGCCTAACTCTGCAAAACTCTTCAAGACAGAATTTAGGTAAGCAGTAGTCTAAAAATAAGATCTTAATCCTGCTGCGTGCAGCACAGCCTTCAACCTGAGCCCACATGGGATCTGCTCCAAGGACCAGTTCCAGCCTCTCCTTTCCACTGCAAAAGCAAACCATTTCCTACTAATGTGTTTAGTTTTCTTTGTATCGGCTCATATTTTAAACTAAGACATCTGAAGATTATATAGTGGTTTATGAAGTAGAAGACCCTCCTATGTCATAGCTTTTTCCTCTCTGGGGATGTGGGAAGAAAATTGCTTGAGCCTTCCTCTTTGCAGAAATAAACCTGTTCAAGAGCATCAAGCCAGAACAGTCTTAAAAATGACAGCCCCTACAAAAGTCAGGATTTCAAAGTCTTAATTATAATGACACTTTACTGAAAGCACTACCCTGAGAAGTGCAGGAAATTAATTTTAAAATAATGTAATTGAAATATTGCTCAGAACTCCTCTAATATTTTAATTCTATTAAATTCATAAAGAAAGCATAATACTGTTTAAGTCCTAACACACTAGAAACATTTTTCAATGAAGTAACCAGTCAGGAATAAATCTTATGGAAGTTTCGGGCAAGAAGTAGGCAGGATCTCTGTACCTCCTCTGGTGGGAACCTGAATACAAAATCAGTCCTAGAGAAGCCCTGGCCAGAGGCACTCGTGAATTCTCAGTCTGGTGTTATTCTTTCATCACACAAAGACAGGCTAGATCTGACTTCCACCTGGTTTTGTTATCTTGTGACTGCCTGAACCAGACCAATCTCCCATGGTGTGGTTGCCACTGTGTGGTTGCAGATGGTAATAGTAGACATGAAAATGCTGCTTCTGCAGCTTCCCACCCATGATCACATCCTTTAAATCTTCTTCCTGTAACAGCTCCTTTGGTCTTCAGTAAGCTAAACCCGTTCCTTTATAAAATACAAACTTCTATGACATTCACAGACATCTTGTAAAATCTCTGCAACATTTTGAATAAGCTGACAGTGTACTGAACCTTTGAGGTAAAACCAGGCCTTTTTTTGCATGTTTATACAGCACTTGGCACAACAAGATCAAGCTAAATCATAGGTACTGCTGAGTTTACTTCAGCCATACTAGCAGGTTCAGCCCTGTTTGCAGTGCAACTCTCTCCATTCATCTTTCCCTTCAAGGCCACATGCCATTTGGGGTGTCTGCCGTGGCCTCCCTCTGGAACAAAAACCTAAAGAAATCACCCATTAAACCATTTCATGCCACTCCTGACTCGCTCTCAGAGCAGCCTAAGTGCCTGCTTTCCCCAGTATGCCCAACCACAGGGCCACCAGTGTATCACCACCATGGGAACACGCTCCAGTCTTGTCACACACATGCTCCTGCTGAGACTTAGGGGCATCGTCCAGCCCTCCTCTCCTCTCCTCTGCTGCTCTCTCACTCACCACTCCTCACCAGAGATATGGATCCTCACCCTGATTTCCTCCTGTGCTACATCCCCACTTCCCTCATCTCCACTGGGTACTAAGCTGAGCTGCCATGGCCCCTGTGAGCTGGCTGGGCCGGGCTTTCACTCCTCCCCTGCTCTTTCCTTCTTACACCTCACAGAGGGGACCTGAGGTACCACCACTTGTCCTTGCAAAGGGCAGCACCAATTCAACACCCAGAGAAAAAGCTATAGAGGTTTGAAGAACAGAAGCCAGCAGCAAGGCCAGGGTGGAGACACCCCATCCCCTCCCCGCAGATCTGCAGGGACAGTGTGGAGGCCTAGCGCCGGCCCTGAGCCTCGCTGCCTACCAGCCTCCTCCAGAGTCCTAAAGGCCAGTCAGCACGGACAGCACAGCTGCTGCCTGCAATGGCCGGCAGCACGGCGGGGAGCTGCGAAGCACGGCCCGTCCCCTCAGAGGGGCACACAGACCCCTGACAGCACCCCTAAGCCTGCTCTGGGGGCCGCCCCGGCTCCCTGCACCTTCTCCGGGGACCAGGAGGCGAGGCCTGGCCAGCCCCTGCCGCAGCGCCCCGGGCGGGCGGGGCGGGCAGCCGGAGCCGGGCTCCTCCCGGACCGGCCGGCGGGGCCGCAGGGGCCAGCCTGGCCACGTGACAGGCTGACAAGTCGCCACGTGATGCCGAAAGCGCCGGGGTCATGTGACCGGCCGCGTGGGCTTCCCACGCGGGAGGACCGGCCGGCTGCCGTGGAGATGCTGCTCCTGCTCCTCCTCCTCCTCTTCTCGCCGCCGGCCGGCGCCGCTCCCGGTGGGTGTCTCGGAGCCCCGAACTGCCCCTGTCCTGCCGGGGGGGGCTGCTCTGGGCCCTGGACGGGGCATCGAGTGAGCTTCCTTGGGCAGGAGCCCCCCGCCGGCCTGGGCGGTGCTGGGTGGGTGTCCCGGGCGCCCCTGAGCCCCGCTTCCCAGGGTTGGGCCCGGCCGGGTGGCGGTGCCGGTGTCCCCGGCGCTGACGGTTCCTCCTCCAGCTGCCCGAGCCGCGGGGTGGGATCTGGAGGAGCGGCATTTCCAGCAGGTGCGGGACCACTTCAGCTTCGAGACGTGTGGCAACGAGACCTTCCCGCAGCGGTACCTGGTCTCAGGTAGGTCCCGGGAGGGGTGCTGTGGCCAGGCTGCTCCCATGGCATGACCACGGCAGTGCCTTGCTATGGTCAGGGCTGAATTTCTCCTGCTTAAGCTTTAACTGCTCCTGCACTGAGGCAGAGAGCCTTTCCATCTGGTGCTCGGAGAGCTGTGCAGAGCAGCCAGGAGGCAGTCTGAGGTGAGTGCCAGCCCTTCATGAGCCAGTCATTCCCCCCAGCCTTGTCTGTATCCCCCTCCCCTTCCCTTCAATTTGTGGTTCTGACCACGGGGTGTAGGGAATGGCCTCTCTGAAGCAAGAGCAGACGAGAAGCAGCAGCTGCGTTAGGCTTGCGCCGGGGCTGGCTTTGTGCATGCGTGTCTTCAGCTGGCCACAGCATCTCTTACAAGTGCAACTTGGTGCTCTGAATGCAGCAGGAAAAACAAATGGTGACCTAAACGTTGCACTCTGTACCCATTGTTCTTATGAGTGACGATAACTCCCCTTGGGTCAGTGTTTGGCATTATTTAAAACCCTGCAACTATAGATAGCTTAAGCTGTGCTGAACAATGAGGGCTTCCAGCAAGAAGCTGTCTGTTTTCCTTTCTAGCCAAATAATGAGTTATCTTCTGTGCAACAGGCAGTAAGAGAGAGGAGGCTTTTCTAAACGGCATGTGACTTAGAAGAAAGCCATTTCAGTAACCAGTGTCACATGTTTTTCAATCCTGCCTGCCTGAAGAAATCAGGGAGAGTTTTGCAGGGAGAGAACAAAGGTGAAGCTGTGAATAGCACCAGCTCAGAGCGCTGCCCAGCCTGGCACCTGCCTGCTCTGCCTCACACGCTGCCTGCACCTGCGGTGTCATGTGCAGCATCTCGCCTTCTTCACATCACTGGTTACTCCACAGCTTTTTCTGCACCTGCACCCAGTCATATATGTTTCACCAGGTATGAATTCATGAATCAGTTCAGCCCAAAGATATGGAAACACCAGTGAATTTTGATAGTGCACCCAAGGCTGAAATTTCACTCATTAAGTGGCTCCTTTTGAATAGAATTTTGACATCACCTGGTTTAAAGCACTGCATAACTTTTATTTATTTTTAAAGTGTTATGTTTTATCTGAATGCCCTGGGCAGAACCAGATAATATTTGTGAGAAACAAAACATTAACATTGCTGTTCTGCTAGTTTACAAATAGTTCCTTACTCAAAATTCCTGTGAGTAGTTCCATTCCCCTCCACTGCTTCTTGTGCAATATGTGACTTTTCACATCATCAGCAAGAACTTGAAGGAGACTATCATTTCACAACCAGGCATCTGACTGTCTTGAGGTTAGCTGGCAGCTCCCCAGGATTTCAGTCTAAAAATAGATACTTTTTTAAGCAAATCGTCTGGTTTGGTTTTGGCTCCTGTGAATGGTTGTTTTCTCCAGGAACCATTGAGCATATTAGAAGAAAAGCCAGAGTATATAGCACTTCCACTTCCTACCAGATACCCAAAGCAAATAAAGATCAGCCTCTTTGTCACTGAAGAGTACCAGTTTCAATAATGAAAGGTTTCAAACCCATTTCCAAGCCAAGACACAGACTTTGGCAAGTCTGTGTTGATAATGGCAGTAATTAAATTCAGGTGCCTCTGTTAATGGAAATGGCCTTATGTGACGTGCTGCAGCAGCATCTGTAGGACGACTGCTGTTGGAGGGTCCCTTTGCCATGTCACCTGGTGTGTTGAAATCGACGCTTAACTGGGGGTCTGTTGTTGAAGAAAGCTATTTATTATCCCTCTTTAATTCCTGCGCTATTTAAGACTAAGTTAAAATCAAATGATCATCAAATCAAATTATGTTGAAGTCAGCAAGCGTTAAAGCAACTGTTTGTTAGATAAGCAAGTATGGGTCAGCCTGTTCTGCCAGTCTCAATTTGCCTTCAGTTATAAATAGATCAGAGGATGAGGCATATCTTGATATATCATGAAGCATATCTAGATATATCATGAGATATATATGTGTATGTTACATATATAATATATGTCAGCATATCCTGGGCTGCATCAAGAGAAGGGTGGCAGCAGGTCAAGGGAGTTGATTCCCTGCCCCTGCTCTGCTGTGTGAGACCCTGTCTTTAGCCCTGTGTCCAGCTCTGGGGCCGCCCCTGCAAGAAAGGCAAGGACCTGGCAGGGTGGGTCCAGCAGAGGCCATGAAAATGGTCAGAGGGCTGAAACACCTCTGCTGTGAAGAAAGGCTGAGAGAGTTGGGGGTTCAGTCTGGAGAAGAGAAGGCTCTGCGGAGACATTATTAGCAGGCTTTCAATATACAAAGGGAATTTATAAGTAAGGGGAGAGATGCTTTTTACCAGGGCCTGTAGCAAGAGGACAAGAGGCAATGGTTTTAAACTGAAAGAGCGTGGATTTGACTGGACATAAAGAACAAATATATTGTTATGAGGATGGTGAGATAGTGGATGAGGTTACCCAGAAAAGTTGTGGATGCCCTGTCCCTGGAAGTGTTTGAAGTCAAGCTGGACAGGGTTTTGAGCAACCTGATCTGGTGGAAAAAGTCCCTGCCCATGGAAGGGAGATTGAACTGGATCATCTCCGAGGGTCCCTTCCAACTCAAACCATTCTATGATATGTCATTTACAGCTTGTCTCTACCTTATACATCACAGCAGGAGCAGCAGAAAGATGCAGGCAATGCCCTAATGTTCATTTTGTGGGAAAAGTGATCTGTGCAAGTACTTTGGGATGAGTTGGGCTGAAAAAGGTATATAAATGGGAAATGGCTCTTTTGAGGGCAGCTGTTTCCAAATGACTCACAGAACTGAGATTTTAGGGATTTTCAGGCAGAAGTTCAAGGCCATGTACTGATCTCATGGAAGCTGTTATTTACACCTGCTCAGATGATAGATTTCTGTAGCCTGATCTTTCTAATGCCTTTATGCCTCAGCTCAGGTTCTCAGGGATCAGCCTGTTCACAGAGTTCTTGCTAAGCTCCTGCCCAAACTCACCAGAAGTATAGTCATTTCATGCTCATGTGTGGGGTTTTTGTGGTTTGGGGTTTTTTTATTTGCTTCTGTCAATCGTCTCACTCAGCAAAGTTCTGGAAGAAAGGATTTGGACCCATCTTTTTCTATACTGGCAATGAAGGTGATATCTGGACTTTTGCTCAGAACTCTGACTTCATATTTGAATTGGCAGAGGAACAGCAAGCACTTGTGATTTTTGCTGAGCATGTGAGTATTTTAGTCATTATGCATACTATAGAGTCTTGTTCTGTTCGGTGTTACCGAATTCAACTTTCTGCAGGTCTGGAAAAATAATAACATCTCTTGCCATGAAGCTGAGGTATACCTGCTGTATGCCTTCTCCTCATGGTAGCAGCTTTTCTTTATTGAACCATGGCATCTGAATTTTTTTTACTATGCCTACCAGCAATCCAGGATACAGACTGCTGTTTCAGTAAAACCTATGCCATGGTGTATTTGCATTAAACCAGTGCTTTTGTAAGTAGTTTCCAAAGGCCTTGAACTCCACACTGGACTAGAGAGTTATTTTGTTTGGGTAATATGTAATCTCCCTAGCCTGCGGAGTCCCAAGTCAACCTTTCCCACACCACTCTATTAAATCTGGTATTCCACAATTTATGCATGAAGAGATTACCCTGTTCCCTTTTCTAGTTGGGGATTTCAGGAGAGACGTGTGCTGAGGGCCCACTTGGCACCCACTAAGTCATTTCTGATAGACTGTCCATCCTCTACAGGATAATACGTCCTGACAGTCTCTGTTTATCAGATGCAGGAGACAAGCACTTCCTCAGTTACAAATAAGTTAGAGAACCCCACATGCTCTGTTGTCACTTACCGTTTGTGCACACTTATCCCAGTTCTGTGGTGAGAACAGAGTTTGCAGCATACCTCTTTCCTTTCAGAGGTACTATGGGAAGTCTCTTCCATTTGGACTTGAGTCAACACAGCTGAAGAAGACTGCTCTGCTTACCGTGGAACAAGCCCTCGCTGACTATGCAGTGCTAATTACTGAGCTTAAGCAGCAGTATGGTGCTGCAGACTGCCCTGTTATTGCTTTTGGAGGCAGGTAAAGGTTGTGTGTGCTTCTTCCCTTTTCTGCATCTTGTCACAGCCATGCTGTTCCCATAGATCTATTTGGCTCGCAAGCAAGTTCTAACAGCAGAGCTTTAAGCTCTCCAATAGAGAGCAGGTGGGCCTGTACTTTGGCTCCCAAGAGCTCATTACCAGGTCCCAGTCAGTTCTCCCATCAAGAATTAGTCTCCATTTGTGATTGCTTTGGAGAAGAACCACTGCCTAGAATGTTTCTAGGTATCTTCAATGTACAAGTCAGCCAGAACTGCAGAAAATCAGAAATTGCTTCTGCAGAATAAGAACATTTTCCATTGGAAATACAGAAAACTAATAATTGGTAAAATATTCTTTCCAGAGGCCACCCATTTTTTTACAACATTCAGCCATTTTCATTGTAGGCTTCTTCATAATTCTGCTCTCTAACCTGCTGCTTGGTTGCTCCCGTCCTAGCAGAAGTCCTTCCCCAAAATGCTTGTTCTGTTGCAGCTCAGCTGTGTTGATGTGATATCCTTGTCTCTTGAATAGGCTCCCCCATGCTTCTCTTTAAAAGGACCAAGTACAGGGCTTCCAATTTAGTTGCAGTGAGATAACAAACGTTTGACCTCATAGTTATCATTAAACTCCCAGCTAACTGTGGTGGTGACTAGACTGTAGATCTCAGGGGTATTTGTACTGTCACTGTCGGGCCAGTAGCTAATGTAAAAGGCCAGGAGCTGTCCTGGGATGGGGAGGTGAGAGAGGGATTCAGCAAAACCTGCTAGCTGGGCTGCACGTTGGACTACATCTCCATGTGTGTACATCAGAGTTGAGTCTGCAGCAGCCTCAGACAGCACTAAACCCAGCAGTGTTGGAGTGGCACAGCATCTCCTATGAGAGAAAAAAAAAACCACCCTCTTCTGTTGCTTATAACTTTGCCAAACTTTAACGTGAAATTACTTGTGGCAGGTTTCAGCTAATGCCCATTTCCAAGGGTTAGAGAAAGGCATATGGCTTTACATGTGGGTGATGTGTGAAATGGTATTTACTGCAACCACTTGGGGTGGTGGGGAGGGAGACTTGAATACCTGTAAGCTTGGACTCAGACTGGGTGTTATCTGTGTTTTGGGGATGTCATTTGCCACTCCCAGAGTGACCTCAGAGTAACTCCACAAACATCAGCATATGACTAACTTCTGTCACCTTGGGTTTATCTAGCAACCCTTGATATATCTGCAGATTGTGGCCCTCAAACTGAAGCTACCAAGGTGGCTTTGAGTTTTACTGTGGTATTTATTAATGTCTCCCATTCCCTATATCTGTGCTGATCATCTATGCAGCTGTTATTTGGGGTGCCCAGGGAGAATACTCCACTTCCCAGCACCAGAGAGGGCTCCATGTCCTGTAGTGTTCAGGGACACCCTTTGTTAAGAGCCTAGCTAGTCTTTATAATCCTGTATGCAAAATGTGTCTCCTTTCCACACTGACAGTGACAGCCTCACTTGAGCCCCACTTGGTTCTGCACTGAAGCCCTCAGGACACACTCCTGAAGGTGCAGAGTTTACATTTGGCTGCAGAAACAAACTGGGCTGCTCTGTTCCCACTGGAGGTGGTGTGAATGTTTGGGGACAGGCCAATAAGAACACATTGTGTACTGCTCATTGACCATAACTGGATCTCTTTACGTGAGGATGGCATCTATTAGATATCCGTAAGCTTCTTGTTGCTTTGGATTAGGTGAGCCTATGAATGTTGGCCTGAACTTGAGTTACTATGTTATAAACTATCTGTTAAAGGAAGTAACTCTTCTGTCTCTGCTGTGGCAGCTATGGAGGAATGCTGAGCGCTTACATGAGGATGAAATACCCAAACCTCGTGGCTGGAGCATTAGCTGCCAGTGCTCCTCTGTTGTCTGTGGCTGGTCTTGGAGAGCCCACGCAGTTCTTCAGAGATGTAACAGCAGTAAGTAGCGTCTCTTTTCAGGAGCATTATTTTCTTCCTTTAAGAAGGCTGGATTTTTTTCCTTTTCCATGTATTTAAACAGACATCTGTCTTCACAGCATCAGTGCTGGGCAGGGAATGCAATTAAATGGGAACTCACCCAGAAAAGCAGCAGCTGTGCATGTGATGGCTGAGCACTGCCGTAGCTGTGGCAGCTCAGGGCCCAAAGGTGCTGCTCTGATAAGCACCACAACTCAGTTCTAGCACCTTTAGTACCACTAAGGATTCACTTTCCCATTTCTAGCGACTTGACCATATTGCAGCCTGAAAGTTTTCTTTTGTGTCTGGCTGAATGCCCTTTGGGTAATTTATGATTCAAATCTCTCAGAATGCTGTATTTTGCATTGATATCAATAATTCACAGCAGCTCCTTAGTCCCAAGATGGTTGCATTTCAATGAAGAGCTTGAAAATGTTCATTTCACTAGTTAAAAATATGCGAGGTATCCTGGGTTCACTTAAAACCAAAATTTAAATGTGGCTTTCACAGTTGGGGACATAGGCCCCATAGGAAAGTGGTATTGCTTAGAACTGACTTATAAGGAAAGAAATGTACTAGATGGTAGTACTGAAATCTTGTGATGGTGTCTATGTTGCCTTTTATTCGACATGAATTTCTAGATCTGGGTGACACACATGGCTTTGCATGAAGTACCTGCGTATGAAACTTCAGGTCTTTTTGCTCTTGTTTCAATGCAGAGACTTACAGGACAGATAGCATTACCAGTAAGTGTAAGTCATGTTAAAATAAACACAACAGCATTTGAAATTCTAAGTGTATAAGAGAATTAAAGACATCTTTTCTTAAAATTATACACTTTAAAAAATGCAGTACTACTTAATCTTCTAACAGACCCTGTTGTGAGAATTCTTCCTTTCTCAGAAGCTCTGTTCAACTGATATCTCTGTCTTGATTGAGCTGTGAATATGCTGTGAGTCGTATGCTCTGTAATTAGGGCTTTGACCTTTTTATGTGAAGAAACTTTCCAATTAATTTTAAAATATATTCTCTCTGCAGTGATAAGCTGACCTCTGGGCTGAGAGCCTAAGCAAGCATTTTGTTGTTCTCAAAGTAATTCCTTCCACCTTCAACATGTTTGCGTAAAAGCAATTTGTGCATCTGAAATCTAAATTCAATTGCTCTTCTTGGTGAGAGAACACCCCCGGAGAGCTGTTAATGGTAATGAAGGCAGAAACCTTTCATGAATCATGTGGGAGCTCTCTCTTCCTGTGAGTCCAGAGTGCATTGTCTCAGAGCAGCTTTCTCTGACTTTTACTGAGCTTTTCCAGCCCATTTGATAAGCCTCCAGCTCACAGGGGAAGTGAGCAAAGGGCAGAAAGGGGATTTTCCATAATGCATTTGCATAAGAATAGGTTATACGTGCCAGCTGCCCTGCCTGCAGCCCGGCAGAGAGCCCCTGGTGAGCACCACCCATACAGCCAAATGCCCTGAGGTTACTGCTGCAGGCCTGGACTTCAGATCAGTGTAGACATCTGAACTAGGTGTGGTTGAAAAGAGGAAAGCTGGCAGCCTGGAGGGGTAGCAGCTTTCTTTGGAATGCTTGTGATGCCTCTTGCCTCTGTTTCTGCCAGGGCTCAGCTGAACTGTTCCTGGGTCTGTACAGCTCTGCAGGGGAGCACAGGAGGAGCGGTGGCCCTGCTGCAGCTAGTGGGGAGCTCAGCCCCCACGGCAGCCAGAGCAGACCAGCTCCTCTGTCCCAGGCCAAGGTGTCCCCACACTCCAATTAGAGCCATTAGTAGATGAAGATCTGGTAAGCACATCAGAAGGAGATCTGGAACTCCTAAAGGGATGTAGAGGTAAACTGTGGAAAACCTCCTAATGATTTCTCTAAGCGTAACAAAGGCAGAGTCAGAAATAAAAGGAAGGTCCCAAATCTGTTTTTAGTTGAGGCTGGGTCTTTGTAAGAAAAATGCTTAGCTAGTGATTTGTGATTACTTAACCATAGCTCTAGCAGGGTAAAGGGACCTTAAAAGAGCCCTAATAATTCTTATTATTACAAAGCACTGGTTGCCAGAAGATCTCAAACTGACAGAAGAGAAACAGTTTGGGTTGCTAGAACCTTCAGTGACAACTTGTTGCACCAGCATAACCAGCCACAGTTCTTCAAATGTACCTTAAAGTGCTTTTTCAGGATCAGTAATGTTTTTCCCATTTTCCCAAGAAAAAGAATGTGGCATTCTTGGTCATCTGGCAGGTCACTGGCAGGCTTAAGAAAAGCAGGTCTTGGTTCCCAAACTCTCTATGCATAACTGACTTCTCCATGGCTCCTTCACATAGACAAAGTGTAGTTGGAAGAACTCTACTGTGTGTTTAAAAGAAAAAAAAAAAAAAACAAAAAACAAACCTCCAAACTTTCAGGCCTAGGAGCCTGTCACTCTCTTCCCATATCGTGGGAACATGTGTCTCACTGCTTCATGTTCAGCCTAATGGCTCCACTAAATGGAAAGTGTTTTGTCTAACAACTCATTCCATTGAGACCTGGTGGAACAGCTGCTGCTTGGTCTGAGCTCTGCAGACTGTTGGCTTCTGCTGGGACGTGCTGATTGTCTGGAGGACAAGGTAGAAGCACCACTGTCACTGCTCCTGGAGACGCAGATGAGATTCTGACCAGTGGGCCAGTGACCCCTGTCACCTTCTGATACTTCCAGCAGTTCTTCCCAATGCAGCCTCCACACGTATCTCCACTGTGCAACCGTAATCCCGTTTCTTTTCTGTCCATTCAGGATTTTCAGAAGGCCAGCCCCAGTTGTGTTACAGCTGTCCGTAAAGCCTTCCAGCAGATTAAGGATCTGTGCTTGAGAGGAGGTAAGGAAGGATAGCCCCAAGGGCAGCCAGCAGGCAGTCCCAGCTGTGTGGAAAAAAGTTGATTCAGTTTTACTTCAGCTGGGTCTTCAACTGGTTCCGCTAAATCAATGCAAATACCCACCTGGCCACCTCTTTCTGCTTGTATGATTGATTTTTTTTTTTATTTAATTAACAGTTTCAGTTAGCATTATAATTAGTAATCAACACCAAAATGAAAGCATCTATGCTTTCAGTGCTAATGAAACCATCTTTTCTGCATCAAAGTGCAAAAAACACCTGCAGGTGCAAACCACCTGCATTTTATGCTGGTAAATCCTCATGTTTCACCAAATACTTGTCCTCAATGCCCACGCCACTGGGAACTGGTCAAGTGTATGACAGCTGCGTGGCTCAGCTCACTGGACATATCTGAGAAATATTTGGAAGGCAATCTAGGTGTTGAAGCAGCCATCACAGTCTTTCATCTCCAATGTTGGACAGTTAGGTGAAGCCAAGGACAGAGTCTGGTGAAGGTCTCTGCAATGTCAGACCAGGTATCAGGGACTGACACAGCATCTCCTGGGAGCTCTGCATGGTGGTGGAACAGCTGTAGTGGCTTCCTGGTCTGTCTCAAGGCTTGGGTTGGTCTGTGGTGCTGCACGTCCGATGGCTGCTGTTACTGCCTTGCTGCAGGGGCTGGTCCTGGAACTGCCCAGAGCAGCCAGGGGTCCAAAACCCCATTTAGCTTTGGGTCACAGCAATGAAGATGTTACTGTTAAATAGCCAAGGTCCTGGTGCCATGCTTTCTGCAGCAGGGTGGATAAGGTGGTCTTATTTAAGGCTTAGGCTCAAGAGGCAGGTGCCAGGCCTTGGGTTCCCAAGTAAAGACAGCTGGGCTGCAGTGGGCATCTTGTAGGGTACGATGGGGACAGACAGGAACTGTAACACCAGAATGTGGAGGATGAAAATTAAGGGAGCAGCTTTTCCCAGCGGAAGTGCAAAGGCATAAGACTGCATCTTGAAGAATCTCTTCAAAGACAGATGTCCTGGCTCCGGCTCTCCTGCATGAAAACTTGCCTGGGGAGACTGTGCTGCATAACTCAGGAAGGCCCAGGGAGGGAGCCTGTGGGGGTGAGGAGGCAGCCAGGCAGGGCACGGGCAGGGATGGGCTTGTACCAAACTGCTCTTCTCACTGTGCCAGCTGGGGCTGCTGCTGTCTCGGTGGGTGCTGATTCCTCTGGGCTCCCCAGGGAGGTGTGGGTGGCCCTGCAGGGAGCAGTGTGGGCTGTGGGCCATGCGGGGTTGTGAAGCTGCACGGGAAGGCTGTACCTGAACATCCACATGTGTGTAAATTTAGACGTAATGTTTCCTTCCCACTAGAAACCTCATCTGTGTGTTATGGCATCTCCTTACTCCTGAGTGAAGCCAGGTGCTGAAGCACAGTATTGTTTTCCTCTGCTGATGTTTGTGTCTTTCATTTTCCTTCCTTCTGCAGCTTACAATGAAATCAGCAGCAAAATGTCCACGTGCAATAAGATCTCTAACAGGGAGGATGTTTACCAGCTTTTTGGGTTTGCTAGAAATGCCTTCACCATGATGGCCATGATGGACTACCCTTACAAAACCGATTTCATGGGTCACCTCCCTGCCAATCCCGTGAAGGTGAGTCCCAGGATGTGGGTGAGAGTCACAGTTTCTGTTGTGCACCTTGGTGACCAGAGTGCAGGGACACAGTTGGGGACACACCATCAGCGATGGTGACAGAGGGAGGTAGTGGTGGAAGTTGCAGCCCTTCCATTCTGACAGTAAATCTACACATTTTAAACTTCTCTGTGACAGTGACTGCTATATTTGAAATGCACTGCTGTGAGGCTTGTCAGGGTTTGCTGGAGCCACCCCTACCCTGCTCTGCCTTTACCTTGGACACAAAGGCCTGTGCAAACTTGTTGACTTCAGCTTTTAAACACTAAATACCCGTAGCTTTTTTTTTTTTTTTTTTAAAAAAAAAGAAGTGCTTTGTTGTAGCACACCTCAACACACTTTCATAGATATATTTTTCTTGGTGGGTAGGGATGGAGATCTAAAAATCAGGCTCCTTCCTAAGTGTCACCCAGGAAGATGACATACCTCAGAGAATAATGTAGGGGAAAGCCTGCTGCTGTGGGGGCTGGAAAACCTGCAGACTTTCAAGAGAATCAGATGGCAAAATGTAGAAAAGGGGCCTGGTTGTCAGGGGGTTACAAAGACTTCTCAGACACCCGCTTCTTTTGAAAGGTCCTAACTTTGACCCCAGATCACCAGTTGCTGTGGCAATTCTTGGTTTCTTCTGGTGTTCTGTCAGCCTTTTGCTGCTGTTCTCTGCTGCATTCCAGCACACCACACAGACAGGACTTTATTTTCCCCTGGCCTTAGAGCATTTATGGTTCGAGCCCTACCTGAGGCAAAATGCATACTGTGCAAGAGGTCATACAGGCTGTGCTGTACTGGGACTTAGGACATGCTGTCTCTGGCTCCACTGGGCATCCAGTCCCCTTCTAGGCTCTGTTTAACAACATGTAAAATGGAAATAATTATTCTACCTGCATTGAGGAGGGTGTTAAAATATTCTGATTGTAGAGGGAAGGAACTGTTGTGTATCACTGACCTTTTCACAGCTGCTTAACTTGTTAAAGGAACTGTTTGTCATTGCCCTGTCTCCTTGTTTTTATATATTTTATTGCTAGAAGGGAGGGGGAAAAAAACCACTCGAAACGTGTTGCATTAGGCCCTCGGAAAACTGCTGAACCATAAAATGTGTTGTAATTTTGTATTGTAATGAATCTTCCAGCTTAGATCTTCTTTGGAGCAGAGACTGTTAACTATCCTGTCTGCAATTTACCTGTAATGTGTCTCATCCAGGTCAGCTGTGAACAAATCCTTGCCCACACAGACCCAATTCAAGGCCTGGCTGCTCTTGTTGGTGAGTTAATATTACCAGTTTGGTCTTCTATTTAACACTCTGTTTTCCAGAAGCACCTACAAGTAGAGCTGTTGTGTTGTTGTGCAGGTTGTGTATCGTGGGAGCTGGTATGACTCCGATCTTCCACAGGGATGTTTTGCCCCATATTGACTTTGTTGGTGGGGATGTCCCATGGTGGCCCATGGGTTCATTCTCTCACCTTTCCAAACTTATTCTTGTCAGGTTGTTCAGCCATTGCAGCCCCATAGCCTGTCTGTCCATGAGATGTGGACCTCTAAGGTACTTGGTTATTTTCTAAAAATTTACCCACACTCTGGCTCAAGCAGTCACAGGTTCAATGCACGTTCACTGGAGGAAGTTTTCTGGTCTGCGTGTTGAGGATGAGGTTCTCATCACAGTACCCTATGGTCTTAATCCAGTGTCAAGACAATCTTAAATGTACATCTCTTTGAGTACTTGATTTGTCAGCCAGCAGTGTTTGTAAAGAAATTATTAGAGACAGAATTCAAAACTCTTTTGAAGACTTCCTCATAAAATCTCTCAACTTCCTCATTAAAAATGTTCTACCTTGGTCATTATTCAGAAAAACAGGTTCTGAATGACAAAAAAATCGATTTAAGGAATTCTTATGGGTTTAATGCAGTTTAGTAGGATTGGGAACTAATTTTTTTTTTTTTGCAAATTATGTGTGTCACATGATAGCACCAAGTCAGAAATGTACCAGTTCCAAATCACTGCTAAAGATGTTTGGCTGGAAACTATAAGAGTTGTTAAAATACTAATGTCTTGGCAAACACTGTCAGATCCCTTGATGTATTCACATCCTTTTACTTTTCTGAGGCAGAGTGGGACTCTTGTTTCTTTGTGATGAACAAGCTGAGGGTAGATTTCTTCCTCCTTCCTGTGGGGGAGCGCTTTGTGGCTCCCTCCATCTCACCAGCTGCATTCACTTGGGACAGTTTAATCATGCCAGAGGCATGATCCACCAGAGCTTTAGGCAGGGGACTGGCTTTCTTCCATACCTGCCCCTCTGTGTCATACAGGAAGACACTGTCTTCTTTCTGCATGTGCTTCAGCTTCCCACCTCCTGCAAGGTACAGCGTAGTATTGTGGGCTGTGATGCTGAACTGGCAGCAGTTAAACGGGGAGAGCGTCAGTGTTGTCCACTGATTGCTTACAGGACAATAATACTCTGTCTCATTGACGTGAATCCACTCCTTCACCTGCAAAAAACCAGACCAACACTCACCTGTTGTATCACACCTTGAGAGGGCATCACTGTCATGTCAGGCTCGCCTGGTTCATGACAAAGGAAACCAGTATCTCAGCATCTGTTTGAATATCATGGGGGTCAAGGTGCCAATCCACGTTTAGCAATCAGAGCCTCAAAGGAAACTGAATAAAATACCAGAATGGCACGGCTTTAAAGGAGCATTCTTCTTGGAAAATCAAAGGAGTGAGCTGAACAAGGTGCCACAGGGACCTGCTGGAACTGGCATAGCCCAAGTCCTGCCTGCTCTCCAGACTTTTAACACGTTACGAGGAAAATCATCTGAAGAGGGCTATATTGCATTGAATCGTGGAGAATAACTGAGTTGGTGTCATCTGGAGGAACTGGATATCAGCCTTGATGTGCAGTTTACAGATTCTATCCCTTTCCTCAGTGAGCAATAAGTACTCTAAGACATCCTCGTTCTTTTAAAAGAAACTGTATCCATCATGGTGAAATGGGGCTAGGCCCTGAGTCTTTACACTTTCAAATGGGAATTGCTGAATGGTCTTTGAAAATTCAGTTCTTTTGGCTTTAGGGAATGGGATTCTCCTAGAGTCACCCTTTCAGTCCCCGTCAGGTCTCTTCCCAGGAGGCTGGGCAGTGCTTTCCCTCCTCTTTCAGAGATGGGAAATACAGGTTTGAAGAGACTTCACTTGCATTCCAGGACTTGAGCCCATCTTTTCTAAAATCTAGGCTAGTGTCCTCACTGCAGTTCATTCCTCTTCCCCTCTGCCAGTGTTTCCTCCTCTCTCTGCTTGAACAAGGAAAGTGGTCAGTGTGTTAGGGGCAGGTATGTGACCAGTTTTACACGTAGTTTTTTCCTGTGTTAACAGGCTGTACCTCCATGGTATTCTCTATTCAAAAAAAATACTTTAAACAGCCTTTGTACTCTATCAGATAGTGTGACAACAGGGCAGCTTCTCATGCACACGATTATAATGACAGGCACATTTTCATAAGCTTATTGGCCTGACTTGGAACTGTGCCAGTCCACGAAGAGACCAAAAATTATGACGGTCAACCTGTTGGAATAAAACAGGGCCTAGCAATACAGAGACCCTGGTTTGGATCAGATTTGGGATTAGAAGAAAAATGAACTTACTCCTTTTAGTGTCCTTCCTCCAACGCTAAAGATCTTGTCCCCGACCGTAGCCATCCCGTGATCACAGCGGGTAAAAGCCATGGCACTGTTGCTAATCCAGCGTCGGAGGCGAGGGAGGTAGCTGTATGTGTCTCGTAAGGTTTTACCCCCAGAGAAGCCCCCTAAAAGGAAAGCAGAAGTCTTGAAAAATCTGTCCATCATCCTCTCTGACATCCAGCAAATCTTCTGCAAACATTAGCAGAGCTGGTTGTTTTTTTTTTTTCTTTAAAATACTTAAGAAGCTGGGATTTAAAATTTCACACCATTCTGCAGAGCTGACGCAGTGTGAAACTTAAAACCCAAGCTTCTTAAGGTATTTTAAAGAGGGGGGGAAAAAAAAATCCCAAACCAGTTCCAGCTCTTTCTGTAAACAGTTTTCCACAAAATATTTTTGAATAAAACTCTTAAGGTATTTCAAGTGTAACCAGGAACAGCTTTAACTAGGGAATCTGCTTCCAGCACAGAGTCACAGAATGGTGGTTTGAAAGAAAAACGTTCAAAGCTCTTTGAACTTTGGATCTTTGACAGAAGCTCAGAGCCAATCTGCCAGTGCTGTTGTCAACTTTTTCTCCTTATTAGGCACTCACTTGTGTGTTTCAGGTGTGCATTATAAAAAGCTCCTTGCAGAAGGAGGGTGCTGCTATGGGAAGGGTAAACACCTCCAGCTGCCTGTCTGTTGAATTCCAGCCTGCACAGAGTCTGCAAACAAGGCAGATGGTATTTCAGGTTGGCTGTAAGTCCCAGCTCACCTAGGCGTGAATACTTTGTCTGCTTTTAATTTTCAGTTTGCGTGGGCAAGGCCGTAGGCTGGCCAAAACAAATTTGCAGTCACCCCAGTAGTCCAGAAGGAAATTAATGCTCTAGTAGGTATAAACCCAAGGGGTGTAGTGTTATCCAGCCTAGATCACTGGGCTGTGTTTGCAGCTCCAAGAGGCAATTGTGTCCTTGCTCTTGGGTAGGAATTGAGACCAACAGGGATTAAATGAGCTGCTTCTGGTGCCATGGGCCAGCTGAGTCAAAGTAGGGACTTGAATCTGAGTCTCAGCAGCTCCCCAGCTAAGCCACTTTCCACCCGCACTGCCATGCAGGAGTCCTGCTGTCACGGGGGAGGAGGGGGGGGGACACATCTGGGTAGGGCAGCCCCAGTGCTGTCGCCAGGCCTCAGGTGTACAGTCCATCCCAGAGAGGGGCCCTTTGCTGCAGCTGTGCAGCTGTGGTTCATCTGGACTAGAGCAGTACCCTGATCCCAGCGGGCTGTGACTGGTGCAGGGAGCCTCTGGCCGTGGCAGACTGGCCCAGGACTTTTAACTGCAGAGGCGGTAACACAAACACCGTGGAGTTCCTAGAACAAACCAAAGATCATCTTTCAAGACCAAATTAGTACCTGCAAAAGCTAAAGATACCACAAGAATTTCCTGAACTGTTGAAACCTGTCCTGCTTTGTTGTGAAACATCCTGCCCCACCTACCAAAGATCCCGTAAAGACTGAGCCAGGATTGCAAGGTCAAGGGTGAGCAGGGGTGTGGATTGCAAGCAGATGGTGTCACCTTTAACGTCTTGGAAAGAAAAGAATTCCTGGCATTCAGGAGGGCAGTGAGGCTGTGGTAACACAGCAGGGAAGGGGCACTGGAGCTGTGGGTGTTACTGGTGTGAGTGCAGGCATTAAGATACCAGCAAAAATCAATGAAACTATATGACAATATGCTGCTTTCTACTAGCTCTATCACCTGAAATATAGAGTATTCCCTTGTGGGTTGTGCCTGCGTGATCAGCGATAGGCACGGGGAAGGGAGCTGTGAACTCCCACTTGTTGTCAGCGGGCTGGTACAGTTCCGTGGTGCGGGTGAGGGTCCCCAGCAGTGTCCCACCACCCACAGCGAAGATGCGATCAAACAGTACAGCCGCCTGGAAGCGCGTCCGCCTCTCCAGCATACTGGCGACCTGGAGCCAGGAAGCGTTGCGGGGATCAAATCGGAAAACCTAGGATCACAGCAGATGGTGATGGTTAGCAGGAGACAGGTGGCTGGCTTGCACCTTGTGTGCCTTCAAGAACTCACAAATGTTTTCCCTGGACTGAGGAAGGTTTTCTGTTCAGACCTGGACAGGCTCAACTTCCAGTGCCAGCCAGCTGATAGCAGCAGTACCTCCCCAGTGGAGCTGGTGGCTCAGTTACAGCCTTTCTGCAGGTCTGTGGGGGTTGGGACAGGTTGTTCTCCTGTTCCTGCAGCAAGCAGGAGGTGAAACACATTGGCTCAGTGAAATGCCTTTGTTTCAAACACCAGCTAGCATGTGTCAGCTGAAAACTTTTTTGGTGATATTTAAAACAAGCACATTTGGCATCTCTGCTACTGTTTGAGTGTGTAGTAGAGAGCAGCTGAGCTTTGCCTGCTGCTCTTGCCCAGGAGAAGGCAGGAGTGGTGTCCCCTCCCCTCATCCCTGATGGCATCCCCACAGGGGTGTAGCACCTCTGCTAAGGCTGGGGTTCCACTCCAATCTTGTTTAGCAGTAAATACCTCCCCAAACTTGCTTTGTCAGTCCTGGTTAGAAAGCCCATGTCAGTGAGCAAGAGCAGTATCTGCAAAACCACATGCAGCCCTGCTGTTTCAGCATCCTCTGCTCCACTGCTGCTGTGAGCCGCCTCCTGCCTTCAAGGCAGTGGAGGAAAGTTGCCATTTGCAGTGGCACTGCTGAACTAAGTACAATGCTGAAATAAGTATGGAAATGAAAAACATGCTGTTTTTTTCTAGCAAACTCACTGAAGCCATCTAAGAAAACATAAAATCCTGCACAAGTCTTTTTACTCTTAAGGCAGAAGAGGAAGGTCCTGGAAGCTAAAGCAGATTTACCTTTCAAGGGCAAAACCAAGGAAGGAGCAGCTCTCAAGTGAGGTGGCTTTAACCTGCCTCCCGAGTGCAAGTCCCAGGGCAGCAACAAGGGGGATGGGGTAGCATTCAGGAGGTTGCTTGACTGACTGATGTGGACCTGGCTGAACCTGCGCTCTGGGCGTTGTGTATGGATCAGGATGACAGTTTACAGCAGGAGCATGGTGGGACCAGGGCAGGACCTCGTTGCTTCCCAGAGAGTTTGGAAGCTCTGCTCCCAAGGGCTCTCAGCACTGTACAGAGTGCTAAGAAATAGGTAGAGGTAGAAGATGTGTGGTGGGCAAGAAGACTGACTCCCTCCCTTCCTCACCCAGCCATTTTTCCAAGGCTACATGTTTCTTGTGTCTTACCTCATTCGATGGCTGCTTTCCTGTGGGATCAAATTTGCACTGTCCCCCAATGACAAAGAGGAAGTCGTTGATGATGGCGACACAATGGTTGTACACTGGCACACAGAGGTCCCCGATCTTGTGCCAGGCGCTGCAGCTCTGGTCTGCAGCCCACATCTCTCTGCACAAGCAGTTGTCAGCAGTTCTGCCGCCAGCCACCAGCAGCGCGGCGGAACCGGAGCGGAGGCTTGTGCTCTGCGTCTGCAGGACTGGCTGAGCATACAGCCGGGAGTGGTAAGTCAGAGCCTCCTGCAGGTACCTGTGGCAGCCTGAATCCAGCCTCATAAGGGGCATTTCCTGGACATAGCTCTGCAGATCCCTTAAAGGAATGAGAGGGAATCTTATGCGCCCTAAAATATCTGCTGCATCTTTCAGCCGCGCGTGGTCGTGCTCCAGCCAGCTCACAGCGGCCTTGAACAGCTCCAGCTCGCAGCATCCCTCAGTGTCAGTCCTCTCTAAAATCTCACAAAGCGTTCCTCGGTCCAGGTCTTTCAAACACTGAGGATCAGCCAGGATCTCTTTGTAATGCTGCCCTACATAGCACATGGCTTTCTGTCTCAGCTCTGCTGGGCCGAGTTTTTTAACAATGTTAAGAACATCTAGGCAGTTCTCACAGTTCAAGCAGCTCTCCAGAAAGCAAAAGCAGAGCTTGATCACCTCCCGAACCAGGAGGGTTTCTGCAGCTTTGAAGGTCTCTTCGATATTCTGTAATGAGAGGTCTAGTCTATTGGAGTAAATGAAGTTGAGAACGTTCTGCAGCCCCGCAGCACTGACAGCTTTCAGCCGAACGTTGCTGTCTGTGCTGCCCGCTCTTGTCAAGTTTCCAACAAACAGGATCTTGCAGTAATTACTTGCTGATGCTAAAACGATCTTGTGAGCTGGAAAGCAAACCCCTTCTGCCTCCAGTGTTACGTCGCACAGTGCACTCTGCGAGCGAAGGCTGTTGAGCCCTTCCAGGAGTTTCGCCAGATAGGTGTCTGACACAAGCCTCACCGTGCTGGCCTGGGAGCTGAGCAACATTTCTCTGAACGAGGTGTAGCCCTGGGGCAGCCTCAGGACCCCTCACTGCACACACTCAGCACATCTTCTGCAGCAGAACCGGTGGTTTTACACTCCGAGGGAGCCGAGGCTGCGCTGCCCACACTGCAGAGCCATACAGAAGGCAGCAGCTGCAGCAGCCTCCCTCTTCAGGGGCCTTTGCGGGCACAGAGCGCTGGGTGCCTTGCAGAGCTGTGTGGGGCCGTTTGCAAGTGGAGCTGTTGGTGCTGTTTATCAGACAAAGCCCACAGTGTTTGTGAGTTTCTCCTGTGGGCTGTGACGCTGGGAGCAGCAGACAGCCACCGGTGTGGCCGCATTCCTCCTCCTTGCTATCTGGTAACTACCCATCCACACAAAAAGCAGTTCATTCTTCAGCAGCTCCCCAGCTCTGCTTCGCTGGGCTGCCTGGTCAGGTGCTCTTTCATCAGGGCAAGCCTGCACATGCCGTCTTCCCCTTCTTGAACAACAGTCAAACAAAATCCTGTTTGTGATGTGCCGCCCTTGGCCCTCTGACTATATTTGATGCTTTCAAGGAGGGGGTGGGAAGGTCTCAGCAGTTCTGTCTCGTTCAGTTTGAATCATTCAGCCAAGGTCCTGTACACAGCCTGTCCCTGGGTGTTCTGGGGACTGGAGGCTCTCCCAAGGACTAGTGAGCTTGTTCCTTGGCTTCTGGCACGAGTAGAGACAGCAGAGAGCACCTGGGATCGTCCCCATGGATAGAGCAGAAGCAAAGGGTATCATGCAGCTGGGCTTGGGACCATGTGAAAACTTTGGCATAAAGTTGGGCTCATAATGTAAACACTGGTGCAGACCCTGCTAGCTCTGCCCCAGCCTTACGCACTTGACCAGCTGGGATAGCTACCCCTCTGCTTGGTCTGGCCATGAGGCTCACGTGGGAGGCAGTGGGCGAGACAGCAGAGAGGCACTGACAGGTTGGCTTTGTGCTGTGTTCCCACTTGGCAGGGGTGTTCTACAACTCCTCCAGCTCAGCGCAGTGTTATGACATATACCGGCTGTACCAGGCCTGTGCTGACCCCACGGGCTGTGGCAGCGGCCCGGACGCTGAGGCCTGGGACTACCAGGTAAGGTGTTGGAGACACTGACGAGTTTCAGCTCCTACCATGATTATCCCCCTGCCCTGTGACAGCTCTTGCACCTCTCCTAGGTTTGCACCGAGATCAACTTAACTTTCAACAGCAACAATGTGACCGACATGTTCCCCGAGATGCCCTTCACGGAGGCCATGCGAGAGCAGTACTGTCAGAGCAAGTGGCACGTGAGGCCACGAGCACACTGGCTGCAGACAAACTTTTGGGGAGGAGGTGAGCTGTGCTGGCTTCTCACCCCTTCGCATTACCCTGTAGTTTTCTGCCTGTCCCCTTCTGCCCAACTGAGCTCCGAGGGGACAGGCAGCAGTGCACTAACAAGTCCTGGCAGAAAGTCACAGCCTTGTGCTGACTTGAGCCGAACAGACTTTTCTGTACCTGTTTGAGACAGAAGTGGAAAATCTAAAAACTGCCAAGAATTTGGTTTATTCTCCTGTTTTCTGTTCCGAGCCATGCTTCCTGCAGTAGCCAAACACATTTGGGTAAATGGGCAGGAAGAAGGCTCTCAAATGTCACCTCTCTGAATTTCAGACCTGAAAAGTGCAAGCAACATCATTTTTTCAAATGGAGACTTGGACCCATGGGCTGGAGGTGGGGTAAGCATGTGCACTCCTGCACACCGAGCACAGAAAGCAGCCTTTCCAGGTGATACACTGCCCCTCTCTCCCTTCCAAAGCAGAACTGGTGATTCAGAGTTTCTGCAAGTGGCTGTTTTACGCTGAACCATTCAGGAGCCTCAGGACATTAATGATGGGCACACTGAATAGTCCATCAGCCAGGAACACTGATGCAGCAAAGGTGGCTTCACTAGCGCAGACACAGCAGGAGCCTCCTTACCCAACACCTGGGCTCTGAACCACAACCCATCGTGTTTTTCTGGAGACTTGGTCTCAGTGCTGACAGCTCCTTGCCCTCTCCAGACTCAGTACACTTTGTGAGACCCAGCAGTTGCTGTAAGCAGCAACTCGAAGCAAGGCATATTTTAGCTTAGGTTCAGCAAAACTTTAAGGGTGGTGGCAGAGTTCTAGTTTAAAATTTAAAAACAAAAATGGCCCAGAAATGGATTTTGAGTTAGTTGAGCTCCATGTTCTAGACTGGCTTGGCCATCCCAGCCGCAAGAGGAACAGATTCCTTAGGGTGCATGGGCCCAAAGGAGCCTGTTACTTCAGGCTGCCTGTGCCAGAATTGTCTGACAGTTTTCATCTTGGGGGAAGCCTTCATTTCATTTGAGACAGATGGTTTGGCTCATCAGGACTGCTAGCCATGCACACAGCATCAGCTGTACGCAGTATCTCTTCCCATGCTTTTCCTTAGTCCTGCCCAGCGTGTCTTCCAGTTTTCAGAACTGATATCGTTCTGCTTGGTGACCTGGTGAGAATTTGTCTCTGCTGCTTCTCCTTCCAGATAAACAGCAGCCTCAGTCCTTCACTAATTGCACTGACGGTTAAAGGAGGGGCTCATCACCTAGATCTCCGGTAAGTACTGAACCCTCTTTTGGCTGCCCAAATCCTGCTGCACTGGGTGTTAGAACTTAGCTAGCCACAGTCCAGAGAACCAGGAGATACCTGAAGAGGCCTGACACCAGACTGTCGCAGCACAACTGTAGAAGAGCATCCTTCTTCCCCAGTACAGCATCCAGGGAAGCCAGGCTGTGCAGAACTCGGCACTAAGCTCACCTACTTTCATTGGAACCTGTTCTTGCACAGGGAGTGGCACAAGTGTGTGACAGCCTCTAGCTGTACCCACATAGTCCAGTGTTTCTTGGCATTAGCCATCAGCCTTTAGGCCCAGAGCAGAGAGGGCAGCAGCCACCAGTACAAGGGAGAGCTCTCAAGGAGTCTCAAGCCTGCCTCCCAACCTCCTGGTGGGTGTGAGACTGGAACTTGTTTTCCAGGAGATAGGTATGAGGTACAAAGCAGATAATTTGTCCTTCAGTTCCCTGGCTTGGTTTTCCCTGTGCAAGGGGCAGAGAGCTGCTGCCCACTGACTAGCTCACACTGCTCTGCTTTCTCTAGAGGACACAACCCCGCTGACCCCCCGTCCGTCACAGAGGTGCGCAAGCTGGAAGCGAGCATCATCAACGGCTGGGTGAAAGCTGCACAGATGGAGAGGGCAGGGCAGAAGCACTCAGGAGCTCCTGCGGGCAGACAGTCGTGACTGCACCCATCCCACAGCCCCTGGTGGGTGGGAGGCTGCCACCAGCACACAGACAGACAGCAGCCTCTGAGCAGGGCCTCTGCTCTTTGGGAAGTGTGATCTCCTCGGCCCTGACTGTGGAAATTCACCTTTCTGGAGTGTCCCACCTGCCCCTAATCAAGCATCAGAACAAAAGCAGAAGGCCAAATCACTGACTAAAGCATTAGAAGGCATTGTAAATGGTGGAAATAATAAAAGCTGGCCTGAAGGCCCAAGAATCATCACTGTCCTGAACAGATGGTTGCAGGAGGCACCTGAAGGTTGAAGCTAAATTATTTTTAGACAAAAAGTAAATACTAGATGACTAGTGGAAAAGCAGAGGTATGGTCATTACTTACACAAGTTCACAGGGGACTCCACTAGTCACCAGTTATGTCAGCCTCATCCAGTACTGTGGGTTTGGGTTTTTTGTTTGGTTTTGGTTTTAACTTGCACAAGAGATCTCCAGTTGGTGAGCTGGTATTTACACAAAGAAATCCTGGTGTGTACTGCTGTCACTGAAGGGCTGCTTATTGATGACCAGTAAAGCACACTTCCACTTGAGACATCTTCAGATCTTTTTTAAATAAATTAAAAGTTTATTAAAGTGATATAATTGCATGGCTTGGTAGTATAACCAAAGAAGATAAAAAAGAATACTTCTCACCTTTCTAGGTGGAGTATACTCATCTTTGCACATAGACAGGTGGATTCTTATCTACTGGAATTACTATGCACCAATAAATACTAGCGTAATTGCAAATATATTAAATCCTGGTAATCAACTGGATGCCTCAGTCTGTCCATTTACAATGATTTTACAAGTTAGCGGAGGAGCCCCCGGGGTCACAGACTCAGATTACTTACACAAGCAAAGTCACAGCACTGCTTCAGCTTCTGTTACACTGCTCAAGCACAAGGCTTTGTGTTGAGCGTTTACACAGCTGGGCCCACCCTGCCATCACAGTACGATTGGTTCCCAGAGCTACGATGTCACTCACTAATGTTATTTCACAATATTCAGTTGCTGAGAAAAGGGGTTTTTTGCACATGACTTCCTTACCTCTTCCCTGTTCTTAAGTACAAAAGGGCCAAAGCTTCCGCTCCCCACACCCACACTCCCCGCTGAAGAACCACAGCAGATGAAGTCCATTTACCAGACCTCTCAGATATGTACAAATGAAGGACAACGTACGGAGGACCTGATAAGTCAAACTCGTCCTTAAAGACTGCTAGTGGAACTACACTCTCAGTAAGACCTGTATCTTCTCAGTTTGGGCTGACAGAAACCTCTTGGCTTCTGCTAAGAGCTGTCAGCTGAACCATACAGCTCACACAAGGCTGCCCCTTCCAGCCTTGCTGATAGGCTACAATCTGCTCTTCTCACAGGACCCCCCTGGCTTTCCTGAATTTAATTTGCTGTACCCCAGCAATTATTCAGGACTACTAGCACCATATTAAAAAAAGACAGTGATGGATGTGTCTGCAGAGAGGATTAATTACATCTTGTTTATATTACCTTTCTAACAGCACCCTTAGCTCCCAGCAAACAGGCACCCCAATCAGACCAGCAGTGCGTTAAAGCAGCCACGATGTCTTTTGGAAAAGAACCTGCAAGTTAACATCTTTGCCAGGGGCTTGTTTTGTGCCTTAGAGTGAACAGAGACCCTGGTGTCTTTTGACATTCCAGAAGGAGAGAGTTCTTTAATCCTCTTATAATGGACCACCAATCTTTTATTTTCTGCTGGCCGACAGTACTTGCCCCAAAGGAATCCACATAGTGCAAAGGACACAGATGGTTTGATTTATATGGAAAGATGAACTAAAGGCTTTCAGATGCTGTGGCAAAGGGATAAACAAGATATAAATGGACGTTCATGCAGATGACAGATGAGCAATGCTAAAAATAATTTAAAAAACAGGCTTCAGAAACTGTGGCAGAAGTCTGAAGCCAGTGCCACAAATGTCCATGATATTTTCAAGCCTTGGACAAGGAAGAATGGGACCCAAGCAGAAAACCCTGGTTGTGTGGTCCTCTGAACTGAAGGGAAGAGCCCAGCCCAATAGTCACTGCTCTGCAGGAACGCTGCTTGTGGCTGAGCTTCAGGGAACACAGAAGGAAAAGGGAGTGCAGGCAGAGTCAGTGACCCAGAGAACCATACACAGATGGAGCCCCCATGCTGGTTTAAGACCTGCACCAGTGGGGTGGTTGAGAAGAGGCTTATTCATTCGGTCATCACATACCAGCATGAGGAGTATGACCACGATAGGAGCATTTCACAATACAGCGTAAGTGTCTCTCTGGTCACACACCTTTAAGTCAGAGCTTGCAAACTGATCATGCAAAGCAGCAGGTTCTCCTGGCAAGCTACAAGTCATCCATTTCTGAAGAACTCATGGTTGGTTTTTTTGTGGAAGCTGAGGCCTCCAGACTTTGACAATAAATTCTAGCAATACTTCAGAGACAAAAAAACCCCAAACCATTCTTCCCAAATCCAAAGTCAGGAAACTTAACCCTTCTGTTGAAGCAACAAGCTTGCTAGACAGCATCATGGAGCTCCCCTGACTTGTCAGTTTTACTGGTCTTATGACATATACTGAGTGTGGCATTGGAAATCAGGAGATAAACTGCCTGTAGGAACGCACAGCTGAAAGGAAATGGTCTTTAAAGGACAAGATAAATTCACAGAATTGTGTAAACACGTTCATTGCAAAAACCTATCCTGTATGCATCCCTCATCACTGCAATGTCACACTGATAGAGAATAGGAAACAAAGTGGATTCTTTGCCTAGTCTTTGGAGGGGTAAATACAGCTCTACCTGAGCGTGGCATGTAATGGTGAAAATCCTGTTAATGGAAAGCCGTGTGAAACACAGAAGGTGTCCCCCCTCCATCAGCCAATACCATGGACATTGCAAAACTACTAGTTTCTAAGATCTGTAGTGAGACTTCAGTTCTCAAAAAGTTCAGATATTAGATGCCAACTGTGCTCAAAGAAAATTGAATAGATGGATGGGACCAAACAGGTATGTATTTTTTTGAGCTGTGGCTTAAAGCCCAGAGTGTGAGACTGAGCTGTGGCTTAAAGCCCAGAGGGTGAGAGTTCCAAGTCCTACAGCTGTGCAGCACTCCATGGCTCTGCCCATACCCATTTCTGTTTCTCAGTGAAAACATAAGGGAACAGCATAGCTGAATGCACCTGGTTTGTTTTTTTGTTTATTTTAATATTTTCATTAGGCAAGGCATTGCTCTTGGGGGGAAACCAAGGCAGGACTTTGTGCAAAAAGACAAAATCAGTGGCTGAAGAGATGGCCTTTCTGCAACATCTGACTTAAGCATCCAAAGCATACACACCAAAATGGATTACAGACCCTGCAATTAAGGCTTTGATTCAAAGAACAACAGAGAACTTGAAAGAAAACTTTATAACTACATGCAAAGCTTCTAAGTTTCTGTTGTGCTGAGGCTGGGGAGGGAGTGTGTGTGAACACAGTGGAATTGAGATGGGCTGTAAAGCTCAAGAGACTACTCTGACATTGTTAAGGAAGTAAAAATAAATAAGCAATTAAAGTGACCTTTGCAAAAGAACAGGAAGAAGCAGATGACCTTTTATCAGATTATTTAGGTTTGTACCATTTCACATGTGATACAGGAGTCTGAAACAAGCATTTGTTCTCAAAGGTAGAGAGAGATGAAAAATCTTAACTTCAGATTTAAAGGATGAGGACAGTAAAGCCAAACTTTGCAAAGAGATTCAGTTTCCCAGGAAGAATTAGGTAGAAAATAAATCAGTTGGACCAACGGGCTCAGCTAAAAAAGTGTGTTTGGAAAGTGACAATTTATTCTTCTCTCCTTCCTTTTACTCATTATGAAATGGATGATTACTCTCAAGCCAACTATAAGGCAAAAAAATTATAACACAAACTCCCACAGTCCCACTGGTAAAGTTGATTACATTAAGACTAGTATAAGACAGATTTTTGATGAGCATTTATATGTATTCCACTTTCTAAGAAATCTCTTTGTTTCTTCAGTAGGGCTGCTGTACAGGTGAAACGCCCTACTCTGGAAGCTTTACAGTCCATAGCAAAGTCATTAAGGGTTCAATGCTACCTTCAACTGAAAGCACAAGGCCAAAGAAACACAAGTCAGCAGAGCCTGGGTAGTCTCACTGAATTTTTTTAATCTCCAGTTTTAAGCCTTTGGCTTTTAGCCAGAACTCAGCTCCTCAGAAACACAAACCTGGCTCCACATACAAAAACAATTAAGGTGTTTCCTCCCACATTTCAACAGCATTTTCCTTCTTCGCTGTTATGTCAAAGAAAACAAAAGTCTTAGGAGCAAATCAGTTGTGCAGAAAAAGGCTACAGCTACTGGATTCCACTGCACTCATAAGCAAGAAACTACTTTCCAGAGTTACTGGTGGCATGTGAACTGAAGTAACATCATAATTCTGCACAAACTGGTCATGTCTTGCAAATCCAAGGGTCCCTCTGATGACAGAAAAAGGTGCGTTTAAATAATTTGTAAAATTTCTCCATTTCCATAAGCCATCATTAACACATGGAATGATAAATGTGGTCCCAAGGGTAACTTCTGACTCCAGCAAACAGAATGGACCAGCATAAAACAAATAAAGACGCATCTTACTTTACAAATCAAAGGTTACAAATACTATAAAATACACATACCCCCCCCCCCCCAGCCACTGGAAAATTAACCATTACAGTCAGATTTATTTAATTCCACTTAGCAGCCTTAAATTTAGAGGGGACTGTACCTCACTGTTGCTACCACCCACCTGCATACTTCCCACCACTCCCATTACTGTGAGGGGAAAGGACATTTTGGTAAGAACAACCTCTTTAAGAAATATGAACAAGCACATTTCTGAGAACTTATCTGTGAATACAGGACTGTCCAAGTAGCTATAAAACCAAAAAGAAAAGCAATATAGAAAGCTGATTTCCAAATTTATGGTTTAAAAATCTATTTGCACATTAAAAAAAAAGAAAGATCCCAGGGCTCCCATACAATTCTTAAAAAAACCCTTGGTCTGCTCTGACTTCAAGCGACTGAATAGATTTCACTAATTCTACTGGGACCAGGAATTGTTGTAATACATTTAGACTGCCTGCTTTTAATGCTACCAATGAAAATGCTTCTACCCAAAGTAATTTCTCCACAGTCAAAAAAATTATGAACGACATTAACTTTGCTGTACAATTGTAAGCTTGTTTTGAGTCAACAAACACCTTATAATGCAGTATCTGGACAGGAAGGGACGGAAGGAGGCTAACTTAGAATTATATCTAATGTGCTCACAAGCTTTCCCAGTGCCCAACCTCAGAAAGCAGCTTTCAGTCAGAATACCTGAGTCTAACTGATGCAAATAATATATAAAATGCACGTGTAGTTTCACTTGCGTTTCACATTATCTCCTGCATTCCTGCAGATAAGTTACAAAAACTGCAATACCTCTACAAAATTATATACCACTTCTGAGCCAAACCAGCAGCAAATTCTCTTCCATCATTCATTTTAGCCACAGCCTGGACAGATTGTTCAAAGTGCTCTATAAAACTAAGACACTGTACAATAGATGCTTTGCTGCTACCTCCTTCTTCTAATGTGATGCAGCATAGCTCGGTAGTTTGGAATGAGATCAGAGTATCAGTAGCAATACTGACAGCTTTGCTTCTACCTGGAACATTACAGTTCTTTGTTTATTCCACTTACCACCTGAAACACTCTTCTTAAACCTGAAACATGTTCTGAGGAAGGAATGGCGCTGTAACCGAGTGTTTCAGTGAATCCAGAATAAACCAGAAACCTGTAGGCTTATTCCTTCTCTCCAGGGACAATCCTGTGCTGTAAGACAACTTGCTGCACTCCTGATATTTAACGAGCATTTAGTAAGACTGACATACGTGAGGTCTCATTCACCAGAGCCCTGTGAATGTCATGGTCCGCACTACAATTATTCTCTGAACCATATCATCAATACCAGGAAAAAACAGCTTAGTATGGCACAGCTTGTCCATCCCAGAACCAGGGATTAGATTTAAGACTGACATAACTTCTCCAAATCAGAGAAGCTTTCCCAAAGGTTTTGTTTGTTTAAGTCAAAAAAGGTGCAATATAGCATCTCTCCTCAAACCCTGAAAAGTAAAGTGACTTGAAGATAAAAATGCCACCATTGGAAGGTCTACTGACACCCAGTCTATGTTGGCACCCAGATAGGGAGTGGATGAGCTTCTGTGTTAAATACGTATTTGTCAAGGTTGATTAAGTCTATGTCATCTGAAAACAGCAGAAACATATATTTGAGTGTTTCCCCAAGGAAGAAGCTCTCCATCTTATCTCGTGGCTCTGGATTGCTGGGATTCTGGACATTGTTAATGGAAGTATAACCACCTGTAGGAACCTGCGCCAAAAGAAAGGAAGAGATTTTGTACATTTTGATAATCTAAAAATCAATTATTTTCACTTCTTAACATCCAGATGCACTTGGAGAAAATAAGTGCTATGAAACCAATCAGCATGTTTTTAATTTCAGACTTAGTTTTCATTTACGTATAAAACTTCAGTTATGAAAAAACTCTAATTGCACTTTAAAAGAAACTACACTAATAAAACGAATCAGAATGTCCATTTATGCTTAATTTAAAGAGGTATCACAAAGAACATCCCCTTGAAGTTTCTGGACAGAAATACAGAAAGTAACTAGTGCAATTTCTACATTAGAATTGGTCAAATTACTATACGTATTCTCTAAAGAACAGACAATGGATACTTAATGGCCACTGCAATCTAGGCCCCACTTTTACAGCATATCAGAGTGGTATCTTCATAAGCACTGTAGTCAGAATGAATATTCAAAACTCTGTTAAAGCACTAATGTTATTTTGTGGCAAATTTTTTTTTGGCAACTTCAACCAAAGGGTTCTTTCAATCCAGCCAGGTCCTTCTCAGCTTCTGAATTCTAAAGAAGATCACAGTAGAGATTCCAGCAACTTCCAAGAAGACATAAGGGCACTTTGGCAGTCTGCATGCAGCCTCTGCGTTTTACATTTTAAGCAATGTAATACCAGATCTTTCCCTGAATGTACCAAGTAGTATAATCTCAAACTGTAAGGCTTGAACTGAATTTTTCTGTGTGTTCTTATGAATTTCCCTACATATATTTGATGACTCTTGAAACACAGTAGGTTTCCAAAGTTCGTGTTAGAGAGCAAGTGAACAAATACAGTGCTGACAGAACAAGGTCATTATAAGCTGATCTTACCCGTGTGTATTTATTGAAGTTCTGCAAGATTTCCCAGCCCCAATCTTGGTATTTCTTATCACCAGTGAATCTGTACATATAAAAAAGGCTTTCCACAGTTTCTGGTCGCAGTAAGTTGTGTCTGTCTGCAGGCTGCAAGAGATAAAAAAGGCAAGAATAATTCAGACAGGGAATTTTCTCAAGGACACAGACAGAAAGAAAAAAAATAGTGATTCCCATGTCCACCTACTCCAGAGAGTTTATTATGCACAACTCAGCTTCTAAATACACTACAGGGGTAATTAAAAACAAAGGCTAGAGTACAGTAGAAAGGAAGGCAGCAAAAGAAGCAGCTGCTTCACAACAGAGCACATCACCAATAGCCCGCTAGGAGTTTCAACAGCAGAGCAGAGATACAGAAGAATCATCAAATTACAGTTCAGACCAACTATCTGTTCACCTTGATTTCCACATCTTTGTGGCCCTTCTGTGCATGAAGATTGAAGTGTACGATCTCCGGACTCAGGCCTGTCTCTACTTGAGCGTACATTTGGTAACAGGTTTCTATAAGGGCTTCAGCCAATTTCATATGATCAGCAGTCAATCCATTGTGAGCTCCCAGTGCCAGAGTACCAGGCAAAAAGCAAACCAAGTGATCCTGCAAGACAAGACAACTCTTACTCTAGACAAAATTACACAATAAACAGGTATTTGTGTGAGTATGCGTGTCTCTCTCTGTCCTATGTGTGTATCTCATTTTTTTCCCATTCCTTCTCTTCTTCAAAACACATTTCAGGTACCAAGAACTTGAGCATAACTTCTTACATTTGATGTAATGTACCATGAGGCAGGCAACATTACTACAGAGACATCACTAATTTGGAAAATTTACAAGACTCTGTTTGTATGTCAGGTTTCTGAAAAAGAGGTCTGAGGTCAGTGCAAGGGGGAAGAGAGTGCCTTTCGGTTTACCATAAGTATTCATTTCATACCAACCTATGGAGTCGGGTGAACAGGATCACCTAAAGGTTTCTCAATAAACACACCCAAAGGGACAACATAAGAGACACTGATCATCTGAATTTCATTTTTAAATTCTGAAATAATCTTAGCGTTATTGTAAGAGACAAAATCTGCAGAGATCCTTAGATACACTGATAAGCTTTCAAGCATATTTCTGCATGAAAGCTTGCCCCTTTCTTGCAACTTTGTTATTTGGGGTAGTAAAAAGCTATTACCCCAATAAAAGCTATTACCCCTCTACAGAACACCAAAGATGCAAGCGCACCATTTTTCTGGAGACTGGGATACACTCGGCTCCCATTCCCACCACTAGCTCTCCTAGACTTACTCTCTTGTTTACAGCCAGCTGAATGCCACAGATACCAGGCACCCTGAACAAAACATCTCTGGCTCGCTGTGTATGTATGGAAGACGGGCATCTGAGGATGATCTTATGAAGAACATTCCTGCTTGCTTTCCCAAGATAAAGCAGCAGAAATGAAAGCACCATAGGGACACTTCTTCCTTAGCTTTTACTTGCTACAGCAAACAATTTCTTCAAAGGACAACAGGAGTGGTATTACATCAAGAACTGTGACACATTTGTAAGCAATCAAGATTAATGTAGTTAACTTTCCAAGAAAGCTCAGTTGTCAAAGTCAGTTGAATCAGAAACCAGATTGTATAAAATGCCCAAAACTCATCTCCAGCAAAATTCAATTTGCAGTACAAGACTGATTGTCCTTCAGGGGCTAATTCACCAGTGGTACTGTGAATGTAAGAGTTGCAGATTAAGGTCACATATGTAATTTCAAATGATTCTTACCATTCCATTCAGTGTGAAAGCTCAGGTCTCATCACCCAAAAACACAGTAAAAACACTCCGGTGCACAAGCAGCACCTGTATGGACCTTTAAGAGCTTTGTCCAGTCCTAAAGGAAATGGTTGAGGGTGGTGAAGGTCAACCAAACACAGGGGACAAATATCCTCCACTTTTCCAGTTGGCCAGGGTAAGATAGCTGTCAGGCCTTTCAATCAATAATAATTGATTAAATAACCAAACTGTGACTCCCTGGAACTGAAGCAAGTGTACCAATACATGCAGAACCCTAAGCCAAATCTATCTGTCTGAATTCAATTCTGTCATTTCTTGGGATGTGGGAGCTCCCTCTACCAATCCAGTCTTGCTCACAGTAGGTTTGGAGAGCCTTTGAGAAATTCAGATGCAAGAAGCACATACTGAAAACCAGAACTGAATGCCTACATCAAAAAACCAAACAAGTCAAAGAATTCACTCAATCTCACTTCAGGTATTGAAAAAGTATGCGTGAGGCTACACATACATTAATAACACAACATTCATTTTTAAAAAAAAGCCACACACTCATACAATATTTGCACTTGCATGAGATCTTTAACTGAGATTTTAAAATGTCTTAAAGAGAATGGATGCACAGATTAAGAGCAGGGAGTTAAGATCAATCAATTTTCTCTACAGCAAACAGCATACTGTTTTACTCAATAACCCTACATGTAGGAAAAGAAACAGATGTCATGAATGGACAGAACCCTCCAAAATTATCACTTTTTTTTTTTTTTGACACAGTAACACAATATTAGATCACCTGCTTGTTTGAAGGTAAGTCTGAAAAGCCAGGTGTGCAAGTGTCCACATATATTTTTTAATAATGGAATATAAATAATACATAAAAATAGGCACTGCCTCAACAGTTTCAGACACTGGAATTTTATGACCAAAACAAAAGAAAATTTGACTCCAGCACCAAAATGTTCTGTCTCACAGGAACATAAATGAATTTACCAGAATAACTCAGAGAAGGCTGCTGGTTTACACAGGTGGCTGGTATCAACAAAGTAGTTACTCAGTACTGCCATCACACTGCCTATATATATATATATATATATATATTCTTGGTTTTTTGTTTGTTTGGGGTTTTTTTCCTTTTTCTTGCTTGCTTGGGTTGGGTATTTTTCTTTGGAGGGAGGAAGGGGGAAAGACAATACAGAAGCTCTGCATTTGCCTATCCATATGTTGATTTTTCTTTTTTTGGTGGTGGTGGTTTTTCTGTTTTCTTTTGTTGCCTTTTTAAATGCAGTTGTACTTCTTACCATCTTGGCACTGAAATGGCCATGAGCAAGCTCTCCTACAAAAGTAAGCTTCTTGGGTTGTGATCTCTGAAGAAGATGTTTTTTCACTCCTTCTATGGCTCTCATATAGTCCTCCAACAGTCTGTGAATTAAAATCAATCCCAGTTGGTTCACGTACGCACAGTCAGAACACATTTAATCACAGCTGATGTTCAGCATAATCCTTTTGGAGACTCTTATTTCAGTCTAAAGAACAATACTTAACCAAATTTAATGGAGAACAATATGAACCAAAATTTAACCAAAACTGACAAAAAAACCCTCAACTGGACATTAAGTAGTTATTGCTACCATGTAGCAATATTGGGTTTACTTTTCAAGTAATTTAAGTATTAAATTCAAGTAATTTAAGTATTAAAGAAGACATACTCCCCACTGTTTCTAGGCAGTAACCAGATTTTATTTCAGCAATCCTTAGAATTACAGTAACCGAAACCACAGAAATCTAGGCTGGCAAGATTCAATTAGATCAGGTTGCCTGAGGGCGTACCCAAGCAATTTTTTTAACCATCTCCATCCAAAAATGTAGTAGTATGACCTTTAATGAAGCATCACCCTCAGTGACCTTGAGCAGTCTTTTCCAATGTTTGACCACTCTCACTGTGAAGCATTGTTTCACAGTATTTAACTGGAATTTCCCTTGTTTCAGACTACTTTTATGTGGAAAAACTGCTGAACAATTTTATTTGAGGTTCACTAAATTCCATCATTCATGGTCCCAAAGACCACAGTCTCCATTTACAGTGAAGTGTGGCTTGGAAAAAGCAGTGACACAAACTTTCCTTGTAGAGATGCACCCATTCTGATATAAAGAAATGTCTCAGAGAAGCATTAAATCTCTTGACATGAACAAGTCCAACATAATTAGCTCATAAACAGACAAAAAAGTGCTTGAACTTTTTGTCTTTTTTTGGAGGAAACCTTCTTTTCCAATTCCTCTGCTCCTTGCAAACATTCTCTTACATTTACCCAGTGCAGGTAAGAGAAACATAAGAGACCTGAAGCAAAATTTTACAAAAACATCAAACTTCAGTCTCCTTTCTAAGAAAAATTATTCCTTATGGATTAAATCTCCCACTTCAACCATCTTGTGGGATTCACCTTTCCCTAACAAACCCAGAGAAAACACAGACATTGCTGGTGAAATGAAGTATCATCAGTATTTCAGAAGTGTATAATTATGCTCCATATCTACTGTAGACTTAATTCTCCTTTCCTGTTTGCAACACTCCTCACATTTGATGTGCTGAGGATGAAAATCTTTCTGAGGAGGAGAGGTTTTGAGACTAAGGCTAACTTCACGCTGTTTTTACATCAAAGTTACCATAGGTCCCTCTTGCTTGCTTAGCTTGCTTTTAAAGTCAGTGATATTTTCAGTCAACTGTTGGGCACATACATTATTTTTCTTTAAAGCAGCAAAATACAACAGAAAGTTTTACAGTTCATGTAATTCTCACACTGACATGAGAAGTGGAAAGAACTTACTCGTTTTCTTTTTTTCCACCCTGAATCCATTGCTTCAGCAAATACTCATAGTAGCTGTCAGCTCTGGCTCCCAGAGTGTAGACACCCAGGTGAGTGAACTGTCCGCTATTGGTGTTTATGAACATAGGCACTAGTCCATCATTTTTCCCTGAGAGGGTATGAACATGCTTCATCACCTCATCTACAGCTTTCTGAGTGAAAGAAAATAGTAAACATAAGTTACAAGTATAAATGATGCAAAAAACTGGGGCTAGTAACTTCAGGCTGATAACAAATCTTTAATTATTCTTCCTTAAATTAGCATCAGGGACATCAAGTTCAGCTCATGTAATATACTAAATACAGGATGTCAAACTTTCTGACTCTCAAAACATGATGCACTAGGTACATTTAAGTACTGTGACATAACTGTAACTATTTCCTTTCCTTCAAATAAACCCACTTGAAAACCAGTATGGCACTGGACTATGATCATATTTGCAAGAAGTCCGGCTAAAATAATAACTCCGTGAATCATGCAATAGCTTAAACTTCTTTATATAACTGCACAAAACTTGAGCTGTGGATACAGTTTAAAACAACAAAATGCCACCAAACAAAAAGACTGGAAAATATTCTCCTCTAATTATTTTTATTTCAACTAACTTTTCCTTATACTGTGACCTCCTGTCAGTGAATCACATTTTAGTTCCTGGCATGGCAACACCAAGGTTTTGTTCTTTGCATTTAGATAGTCATCAAGAAACCTCACATAGAATTCTAACAACATTAAGCAAGGCACAGTTTCACAGTCCTCAGTTTAGTTTAGTATTTTTTCAAAATCTGACAACCTAGTGTAAAACAAAAATGTCAATGACAAAAACTTGGAGGGGGGCAGTGGAGGGACGGTGGTGTTTGGTTTTTGTTGTGGTTTGGTTTTGCTGTTGTTTGGTTGGGTTTTTTTAAATCAAAAGCTGTTTCTGAGAAAAATATTTATTGACTTTTTGGTACTTAAGAAAATAATTGGAATTACTTTGTCTCTTTTTCTTCCCTCATCTAGAGTTTCAGAACTCATTTAGTGTCACTTAGAGACTACAGAGACCACATATATTGACAAAAGAGCCAGTGGTGGAACTGTAGAGAGGTGGAAAAAGAGAAAAACAGTGACTGATTCTTCCATACCTGGAATTTCTCATCTCCAGTGAGACGAGAGAGCTCCCTAAACTCGAGCTGAATACTGGTCACCTCTGCCACAGTGCTGTCGGATGTCCAGCGAGGTGGATGTGCAGTGCCACGGCCAATATTGACATCAGAATATGGTATCTTGGAGGGGGTCTTGAATGCTGGCATAAGCCTGTTCCCGATGTCTTTCTAAAGAAAATCCAAGAGCAGAGGACAAAACAACAAAGAAAACAAAAAATAAATACATACACACAGACCCCCCCCTTGAGATTTTCTTTCACCAAGCAGACAGAAGAAGAAAGAGTAGCAGCTTGGTATCAGATGGTGCAAGAAAGCCAAGAATTAAAGAGAGTCATGGATTTATTCACAGTAATGACTATATAATTACTACATTTAGTAATTACTAAATTACTAAAGTAAGAGTAAAGAATTTCTACCTTGTTCCTAGTATTGCAAGCCTCATTGGAGTCTGCAACCTCTATGCAATGTGATGCAATTCTGAAGTCATTGACTGAATCTAGCTAATCTAAATAGCTGGCTGATGCTGTTAAAACACACAGAAAGGGCAACAAATGACAACTATTACTCTCTGCTAACCATTTATTTCTACTTTTGTTTCATGAACTTTATTATGGTCAGCTCTTAATCAACAGAAAAACAGGCATATAAGAATGCCTGACAAAACACAGCAAGGTTCTGAGGTTATCCAGAAAACAAAAAGAAGTGCAGGCTTAAAAGATTAATGATAAAACCCTTTCCCACCACTTTAAATATGCAACTTAAACAGCAACATTTAACTTTCTGATGAATCTTGCCTTAACTACGTCCAATACAGAATACATAATCTAGTTTCATCTCTAAGACTAGTCACTCACAGCTTTTTCCAGGAAGAGGCTATCTCCAGAGAGATGGTAGGTGCTCAGCAAGCCCCCCAGGATACGAATAGTGCTCTCAAAGAGGTTTACATCCACATTTTTATCAAATACTAAATCGTTTGCTACCCATTTTCTTGCTTCTTCAAACTCTGCAAAGCATAAAAGGTAGTCCAGTTATGAACTTTTGGCATGTTTCAAACAGACTAGAGACATTAGTACTCCATATATCCATGACAGTTACTTATATCTGTCTAAAGGGATCACAGTTTTAGGTGGAAAACTAAAATAGAGCACATGGTAGGAGAAGTTTGACTATCATTGGCTTAATTCTTATTCAGCGGACACCACAGATGCATACAGACAAAAATACCCAGTAAAATAAAAAGTTTCTAATAGTCTAAAAAAAGAAATTGAGGCATTCTTTATTAAAACTGTCGAGAAATTGAGATCTTTTAAGTCCATCCATTTGATTTGTCAGACAATTAGTTACACTTCCACAAGAGCTTTCTGAACTTTATCATGAAACCTATTTAAACCAAAGCTGTTATCTACCATAACAGGTAACATTTAACGATAACATTTTCAGTTAACAGCCATTAACACCTCTAGTCTAGCAATGTCCTGGGGAGCCTGCCTCCTACTTCAGCACCTAACCCTAAAATCCCAGCAGTCTGCCATTTTTTGTCCAGAAACAAAAGTGGTTGTTATCACTCTAGTACTTCAAAAAGGAATGTAAAAAACCATTTTAGATTCAAAAGTCAGCTTATCAGCAGTATCACTCAATGACTGTTTTTGCACAGGGTCTAACTCCATGGTGGATGTGAGTTAGCTCATGCCTTTAGCTATAAAGGCTAAACTAATCTTCACAGAATCACAGAATCATCGAGGTTGGAAAAGACCCTGGAGATCATCTAGTCCTTCCGTTCGCCTAGCACAGTTCCCATCTACAGCATATCCTTAAGCTCTAAATCGACCCGACTCTTGAACACCTCCAGGGATGGGGACTCCCAACAACCCCTTCTGTAAAGAAATGCTTCCTAATATCTAGTCTGAACTTTCCCTGGTGCAACTTGAGGCCATTCCCTCTTGTCCTGTCGCTTTCTACTAGGCTAAAGAGGCTCAAACCCAGCTCTCTGCAGCTTCCTTTCAGGTAGTTGAGGAGGCTGAGGGGAGACTTATCACCCTCTACTTCTCCAGACTAAACAATCCCAATTCCCACAGCCGCTCCTCACAAGACATGTGTTCCAGACCCTGCACCAGCTTTGTAGCCCTTCTCTGGACATGTTCGAGTAACTCTATGTCCTTTTTGTAATCTTGAACTATCACACATGCCAGAAAGGTGAGCAGGTGCAGAACAATCAGTTTCCCAGAAATGGAAGGTATTCCACAGAAGATTAACTCTAAAGCAAAAAGATGCCTCTATGTCCTCATGAGAAAAAAAAATGGTTTGGGTATCGGGTAAATACTGGATGTTGGGTAGACTGCGAACCACAGAAAAATCTCCACTGTCAGATGTTAGCACTATGCAGCAGTACAACAGAAAAGGTAAGGTCCTCTTTCACAGAAGCGTTAGCACTGATCAGCTTGCAAGAAAGACTGGCAATCTCAAATAGAACTTTAATTTAGATAGCATTTGTTATTCAGAAAAAAAAAAAACAGGAGCTTTCTAAGGCAATCAGCAAAAGAAGTGCTTTAAAATATGAAGAAGCCTTCACCAAGAACCCATTTCCAACACATCTAAATTACTAATAACTTACTTTAAAAGCTCTATGCAGTTCACAATTAATTTTTTATGAAAAAAAAGCAGCACACTGTCAACTTTTTGAAAGATTCACTGCTCAGGCCTAGAGCTGCAGACATGATATAGAGTTTTTATTTCATTTAATATTTTACACAAACTTCAAAGGTGAAAGAGACAAAATCATAAGAGACTTTGACAGTTTATTGTCCCCTTACTAGCAGCTCTGTTCCTCCTATCCTGACACTAAAAAAAATGCATGATGAAGTCTACAAAGGTAGCTATCTACAAAGGTTAAATAGATACAGCTCCAAAAATTTTTAAATACCACTAAGAAAAACACTGCACAACAAAAAAACCCAAAACAACAACCAAAAACCCCCTAAGTACTGAGTAAGCAAGTTTTTTACAACAGAATTGCACAATTTTTGGCTTAGTTTTTAAAATCTGTTTGAAAGTTTTCTAAACTAGTCACCTCAAGAATAACTGAAAAAATACAGATATCAGAGCAGTTCAGGGAGGAGGTACTGAACACTCCATCTATTGATTCCTTACAGAAACAACCTTCTTAAATCCAGGTATGAAATACTGCTATTAGGTGTGATAAAAAACAACCAAGCTTACAGACTGACAGGCAGAAAGCCTACAGTGGCTCTACCATGGTACACAGATAGCACTAGAGTTTTAGTACAGAAACAAAAATCAGAAAGCTTAGAAACACCTTCCTCAGTTTCTAGCAGACATATCCTTTGTTATATGTAACAGTGGATTATTTTTTTTCTGGCTCAAAATTCTATTCCAAGAAAAATGGTTATTTAATATAATTGGGGGGTTTATTATATTTATTTTTATACATACTGGTTTTATATATATATATATATATGTATTTACCCTCACAGGTAAACAAAAGTTATTGACCACACGCAGTAAATATTCCCGTCACTGAACTCTTAACGTGTACTGCCTGAATGGAAAATAAGCAATTATTTTAGAGGGGAAAAAATGGAGGAGGAAAAAAAATTACCTTCTTTTAAGCCTAAAATCCACATGGTATCCAAGGCGTCAATTAAGGTAAGCCCAAGTCCAAACCACTCGCTGTAGGACTTGGACAAGGGCTTCAGCTCATCATGGCCCCAGGCAAAATCCTTGTACCCTTTCCAGGCGTGGCGGAACGCTTCTATCACAGCCACCTGCCGCTCGGTTATGGGCACTGCAAAAGGAAACGGCACCTTGCTCAAGACTTCTGCAGGGGAGTTATGCAGCTATACCAAACACCATTTTGCTGCATTCTACACAAAATAAACTTTCTTCTGAGCTAAACAATCAGTGTAATGGAAAAAACATCCTTAGATTTTTCTTTTCAGTACAGCCTTTCCTCTGTGGAATAACCAGTCAATGTTTCTGGTCAGCAATTCAGCCAGATGGAAATAGAGATCTCTCCCTGGCAAAAAAAAAAAAGTCACTTTGGCAAATAAAACATTAAAATAATCCCATGCACGACTGTTACATGAGTATCACTAAAGCTCAACGACCTGAAAGTCAGGAAACAGTTGATTGCTTATATCAACTCTAATTCTGCCGCCGAATACATATGCTTAACAATTCAATCCTCAGCTAACTTACCATTTATTTTCCTCCCTGTCTTATTCATTGCCATCTGCTAAATTTAAAATCAGTTATACAAAATAATTTCTCTTGAACTTTTCATTTAACACAAAAAAGGAAGAAAATATACATTTTTCCATCCTGGGCAAAGCCATACCTTTTACCACGGTTCTACTGAAATTTTTGCTCTCAATTTGCCATAAAATTGAGTTTATGTTATACATCCAACACCAAAAATTTCAAGCCCATTAGCTGAAATTTTTCAAAATTATAAACAAAGATTTCTAGAGTGTGAAACACCAAGCAGCATAAGTAACCCCTGTATATTAAGCCAGAACAAGCCAAATACACCACACTGTAATGTGCCATGTTTATCATATCAGAACTTCCTCATACGAGCCCTGAAAGCAGAACAACAAGTTCTTTACTCCACAAGGACAGCAACTGCAAAAACAACTTCTCCAACCTTCTGTGGAGACTTAAAAATAGTTCATTTTAGTTCAGGGAGGAAGTCACTTTCCCTATATTTGCAGAACAAAAGGAAAACCACAGCTGAAAAAGGAAACTGTCCCTTCCAAGCCCTCTCTCTTTAGGCTGTCCCTTCCTGGAGAAAGGATGGGAATGTCTACTTTCTCCCAGAGGCTCTATTTCAAAAATTCGTCACTAAAATTTATTTGCAAATTCTGAAGGCTAATAAGCGTGAAGGCTGTCATGGTGGAATAAGGACACTGAAAGGCTTGGATGTTCTAGGTAAATAATCTTTCCCACACTTTCTGTTTTCCTTAATTAAAATAGATAAATAAATAGATGCGTGGGGAGGAATTGCACAACTTCAGCCATAAAAGTGAACAGAAATAAAGGTATAATTAACTGTACTATTTACCTGGTTCCTTCTGGTCTTCAGCTTCCACAGATAAAGGTTTTTCTGGTTCCTTTATTTTACTAGATGGAGGTTCAGTGCTTTGGTCAGGTTCTATCACTGCTCCTCTCCAGCTTCAAATACAAGGGATTATAATTAAGATTTAATTTGATCACAGAAAGTCATGCAAATGAATGAGATATCTCTGCATTTCCTTTTTCTCACAATACTTTGATAAAACAGCAGTTGGATTTTCTATTAAGGTTCAAAACAACTATGTTGTCCACTAGATAATTTTTCTGTTCAAAGAAAGTAATTTGCACCAGGGAAATTTTACTGGATTAAGAAACGTGTCTTACAGGCTATTGGAATTTCATTAAATAACTTAGCAATGTAATTTAATAAAGAACTTCTAAAAACAATTAAAATACTTCTAATGCAGCATTCTCAGGTATTTTGTTATCTACCAGTTCTGAAATGATCACAGGAGCTACTAACACTAAATAGCACCAAACAAGTGATCATCATCAAAAAATCATGAATAAGCATAAAGGAATAGCCACTTAAAGTCACTTAATGCTTTACTAGCATGGGACTCATGGGACTTCCCTACCACCACAGATGCATACATCAGTTTTTACAGGTTTTTATTAATGTCCTGAAGTCTTTCAGAACAGACATCAAGTCAAAACAAGTTCATATCAAGATCAAACAACCTTGACCATGCTGTTTAATATACAGATATATTGCCTCTGAGTTCATGATATGCCTCCTAAGGGAACAAGACTTACAGGACCTTTAAAGTTTTTATTGTTTACAGTCAGTATATCTTATGACTGACACAAATCCCATAATTTCCTTTCTTACGTTCATTCTTTAAATCTGTAACTAGTCTTCACTATACTTTCATTGCTCTCCTAAGTTTTCCTGTTACCACCCGTTCAACTCTATGAGTTATAGCAGAAGGCACAGCATAGGAGTAAAACACTTCAAGTCATTCTGAGAGATTTCAGGTAACACCAACAGCCAAAATGCTGATGCAGGCACAGTTCTGATGCTATGATCAGCTCAGCTGTGCCAGCGCTGAAAAGGACACAAACATATTTAAAAAAAGGCTGGTGTTCCAAATCTTAAGAACCTCTGTTGAACTTGTGGTAGTCGTTTCTATATCCAAATTACACCCCTCCAGTTATTCCTAAATCAAAAGATTTCAATCAATAATATCTTAGGGAACAACTTAATATAATCATAGCAGCATAGACCCACTGTAAAAGATACTACTGTAACTGCATAAAGGGTCTTTGAACTGTATGATTAACCTTTTGTAAGAAAGGAGTAAGCACATCTTGTACAGTTACATGCATACAACTACATACACATCTACAGCTTCTGCCAGTTCAACTTGGGCTTACCGTGCTTAGTGGCATCATACCTATAACTAACGCTGACACTGATATATCTTCCAAGGCTGGCCCAGGACAAAGACATTTGTGACTGTATTATTGTACTGATAAATCAATATCTACTACAAAATAAACAGTGGAAACCTAAAGAATTCTGTTGAGCATTAAGAGTGTCTAAGTGCATTAGAAATACAGACAGCCTTGGCTCCAAATCCTCTGCAGTTCTATGATGCAAACAGTAAAAATAGGAAAGCTGCACATTCATCGAAATTAAACAAATTAGCCTAGCAATATTAACACCTGCCAGGCCAGACTGTAACTTGCTGGAAACGCCTCTACCTGATAACGGATTTCTCAGTTTTCTCTTCTTTATTAGCCTGGATTGGCTCTTCTACAACCTTGCTGATATCATGTCGGGTCTTCAGCCTCATATCCCTCCGTGCTGGCTTGTTCTGAAGATTGGAAGGACCACGCCGAACATGAGGTGGTTTTGGTGGCTTCTGAGAAAATAAAAGAAAAAAAAAAAAAAGAAAGTGCTTGGTATGTTGCACAGATGGTAAAATTCCAAACCATAAATCAACAGCATTCCAGTGTTAAACATAACTCCAGATAAATCTTATTTTGATATCATATCAGCATACAAGTTCTGCCCTGAATGGAAGGTATGCTAAAGACCTTAGGTTTTTGTTTGTTTTAAACTTCTGGTAAAATTATCCAGTTCTTAAACTCACGCTGATAAATTACTTCTAAACTACCTCTACTGCTACCAGTGTTTAATTTTACACAAGGCACTACCAAAAGATTGTAAAGATATTTGATTCCATTTTACTAGGCACAGTAAATTTTTTATCAGAATTAGCAAAAAGCATCAGGGAAAAAAAAAGCTTACACGGCTATTGTTAGATAATACCAAGAATTACTATACAAGTAATACATGTACATTTGTGCAGAGGGAAAGATTTAACACAAAAATTCATATTAACTGGAAATCCCAAAATTCATGAGGTAAATACACAAAGAGCAACACAGTAACCAGTATTCCTCTACCACACTAATCCACACAGCCAGTTCATGTTTCTTTCCCATCACATCCCCCATAAATGTAACCCTTCAAAACCTAATAACATCTGTTCTGTTTGCTGCTATTTTTCAAGCTTGCAGAAAAGCTATTTTAATTCAGTGTGACACTGACAGTATCCTACGACTCATATGCAGCCACGACTCTCTTTAGGCTCCTCACAACAGCAAGACTGATGTCCAGAGCACTCCAAGTCCAAACAAATTAATTGTAGCAGGAAAGTGAAGCCTCAAGTAAAAGGTCACTGTGACTTAAAGTCCTGGCACTCTTAGATATATCAGTGATTAGGAAATAGTATACTGAACACTTACATATAAAAAGTAGAGCCAAGAAATACTATACCAAAGCCCTCCCTGAGAAGAGAGCATTCCACTCAGAGCAGACTTTTACAACAAGTTGTAACTCCTTTCTCAACAACTGCTGAAACCAAGCATTATTTGCAGCTTTCACAAACTCTTTGGTAGCTTTATAAAACTAATTTCTTCTCATAGTACCTGTGGTGAAAGCTCTGGGTATTCTCCAAGGTTGGCATCTGCTTTCTGGGGTGCTGGTAGAACGGCTGGATTTGCCAGCTTTAATCCAGGAATTTCTGGTTCTGTTCTTTGATCATCCAATGATTTGTTTGTTAGACCTAGACACACAAAACTGCTCAGCACAAGGAATCAACAGTTTAGGCTCCAGCTAGAAATTTATAAGTTTGCTGTATTCACATACAAGATGCACCTCCAAAAAGTGTTTCCATTCACAAAACATTGATAAACACATACAAAGTGTCTTTTGGTATTAACACTCTCCCAAATATACAAGGAGGTTGCTGAAATGCACATGCTTCTTTTAATTGCTATTATTTTAGCTTCTCAATATAGGCTGTAAGATAATATCAAAGGCAAATGTGCCTTCATATTGTAGAAAAGCTTGGAATTTCTAATCTGATGGACAATCAAAACGAGGAGAGGATTATCTTATTTTACTGTTTAGGTTCGGGTTACCACTATCTACAAACAAACATCATAAAAAAAACCCACTCACAGCCTCCAAATCTTAACCAACTAAACCAAAACACTGCTCTAATCAAAATAATAAGAAGGGATATGAAAAATATTTCTGATTAAGCAGAAACATTGAAACGTCATATAAAAATCATCTCACAGCTGTGCTTTAATGGATACACCCAGTCATTGTCAATAAAAATTAAAACTAGTTATAAAAACCACAACAATCTCTTAAATATAACACCACATTCTGGTAATTCTGAGCCATTACAGAGCACATACTTTTCCATGGTTCCCCCATGCTTGTGTATGAAATGACTCCACAGACTGCCAAGAAGGCAAACAGGAAGAGAATTATGCTCCGCTGTAGTCGAGACAGCTGCTTCCATTTCTTTAAGAGAGAAAACAAGTAAAAGAAAGAATATTTAGCATGACATTAAGATCCAACTCAGTCAAAAATAAACTCTTATTGGTCAGAGCAAGAAACACAAAACTGAGCAGGTTTAATTTTACCCTCTGTTTCCAACTGCAGACATCCATTGCTTATCTTCTTTGATGACAGAGAAAACAGAAAGACAGCATGCTAGCAAGCTCAGAGAAACATCAGAGTCATCTTCTGCAAAAACCTGAGACTACCAAGTGCCGAGATTCCCAGAGAGCATCACCCACAGCGCGCTGATTTTCATCACAACCTCTGCTGGCTGACCTGCGCATCTGCCCAGATGTCAACTGGGAAATAAGCCAAAAGCCTCTGTCCTCCCTTCTGGCTGGGGAGGTACTGCAGAACACACATGCAAAATATGGAACAGATAAAAGTGGTAGGAAAATTTAAAATGTTACTGCAGCAAAGAAGGCTCAAAATAAGATAAGCACCACTCACTGGACAAGAAAATCCAGGCATCCTGCCTCTGACAAACATGTGTAACCGTCACACAGAACAGGTGCTGCCACCACAAATAAAGTCACCAACCCGCAACAATATGAAAATGAAGCAGACCAAGAGAAGAATGAACAAGACAAACCCACAACGTTTTCAAGTTTAGTTCTGGGCAAAAATGTGGTTTTAAAACTGAAGTATATACAACAAAATCACTAAAAGTCAGACAGCAAATACTACATTAGCCTGAAAGGGAAGTTTCCTCCATTTAGAGAGAGAGCAGTTAGAGCTAAACATTAACTGCTAAATTACCATTTTATAGTTTTCTAATAGTCCTATCAGAATTCACCAGAGCAGCATTTTGCTTCTGATGGCTAGTTTCAGCATGCAGAGAGGGCTCTTCGGTGCCAGTGCTACGCTCGGGAACAACCTGCAGTTTCCTACAAACCACTCTACACCGTCCAGCACTTCCCACAGTCATCATCCAGAGGCTGCAATGTTTCAGCAAAGAACCGGCAACGTGCTCCCATTGCCGAGCTCCACAGCACACACTTCCTGATTTCCTCCCTCAGCGCTGACAGCACAGTAATCCCGGACACCCTTCCCCACGCACACCACGAGGTGCAGATCCCACTCCTTCACCTTCGGCTCTACCAGCACAGCAAATCATCTCCTAACTGCAGAAGGATGCTTGAAACCCAGCAGCCCCGTGTTTCCTAAGGGTAGGATGGGAAGAGGCATTGACTGTGGTGTCTTGGGCTGGGTAGGAATAAGGCACAAGAATTCATGAGGACATTCACCACCATCTTACTTTTTTTTTCCTGACAAAGCATAAGGATAAAAGGAAGGGTGGAACCTCGTCTTCTATTCCCACATTGCCCTAGCTATTAATAGAGAGAAGCTGCCCTACTGTGTCCCTAGAAAAGTTCTCCAGACACTTCACCTGACCACCTGTAAACCTCTATAGGTGGCTATCTGCAACAAAGGTTACCTTCTACCTTCCGACTCATACTTTCCCACCCTGCCTCTCCAGCCCAAGACTCCCACCCGCTGTAAAGCTGCCTGCCCTCCCCCCATCCTCCAATTTCCACACAGCTTCGTTCACAAAAATTAAGATATAACTTAGAGCACCCTCAACCAGCCTGCACTCCACAAAGCCCTACTAGGTGGAGAGCTGCCACCTGAACTGCTGAGAACAGATCCCCAGCCTGGGGCCACCCCCCCCACAAAGCCCAGGGTATCCCCATCGCCAAGTGCCCACAGCTCAGAACGCGGGGTCCCCAGCCAGGGCCCTCAGTACACAGTCCAGCTGCACCCAAGCCCAGAGACACCCCTCACCACTCACTCCCTACAGACCGTCCCCGCCAGCCCAACAGTGCTCCCTCACTGCCAGGTGCCCCCTGCTCCCCACCCGCTCCAGGCCGGGTCCTCCCCTCACGGCCCGGGTCCCCCGCGGCCCGGAGCCCGCCCTCACCCGCCACCAGGAGCGCCGCCTCCAGGCCTTGCTGTTATTGTAGCCGCCGGCCCCCACCGCCTCCTCCGGGCTGAGGGTGACGGAGATGAAGTCCCGTCGCGGCGGCGAGGCGGCGGCGGCGGCAGCCGAGTACATGGCGGCGCCTCAGGGGCCGCAGCCCGCTCGCCCGCCACCCCCGTCGCCGGCCGCCATGATCCCGCACCTCCCACCACCGAGCGGGACGGAGCGTCCGCTTCCGGGTGCCGCTCTAGCCCGAGAGCACTTCCGGGACTCCATGGCGCCGCTAGCAACAGCCGCGCCGCGCCCTAGCAACGGCGGCCGCAGGGCCGGCCCGGCGGCGGCGGGAGCGGCGGCCCTCGCGTGGGGGCCCGTCCTCCTCACGGCGGGCAGCGGGGCCGCAGCCGGGGCCCTCGCTGCCTTACGCAGCGCTGAGGCCGCGGGGCCGCGCACCGCCCACCCGCGACAAGCGCCGAGCGTGCCACGGGAGGACGCAGCTCTTGGCGTGGGCTTGTTCCGAGTCCGAGCCATGCCACCGGTCAGCCTGGCACCGGCGCCTCTTTCTGGCAGAGGGTTGGTGGTGGTTGCCTCTTCCCCCTCGCTATACCTGCTCTCACAACACAGCTGTGCCAGGACTTCAGCTGCCCGAGCAGGAAATGAGACATAAGGAGAGGCTTTTCCTGGGTTGTGAGATTATAATATAGAGACCAGTCACAGAAATGTGGGCATGAAAGAAACATAAATGGAAATGTGCATGTAGGACGTCATCAGGAAAAACAACTCGATGAACAGAAGGGCCGGCACACTCCCATCAGTCGAGCTCGGGAGGGCGCAGCTCCCACCCAGCTTGGGAGAACCACACGGGGTAAGGCCACGGCCCCAGCCACGCAGCAGAAGACACTGTGCCCCAACAGGAGGATGCACCAGACACCGATGCTCCTCCTGACAGTCCGCCCGGTAGGTGAGCACAGCAAAGGAAAACCCCAAACACCTGTTGACTCCCAGAGGACTGAGAAAGCTGTCTAATGTTGTTATTGCCTTCCAGGGAGAACCCCAGGGACAGCCATTTGTCATCTGGCAGCCCCTGTCCTTTGCACCACACACAGAGTCCTGGGCAGACAACACAGGAACACCTTCCTGAAAGGAGACAACTGAAATCTGTGAGGGGATGTGTGAGAGTAGGTGAAAAGCAACTTAAGCAGTTGTGTAAACCCTTGTGCAAGATCTGGGAGTGAATTTTGGTACTCAGCAGGATCCACTTTTCCCACACAACTCCTTCCCTCACCTGCTTCTCCAGACGCAAGCCCTTCATCATTCCTTGTGCAAACAGTTATCTGCAGCTTCACTGCAGAGGACGGGGGGAGATCAGTGGGGTCAGAGGAATAGAAAAGAGCACTGTTTAGTAAGGTACACATTCAGAGCCACAACGTAATGGTTATTACAAAGCCAGTTATTTCTAGACCAGGTTTAGTTCAAAATGAAAAAGAAAGCATTGAAGCAGCTGCTTTAAGACTACAACTTTAAGTGCTGGCATTGAACTGACCTTCACTTGTGTCAAACTGTTCAGTTAACATGCATCATTTGAGCCTTTAAATTTGGAATCCACCTCACACTAGATTTCCAGATAAAACTGAAAATTCAGTGTTTTTCTGAGCATTCTGTGATTGAAAACTAAGCAAACAAACAATTCTGGTGGATATGAGCACTCCACTTAAAGCAGAGGAACAATTTAAAGGAAGCCTCAAGCATGCATTCATTTTTAATATTTATTTTCTTATCACAGGAAACTACTTATTTATGTACCTTAAAAACACATCAAAACCCCCAGCAGCTTTCACATGGGTGCCAAGAGAGAAACATGGGGTGAAATAGGGAAGGGAAGGAAGAATATCTACTTCTGACCTTTCACGGGTTCAGCACTAAACCCCCAAAAGAGCACAATCTGTTATTTGTGAAAAATCACTAATTTCCCCTACTGCTTGTTCTATAAATAGAGCCCTGTTTAAAAAGAGCCTGTCAATGGGAAGCCAAATAAAAGTTGCATTACAGTGAGTGCTCATTACCTACACAACAGCTGCGAAAGCCTGACTCAGATCCTTATCACTCAAATTACTTTAAATAAAACAAATTCCACCTACAATTAAACTCCCTTCTCTCAGTAAACAGAGTTGAAAAACTTGGAAAAAAAATTAAAACAGGATTGCAGGCAAGAACAGAGTCTTCTGTTTTCTGATGAAAAAATTACATCCCACCATGTCAAACTCCTTCAGGAATCACCCTCTGCTGAGTTCCACATCCTGTACATCTGAAGCATGGGCACCGCAGCCTCCAGCCGTGTCATGACACTGTCTCAGTGTCCAACACCCATGACGTGTAGGGACAAAGACAACAAGTGCATTTTTCCTCATGGACAAGAAACAGACACGCACATAGAAATCACAGTAACATCTTTATTATAAAAATGCTTCGGTGTCCAAAAGTTTCTGGAGTACTATGGGACATCCCTTTGAGATATTTTTCATCCCATAACACATATTAGAACTACTTTGTTACATACAGGACAGATTTTATCTTTTTTTAAAGTTCTCCCAAAACTCATTCTACATTCCAGATTAAAATGTGAGGAGTCAAAAAACAACCCAACAGACAAGTCACTCTAATTCAGCTTCTCTTTGAAAACAACCTCTAGAAATCATGTCAGCAGCTCAGTGTACACATGATAAAAGCCCATGGGAACTGAAGTTTCTAAAGAAAAAGCACTTTAGAAAGAGCACAAGAAACGTATTTTCTTTATAGCACAGTGCAATCTAAAACAACAGTGTGCCTGAATTGACAAGCAATATCCACAAAGATACAACACAATTTGTTCTGAGATAAAACGTGACTGACAGGAATGGAATGGCCCACAGAAACACTGTGCCAAAAACATTACAGAATTGAGTGTCAAGGACAAATGCTTAAAAAAATGGTAATTACTGGCTGCACATGCAAACTGAGGTAATCAACACTGTCGTTAGCTGGTTTGCATGTGCAAGAGGCTCATTACTTAACGTGCATGCAGATACACTTTATACCTGAAAACTCTGCCACTGACATTTCAACGCTTTCTTTGGAAAACATGAGCCTACTTACAAATTATATTTATTCTCAAAGCCATTTTTATACTTCCCCAACATTCTGAATACAGCTTCACGTCAGGAATTACAGAAAGCCATGTAAGTTATTCAAAAGATGTATGCTTAACAAAATAGCATCAGCCCTTCCCCAGTAGCAGCTGCATGAAATAGCAACGTGCCAGATGAGGCACCTTCCTCACCACCTTCCTTAACAACTGATTTAGGGAAAAAGTAGAGAGTGCTCCTCAAGCAAAGGCCACCCAGCAGTGCACCTGAAGCATCCTCACAAAGGCTGAAATGACTGGTGCACTCAGTGCAGGTTCTGCAGCAGGCAGGTCCCGCCTGGCGCGAGCTTGCTGGGGCAGCATCCAAAGGTTGAACAGGAACAATCATTTGTGGATCACAGCCAGGGCTGAGTTCACATGCTACGTATGTTCTGGCAATTAGCATCCTTAATTAGCTGACACATCGTTATGGTTAGAAATATATTTAAAAAGAAGGCATCTAAAGAATTATTTACTAAGTGAAAGAGTGCTGGAAAACTACCTGGCAAGAAACTGGAGAACAGAGGCTGGTGTTCTACTGTGTATACTGGTTATGCTGGGACTAAGGCTTTTTCTAGTTTTGGTTAAGCATTAAATTCTACCATCAGAATTTGTTCCTCTTATTACTTTCAGATACTTTAGAAGAATCCCCTTTGAGACATATGGTATACATTAAACAGAAAAATGAAAAGTAAAATAAATGTTACAGACAGGAAGAGCAGAGGGTTGTGAAAAAATTCGTCATTTTAAAATTTTTTTTTAATTAAGAAAAACAGGTCACTACAGCTGTAAAGCACAATCAGTCTGAGGTATCTGTTTACTTATGTTTTCTTGGAATGGCACCAGCAAACCTAGATATGCAAAATAGTCTGTTATGCCTCAAGTACAAACCTCAAGCAACCCTTACGCAGAGTAGCAACCCTACCTACAGCAGACTCTTCTGTATAATCTGGTTAGATGATGCAGTTGCTGAATTAGATCTTCTAACCAGCACAGGATTAGGGAAAAAATGGATCAGACTGATTCAACTGTGCGTACAATTTAAAAACCAAACAAACACCCCAACCCCACCAGCACAAACAAGATACCTAACAAGGCACTGAATACATTTAATCTTCTTGAATGCAAAGCTGATTTATTAAGCCCTGACTGGCTCTTTTACATATTCATATGCACAGCAAATAAGAAATATAAAATCTGTTTGGCACCCAGAAGGTATTAATCTTCATTCACATCCAAGTCTACAAAACAGGCTGAGGTAAAAGGTAATAGCCTTCTAAGTTACCAAACAGAGCTGGTGAGCACAGATGTGTGTGTAAACACAACCGCTGCAAGGATCTGGCATCAATCCGATACTGCAAAGCAATTTTTTTAATAACATACTTCATAGCTGACATTTCAGCAATGTCAGTTTTTGTAATGGATCTGACCAACATATAACTGATTTGAGGGGGAAAGGCCTCCCTTCAAGAATTTCCTAGCATTTCTGCTTTGTTTTCCTCGAGTACAAAGGGAGAAGGGAAGTCTTTGTTCTTCATGTACACGTCCAGACCCTGAGAATGTGTGAAAACAGTACTGTTAGGTTGTAAATGCATCCAGCTGGCTCCCTGCACTATTTTTAAGTCTACATAATGTCCTCAAAGAATAACCAACTACCCACAGCTAAAAGGTCACGGGAAGGACAGACAACAGCAACAGTTTCCCCAGTGACAGAGATGGAAGGTGTTTCAGTCCCAAGCCTAGGGTTCATGAAGAGGAAGTACCAATGAACCATAAAACAATGGATCTTAGAAGCAAACATCCTTGGGAGGGGCAGGCATGGGAAGGTGTGTCCTTAACTCACATTAGAACAATTATAGCAAAGAAAAGTCAATTCAAATTGCCTTGTTTTCATTTTGTTCTTACAACGCATCGATTGCAATGAGTTTGCTACCTGCACACAGAAACTTAGTGAAGATGTGAAGTTTTCTGAATGCCCTTCCCCACAGTGCCCACACATCCTCCTGCAAGCCACTATTTCTCACACTGTCTGTCCAACACAGAGAAGCTCCTCTTCTCACTTCCAAATAGAAGCAGCTTTCCTAGGACCAGTTCTTTTCAGAGGGACAAACAAGAAATCTAAGATGTGGTTTCTCTAAAGCCAATGCTTTAGAGAAGTTCTCTAAAGAACTTCACACTCATCATTCAGTATTCACTCACTGTGGGAGAGGGGCACAAATCAGCATACAATCGAATACAGTGAGCCCATGGATTTTGTACTTCGAATATTCTGCACTTTTCATTCAGAAGATCTCAAAAGTATTTGTGAGTCTTAATGAAATTGCCCAGCCTCACTGCAAGTCTCATTTTACTGATGGCTAAAACCAACAGCGAGCAAACTGCTGAAGAGTAATCTATAGTGGAACCACAAATGTTAACAGAGCCCAAGTCCTAGTTCCCTTGATCTTACCATTTCTCAGCAAGACCAGGCTAAAGAAATCCCCTGTGTTTGGAAAGAAATCAGATGCATACCTGCACACTCTTAAAAATACCTCCATAGATAGTTATTCTCACCTCTCCAAAGTAAGACACTAATGGAGAAATCTCACAGACAGCCGGAGGATCTTCAGTTCCTGAGAGACTAAAAAAGAGAACACAGGATTAGCTTCTTGCTATCTTAAAAAAACAGTGCATCTTTGTCAAAAGATCATCAAGAATAGCATATCCAGAAGGATAAGACATCTGTTTTCACATGCATCAGACATTATTCAAACACAAAGTGTGAAAATAAAAGAATTAGCAGGTCCCAAATATTTTTCATCAAAACAAGAACATGCTTTTATAGAGGTGCTTCTCAAGTAAAATGAACAGCTTGTGGGTTTATTAAACTATGAGTTGGTGAAGTAATTATCCCATGGAGTAAAACCAGCTTCCCATTCAGCTTGATTCAGGAAGTATCTGAATTGGTAATTGCTGTAATAGCTGATCCTTAAGCCCACTGGAGAATTTTGATGGGCCTTAAGGGCTGGGGCCATGTCCACAAAAACTGGTGAGGACTACAAATTACAATTCCTTGGGCTGGCTAAATCCAGAGTGATGGAAAAGGTTATCCCTGCCTAACAAGCTCCTATAGGAGGAGCAGGAATCTCTGCCAGAGATAAAGCCCAGAGCACAGTGCATTACTGTCTAGAGCACTCACAATCACTAATGGAGCAGGAGCTGTAACAGACATTACATGGCAGGTTCAGAAAAGACCAGCTGAACAAAAATCATGCTAAGTCACCCTGGGATCAAAGTAATGCCCGGTTTTGTAGAGCACAGTACATGCCATTAGCCAGCTGGCACAGCTGGGCAGTCACAGGCAGAGACGCTGTGGAGAAGGTCACTGAGGTTCCTACCCAAGTTTCTCCGGTATCCTGCAACCATTTTCATCCAGAAATCTGGCCCCAGCCTTGAGAGCCCAGCGGTAATGCTGGGCCAGGAGGGCTTGCCGAGCAGTGGTAGGAGTGTCTTTGTCAGCTGTGTCTGCGTTTTTCAGGGGAGAGAACTCCTCTTCTCTCAAAACTTCAAATGCCACAAAATTCCTACCAGGAAAAGGGAGAAAACAATGATAAACAAAGCTATCCATCAGCCCTGCTGATGTGACAACAACCTTAACGGGGAAAGGCTCATATATATTTTAGGGAGCAGCAATGTACACAGCCTGGGACAGTCAAGCTAAGGAAAACCCACCTCCCATCTGAAGAGCAAAGAAGTACCAGGGCTGTATGATGGAAAAATACAGTAAGAAGCCCAGTCTCTTTGGGAACATAACAGCAGCTTCATGACCATCCAGAGCTGCGCACAGATGAGAGGAAAAGCAGAGATCTCACAGAAAGCTCTCCAGGCACTGGGAAGCTTATGGACAATAAGTCTCAGGAAAGAACACACCAGGATGGAGAGAGCAGCAATGCCTGAAGCTCAGACACAGCACCAAACTCTGCAGCTGACTTCAGAGCATTGCACCCCTGATCCAAGAAATGGCCCCTCCACTTGGGAGTCTGTAGGCAGGGATCAGCTGAGGACACCAGTTCCCAGGTATTAACAAGCAGTATGGGAAGATTCACAGTTGAATCTTAAGTACAGCTGTTTACCAGAAATGGGAATGCAAATTAAAAAATCCCACAGCAGCATCTGTGCGTTTCTCCATTTCACATGTGAGGAGCAGCTGCCAGGCTGGTTTTGCAGTATTATTAAAAAAGCACAAGGAATCACTGCTTGCAAATGAGTCCTTTCAAAGCTCAGAACTCGGCACTGCTTCTGTCACACTAGTTTTGCCTTTAGTATGATACTTCTTTACTGAACACACGTGAGGAAATGGAGACCAGTTCAAACCTTGAGCTCCCTATCCTAAAGTAAACCCTCTAAAAAGAAAAATACTGTCCCTAAACAAAGATAATTCAGTTTCCCTGAGGTCTCTTTTTCCCATTTATTTAAGCCTAAACCAGAATCTTTACTGCTGAATTTGAGACCTTGGAAAATAGGTTTTATAAGAACACTTATGCTAAATTCCTACATTATTAAAAATCCCACATTCCCTAAACACAAAGTACCCCGACTGCACTAACACTACGGCACAGTGCTCTCAGCTATGTTTTAGAGCTCGGCAAGTCAACACTGACAGTTCCCAAGCAACAGTAACTTGGCCCCACGGTGCTTAAGCAACCTATTTTCCAAACACCAAGGGTGTGAGCTGAGCTGTGGCATAACACACACCAAAAACATAACCAGAGTTGCAGTTGCCATGGAAGCCACAATCCTGAAAGACCCAATTTTTGTGAGTCTGAATACTCCAACATGGGCTTGTATTAAATGTTGGCTCTGTGCTAGATTTTTTTTTTTTTTTTTTTTTTTCTTTCTTTCACAGGGCTAGCAAAGGCCGAGCCAGCCAACACATCCTCAGTGGAACAAACAGTTCTGGGAGCATGGTCAGAGCAAGGCCAGCTACTGCTGAGCACCCTGTGACCGCATCTCTCAGAGCCTGTGGTGTTACTGTTGTGTTGGAGCTTGGTGTAGATCCAACAGCCTTTCTAACAAGCCACCCACAAACCACACGCTCCCTGGCAAGGCCTGTTACAACCTATAGTCATTTAAGCAAACATTGAAAAGGGGAGGAAAAAAAAATAAAATCACGTCTGCCACTAACTTAGAGAACTGGAACACATCAAACACAAACTTCTCCAGCTTTATCCCGTTCGGTTTTAGCGGTTTTACCAGATTTCCCTCCTCGTCAATGTAGGGCACCTTCTTTATGGCTACGTGATGCCTCAGCTGCGGCTCATATTTCCTGCAAAAGGAGAAGAAACAAGATCTTTTATTTCATGCTCACTCAGAGAAAAGTAGTATACTTCTGGGAAACAGATGGCTTATTACTGCTCTGGGTCATCTTTCAACTGTTGTCGGTGTTGCTCTCTCCAAACTGACCCAAGTCACATCCAGGAAACACTTCCCTGAGCAGAGCAGCCCAGCCAGCAGCACTCCATGTACCATGACAGGGTAAAGCAAGAGGAAAGGAAAGATCTAGCATAGAGCTGGAATTGCAGGCAGAGATAAAAAAAGGTAACCCAAATGATTATCTGACCAGGATGACATTGGAGCAGAATGCATTTCTCACACAAGGGTGGATCAAGGTCTTCAGGAAGGTTGTACAGCTGCTCACTGAATGCCTGGCATCACATCCCCATCTCCCAACACCATGGTGCAGAGTCCTCTGCCAGCTTTACCCCCTCCCCCAACCTCTGTTGTCCCAAGGGATGGCATGGGCGACATTGTCATTGAAAATCCTCAGGGTGGGGCTGCATCACTGATGACATCACTGACCAGACTGCAGCCCACGTGGCCGCTCACCCTTGCAGGCCCAGGAAGGTTGTACACTGGTATATCTTGGTTGATTTACCTACAGCAATGCACGCAATCTCTTCACTGGGTAAGGTCTGAAGAGCACGCTGGGGCTGTCAGAAAGGGGACACAGCTGTTTTGAACTGTTTGTAGGAGACAGGAGATGAACAGCAGAGCAGGAGGTACCCATAACTGATACTACAGAGTGAGCAATGGGAACACCCACTCTTGGAGGCTTTTCTGGCTGCACAGCTGCCTAGCAGGTCTGCTGGAACTTACTGGGCCACTGTCTCCAGGAACTCAACTGTGAAGAAATGGTTGCAGATATTGCCAGTGCTGTACATCAGTCCCCCATCAGGGCTTTGCTGCTGCGCAGTCTCCAGGCTGATCTCACTGTACTCCACCACCTGGAAGACCCCATCCACACAGCACACCACCCCAACAGGCTCTGTGGGGTAGGCCTTCTCCACCACCTGCAGCCACAGGACAGAGGGCTATGACAAGGAAGAAGAAAATCCCAGCACTATTCCAACTCCCATGTACAAATGATCCTACAGGACTGCAGGCACACTGATCCTCCAGCACCTCAGGAGCACAGGCAGGGCAGTGCTGGGTATACAGAGTAGCCTGGAGACACATTCTGTCCAACAACTGGGCTCAGAACCCAGTACTTGACCGCTTAATTGCACAGTTGTTCAGAAGACATAACAGTTAAAAGAAATCAGCATATGTGGGGCACTTTTCTTATCAAGGACTGAGACCTGGCATTAAATGAAAAAATGTCTGCAGCTGTTACTAGCCTTCAGCTTCCTTTCTGAATGTACAGTGTAAATGACTAAAGTAATATAAATCTCTCCTCAGGCACCTGCTGCTTTAGGGTGACACAACCAGGCAGGTTTGGTGTTCCCCATCTTCCACAGTGGGGCATAAGGAATGCCTCCATTAGACTTAAAGGTGCATTTAAAAAACACAATCCAGTTCAATACAGCTTCCAGATAGCCCGAGTGCCTTCGTAGAAAGGGCAGGGCATGAAGGAGAAGCAATTTCAACTTGTGTCCTGTGCAGTTACATTCCCTGCTCTAATTGATTTTTATTTTTGCACAGTACTCTGGGAGAAACAGAGGAGGACACCCATGGGCAAGGTTCTGAATGCAATGCAGGCAGCAAGCAGTTCTAAGTCTGCTTGGAGCAAGTTGCTATCAGACAGAGGTCTGAACACCCTGGTTCATCTAAGCTCATCCTAGGCAGCAGCTTCCAAGTGTGATCAGACCTTAACTCCCTGTAGGTAAATGGCCCAGCGTTAGCACCACCTCACCTTTGCACCACAGTCTGCCCCTTTCGAAACACAGAAGCCTATGAAGACTGGATCTGCCATTTTCACAAGAATATTGTCCACACAGTATACATGGACATACTGGATTCCACGTTGCTTCATGTCATCCAAGATCTTATTATCCACCAAAGCACGGTATAAGCCACCATTGCCATCTACAATGCAAGAGAAAAGAGAAAACCTTGGTTAATTTGTGACTTTGTGGGGTTTTTGTTGCTGACAGAGAGAAAGTCCTTTCTTTTACAGCTTAAAGAGAAAAAGCTTAAAGAAACTTTCTTTTACAGAAGAGCAGGGAATTCTTTCTAGCCGAGAATCAGTGCTACCAGATTTTATTTCCAGCTCTGCCACAGCTCAGGCAAGGCTGTTCCCCTCCACACCCCAGCTCCCTCACCCACAGAGTGGGACCATGGGGACCAGCCTCACAGAGAAGAATTATGAGACTTTATGAAGCCTTATAACATCCTCAGAGGGTAAACGCTAAAGGGCAAAACATTATGCAGACAGTGGGGAAAGCCAGCTACATTTCTTCTCTTCCAGTGCAGAGCAAAAGCGTATTTAAAACACAGCTTGGAGAAAAAGACTGAAATAAATCTTATTTTCTGTTTACCTTCCACCCGCAACCTCCCAATGCTTTTTTAAAGGCTTGAACTGCAGCTGCACAAAAGACACCTGCACATTTGTTCATCAGAGATCAGCCTTTCACAGCTCCTCCTTTGACACCCCTGCCAGATTAGGAAAACCACTCTGCAACCGCAAAACCACATCACCGCAACACGGCCCCAACCAGGCTGCCCTCCCCGAGTCTCTTACCATGTCCAGGTTAAGAGAACTTTATTAGGTGAGACATTGCAATCATTTTGGAACGTTAATCTTCTTGCTGCTTTTCGGCCAGCTATAAGCGTTGCATGGAAGCCTGGCTCCTGACAGCTTCACGCCTGAGGGGCAGCACCCCAGGGACCTGATGCACAGCCCTGCTGATGCACATTGCTCCTAACCTGCAGCTGCACCACTCCTAATCCTGACTCCCGATTATCCAAATCCCAGGCTTTGATAAAAACCATGTGCTGTGGGCAAATCTCCAGTAAGAACGAAACAGAAATCGCTAGACTCTATTACCATCCTGAAACGTTTAACTGAACCCTCCCACGCTAATCAGAAGCATTAACACTGACCTCCAAAGCCTGCTCCGTGTGCCAAGGCTGGCTGATGGCTCGTAGCAATTATCAACACATCACACATTACTGTACCACATAAGAGTGAACAGTGGGGTACCTGGAGCCATGGCAATCTTCCCCTTCTCCTCCAAGATGGCCTTCCCATCAAAGGTAACAGCAGGCAGCATCCTCTGTTCAAACATGACCACGTCAGATTTATTCAGGTTGAAGTAGTTGTGTTCTACAAAGAACTCCTCTGTCGGCCTCAGCGTGAACTCACTTGTCATGATGTACCTGGGCAGGAATGGGTGCTGAGCAATAAGCAAGAAAAGCACAAGGAAAAGACAAAGCCACAAGTGGAACACAAAAGGAAGGAAACCCAAGAGTGTTAAATGAAAGGCACTGCAATATCCTGCAGTATATAGCTGAGCACGGGAGCTCTCCTCCAGAACTCACCCCCCAGGACCGCTGCACAGGGTCTTGTGCATGACCCTAACCACAGGCTTTAGCTCCAGCCAGGAGAGAAGAGCCTTTCCCTAAAGGTGAACAACATCTGGATATATAGATGAGCTGGAAAACAAGGCAAAGGACAGTACAACAGCCTAGTTCATCCTAGATTCAAACTGTTGTTAAGTGTCTAAAGCAGCACTGAGCAGCATGAGGTGCTGAGAATGAGCTGTGAACCCCCAGCAGCTCAGTCCACCAGCGCCTCCTCTATGCCAAGGCAAACAGCAGCATTTTCAAATGTTGGCTGCATGATTTGTTTTTCTCTTAAGTTTCTCTATTTCCTCCTCTCCTTCTAGCTCCACATTGCTGCTGTCTCTCCCTCCATTACCCTCCTTCTTCAACAGTGGCTAAGAACCACCTTCCTCATCTACTTGTCGACAACTATTGGCACAGGTATATAGGGTCTTCTGCCAGCATGCCAGGGGAATCAATCCCTTGCACAGGAGAGCCTGGACCTCGCACACTCCCTGGATTGCATCTTTGCAGCACAGCACACCCTGGCCTGTGGTGGACTGTAGCAGCCAGCTGCCTCCTCAGCCCAGGGAGAACATTATCAGCAGATGTTGCATCCTACAAATAACCCACGCTGGCTTCCAGCAGCACCAGGGATGGTGTATTTGCAGTTCAGGTCATGTACATACAGCTTCAGAAAGAAACACAATGTGGGCTCAAATCACCTTTGATCTCTAATTTGTAAAACAATGTGCTACCCTAAAAACCCTGCCCCTTCGGTCTTCCCAAACCCTGGCTCAGACCAGACAGTGACTTCATGAAGCTCTCTCCTCATAGTCTAACAAAGAACACTTAGCAGAAAACATTCCCAGAAGCATGCTGCAGCGCCTTCCTCCCTCTCACCCACCACATCCCATAGGGAATTCATATTTTGCACCTTGCAGAAATCTAGTCTCTTCTGAAGCCTTTTGAAAGCTAGGAGCAGCCAGGATTGATAACAGCCAGCTGTAAACAACAACAGCAGGAGGTGGCCTGAAAATGAAGCATGACAAGCTCCATTACTACTGCAAGGGGAAGAGGTTTTTTGCTGTGGCAGAAATTGCAGGCAAGGGGAGGCAGAGGGTCTTTGGAAGGTGAGCTGTAGGTGGTCTCTCCCTCCATGCAGGAACCTGAGAAAGAATGGCCCAAAGAGAGGAAATCTTTTGTGAAGCATCCAAAACAGGCACTGAAAAGTGCTATTTATAGTGTTATCAGGGCCTGGGCTTGAAAAGACAGAACAGTACAGCAGTTAGGATAGTGGTTAGCAATTCAAGGGCAGTACTCAGTCCCCCAGGTCTGCAGACACAGACCTGCCACTGCCCATCCCTGCACACCCTCCTCCAGCTGCTGGCATCACAATCCTGCCTACAAACAGCTCTCCCCTGATGTGTCTCTGTACAGCACCAGGCAAAGTGCTTCTAGAAGACAACACAGGCAAGACTGCAACACAAAGACAGTAGGTCTGTGGCTTCAGGTCACCTACCAGGGGACAGCACACTTGCAGTGGTGTCTCTGCCCAGCCAGCTGCTCCACTTTGCGGATTCTTTCTGCTTGGATCTGATACAAGGTCTTGCCACTGGGCAACCCCACGTTGTACATGCCCTTGGGATAGCTCACTCCCAGGCGAGTTCCTTGTCCTCCAGCCAGGAGCAGCACTGCCACCTTGTTCTGCGAGATCAGATGCAAGCCTGAACAGGAACATAAGGGGATGTGAGAATCACAAAAGCAACCAACACCCTGTGCTCTTCTCCTGAGCCTTTCTGCAGAGCTCAGGCAACAGTTCAATGCCCGTTGCTGGCCATTCAGAGAGAAATATGATGCTGCACACAATACGAGAAAAATTCATTTCACCTCTTTGATGCAGCAGTTTCCTCACCTGAAGCAGCAGATGGTGCAACAACAGGGAACAGCCATGAGTGGCAGCTCAGGAGGTTCAAACTGAACATTAGGATAAAAAACTCTTTACTAGGGAGGTGGTACAGCACTGGAAAAGAGATCCAGAAGGGTGAGGGATGTCCCTTAAGGTTTTCAAGGCTTACTTTGGTAAAGCCATAGCTGACCTGACTAGGGCTGGGTATAATCCTGTTCCAAATAGGGGTTGGGCTAGAGACCTCCAGAGGTCCCTCAACACCAACATTTCTACATCCCAAGAAATGAAGTTGTCATCTTCAGTAAAGCATGGGCATTTCTGGAATCTGCCTTAACTATCTGTACTTGTGCCCCAGCTTCTGTTTGGCTGCAGACTAACAGCACAGCCAAGCCTGCAGAACCCACAACTTCCACAGTCTAAATTAAAACAATGTAATTTCTCCCAACGTACCAGGAAAGTCCAGAACTTGGGGAAGAACCAGACCACATAACAAGCACCCAGCTCATTCACAGTCTTTGTTCCCTGCCTTCTCTCAAGCCAGCATCACAGTAACGACTGACAACTGTGAGAAACATTTTTCTTAAGGGGACACTTTGCACTCCTCCGGGAACACAGTGAGGCCTGGTCTGTTCAAGTCAACAGCCACAACTCTGCTGCTGTATGGTAGCTATTGGAGCCCTTTGAAACCTAATACAAGAAGTCTCACACACACCTTCAAGCTTGCCACTGCTCCCTGTGGTCCAGGACAGCCCACGCTTCACCCCAACCTCCAAGGAGAACACAAACACCCAGCTTGGACCACATCCGGGACTAAAAAATTCCTCACTTGGACTGAAAGACACAGGGACCAAAGTATTGAATTACAACAAAACCAGGATTGTTTTAATGCTCATCTTTAAATAACTGACTGTTTAAAGGAGCAATAGAGGAAAAATACCAACTGCTGCTCTAACAACCTGGCTTGGTTTGAGTTCTGTTCAGAAACCTAGCTTTCAGTAACAAAACCAGACATAAGTCATTCATGACATTGCAGTAATATCTCCCCACGCTTACAAGTTTCAGTCCCACCACAGCAGTAACACAATTTTTCTGCCTAAACATACCCTTTCTGAAAGGCTGGTAATGCCTGCTCAGGAACAGGGAAGGAAGCTTGTCACACAGCCCTGCCACCACTCTGCTGCAGCAAGCCTCTGCGTTCATGGAACTGCAGAAGCTGCCCACCTCTAGAGACCTGCAGTCTACCCTTCCACTCCAAGTGGGACTAGGAGAGCTCTCCAGAGGGAAACCTGTGCTGAAGGTGGAACTTTGGGGATTTCAAAGTTTCAGGAGGTCCTTAGATAGAGGGGGAAGCTTGAATGGGTTTAAATTTAAATTTTAAAAGGCACAGACGACAACAGCGTGGGTGAGCTGTTCGGTGATGCAAATAAGCATAATTTTATGCAACAAACCATAAGCAATTAATGGCTTTGCATCTTTACTGAACTTCCCATCACAGAAAACTTAAAACACAGAGCAGGAGGCATTAGTTATGCCACTATTACTTGCTCGGGTCCCCAACACATGGTTTGCTGCCACGTGCTCAGCAGGCGGTTTGCCAGTGCACAGCACCATCACGGGCAAAGGGAAGGACCCAAATGAAGGGCCACAGGAGCACGGCTCCAGGCCTCCCAGCGCCCTGGCTCTGGTGGTGGCTGTCCCTGCATCAAGACCTGGCACAAAGGCAAACTCACGCGGGAGGGAAGCATGCAGGCGAGGCCTGTGCTTTCACATAAGCCTGGCTTGGTGTAGCCACACAGTCCTGGGGGACACAGCCCTGGGTAAAACCTTCTTTCCTACCAGCCCCCTCCTTCCTTCCCTTCTCTCTCCTCCCCACAAAGACACAAGAGACACAGCAAACTGCCCCCCAGCTCAGTAACAGGCTAGCCGGGGGTGTCTCTTGGGTCCACATCCCCACCATGGCCTCTGCCTGTGCCCATCCCTTCGAGAAACAGCTGTGGGATGGAGCAGGGAGGAATCCCAGGCCAGTGGAGGAGTCAGCAGCAATGAAAAAATGACCAATGGGAAGAGGAAGGGAAAGTCACTGTGGTTAGAAAACAAAGCCAAACTCTTCAGTTTATGTCACCGTTGTCCTGGGGCAGGGCAGGGATAGGACAGCAATGGCTGTAGCTGAAGCAGTGACTGCCACCATGAGCAAGGATGTGCTTGCACAGATCCTGCCCATTCCCCATCCCTGCTTTGACCCAGGAAAAGGAATGACAACTGTCATGGTCCTGCAGAGCTCAGCCATGGGGACATGATTCACCACTCCGCAAGGAAACACCTCTCATTTGGCCAACCTATCCCTGAGCAAGCTTAATCTCGTCCTCTCCACAGTAATGATAAGCCCCTCAAAGCAAGATAAACAGCAGTGTCTGAGCAAAGAAAAGCCCTTGACCATGAGCACTGGCAAAAGTGTACTTGCTGTCATTCCCACAGCCAAGGATGAGTCACTCTCCAGGGATTCCCAACTGCATTTAAAACCCACAGCAGATGGACACAGGTCCAGAGACCTGGCAACTGGAAGGACTCTGCCTGTCCCCATGCCACAGTGGCCCAGGGCTGAATGAGCACCATCAGACAGCAGCATGAGACCGCCACATGCAGCTGTGCAGGGCAGCAAGGCCAGTGAGTACATCCTACCGGGCAGAAAAGCTAAAATAGTGACATATATATATATATACACGTCACCATCCAGCTGGCTCCAGCTACTTGCTCCTCAGCATGCAAGCAAATACCTGGCTCGTTCACAGCTGCAGCAGTTGTGCCACACTGGTGCCCCACAGCACCAGTTAGTAGGGTCACAAGGGCAGCAGTGTGAAGGAAAACACACAACCTTCCTCCAGCATCAAGACCACCAGTAGTCCCCCCAAAAAGCAAACTTGAAGCTTTCTAAAGATCTGAACAGCCTTGGACTGAAGTTGAAGGCTAAGGCACGTGGTTAGTAAAATCAAAGTACCCAACCACATCCCACCCAGGACCGCTCCAGACAGGGATGCTGCATGGATAACCCCAGCCAGGCAGGGCAAGGCACTGAGCCACGGCACAGCTGCAGCACGTTCATCACCTGCCTCCATCGACACAGCACTCCTCCCAGTCCAGTACTCATTAGTGCTCATCCTTACCTAAGCCTTGTTTTACTGCAGGGCTGAGAAAGTGAGGGTTTCTCTGCCTGGCCGCACATCTGTGAGCAGGGCACCACCGTACCAGGCTGGTGGACTTCCGCTATCAAACCTGTCCCAAAATGTCCCAGTGGAGAGAGAAAAATTAAGGGACAGAAGAATTAATGGAGGAAAAAACCCCAACCAACCTAAAAAAGTTCCT